>NC_090778.1:23132500-23477500 GCF_040054535.1 Antennarius striatus
CCCCGACAACATCCTGTTGTGTTATAACTGTGCATGCGGTTAGATACAGCTGCATTGGTGTGTGTATGGGGAGTGTGTGTGTGTGTGTGTGTGTGTGTGTGTTTGTGTTTGGAGAAGGAGGGGTGTGTGAGAGAGTTAGAAACAAAAGCAAGAGGAAAACTCCCTTAGTGACGCTGAGAGTAAAACAAAGACAGAAAAATACGACTGTGTGACACAGCACTGACCACAGTCATGCTGATTCATTCTACTGTAACACACATGCTGCGAGTGAGCAATATTGCATTTTAGCTTTTTGTTTTTTATCTATCCATGAAATGATCTTTCCTCCTAAGATCTCACACTCATCTAATTTTTAACTCCACAAAGACGTTTGCGTCTAATTGTTAGCAGGACTAAAGAGAGATCTAATGGACAGGTTAACATGTAATCTGTTCCAAGTGGACCTTAGAATATTATAGAGGTGATTAAATTTTGATCCGTGGGTCAGGAATTTTTTTTAAAGGATTATTTTTCCAAACATTGTGGGATAGAATAATGTTTTGTAATGCACATATTAATAAATATTTCCACAAAATACTTCCACATATTACGGCCTTGATTGAGGTCTGAACTATACCAGCCCTCGGGTTATATAATTTTCTTATACACTTTGATGTCACATGCATGTTTTGCATGGGGGGGTGGGGGGGGCTTAAGACAGATCCAATTGCCTATTAGTGTAGCAGAATGTGTGTTTGGCATGGAGCAGGGGGGGGGGCGTGAACAGGCAAGATTAATGCAATGAAGGAACATCTTCAAAGGCTGAATGGCCCCATCCTCTCTCTGGGGAGATAATAGCTGATTATCATTACTTAACAATCAGAGTACAGAGTTAAGTAGCCACATAACACACATAAAAAAGAAACAGACACCTGGCCCTGCGTTTGTTGTTTACTGTACATTGTGAGAACGCTGCCCTGTCTGAATCTGCGTCCCAGCAGCAGGATGTGGTCGTGCGACACGTCCTCGCTCAACAACACCCACTTCCTATGAGTTTGAAAAACAGCCCTGTGGTTTCACTCTCCGTCTGCCCGTCAAACAGAGGTATACACACAAACACACAGCGTCTGCTAACGTGACACACAACCAGAGAGAGTTATTGTGCATAATGTTACCCGTACTATCCAGTGATACGTGTCGTAGATTTACTGTGACAAACTATATAAACGCCACCGGAATCATTTATGTGTCCATAACTCAGCTGCCGCTCTCCTTGTCCCTGGCCTCAGAGAGAGGCTGAGGCGAACGAGCACAAGAATGACTTCAAATCATACCAGAAATGGAGGTGGACATCAATGTGTCACATTTGTTTTAGAGCGAGTGATGTAAGTGCATCTGAGTTATGTCCGACACTGTACACTTATGTTCTGCATTAAGTCTGCCTGTATGTCCCTAAAGGTTGGGACTGCTGCTAGACACTTCTCTTCTCTTCTCTTCTCTTCTCTTCTCTTCTCTTCTCTTCTCTTCTCTTCTCTTCTCTTCTCTTCTCTTCTTCTGGTTCTGGGTTCTGTCAGTCACATCAGTGAGCTGTCAGGGTATGATGGTAGGGCGGGGAGGGGGAGTGCAGGAGGGACAACAACAAGACTTGTATTAGGCCTGCGCTGATCCTGCACACTCCTCTTGTGAATATGTGTGTGTGTGCGTGTGCGTGTGCGTGTGCGTGTGTGTGTGTGTGTGTGTGTTTGTTCCAGGGAGGGTCAAAGGAAAGAAGCCTTGCCTAATCCTGTGGGATGTGAGGGTATCCACTGTGTATGGAGATGGGATGTAGAGATGTGTTCAGTGGTGCATGAATCACAAACCCTCCCTGACTGACAGAA
The DNA here is from genome assembly GCF_040054535.1 of Antennarius striatus. Lineage (NCBI taxonomy): Eukaryota > Metazoa > Chordata > Actinopteri > Lophiiformes > Antennariidae > Antennarius > Antennarius striatus. Next base: position 23,134,357 of record NC_090778.1, read on the forward strand.
GAGGCTCCCAAGAGACTGATGTCAAACTGTTAAATTCTAAAAAAAAAAAAAACATTGGGGGGGGGGGATCCTGGCAGCATTGGATGTTGCATCATAACTGGTGAAATATGATTGGAATTCAAGATTTTTGAAGAGGATAAGACAAGATAAGACCTTTGTTAAGATTTGAGTTTCTTATGTGTATGATATACACGTAGTGTATGTAGTAGAAGGGAATAGAATAGAATAGAATAGAATAGAATAGAATAGAATAGAATAGAATAGAATAGAATAGAATAGAATAGAATTGAAATCAATGTATAGTAACCCATTGGTAATTGTTAGTGATTGTTGTAATTCTTTTTATTTATTAGCAGGATAGTCCCATGTTTCTGTAAGTAGAAGAAAATAATTCATTTCAAACCTGATGATTAAATACACATTTAAAAAAAAAGATATACTGATTATAATCCCCGCAGAGAAATTAGTGGCACACTGTAGTTAGTTCAAATCATGCATATATATATATGTGTGTGTGTGTGTGTGTGTGTGTGTGTGTGTGTGTGTGTGTGTGTGTGTGTGTGTGTGTGTGTGTGTGTGTGTGTACAGGCCCTAAACACACAAACACACATGCACACATGGGGCCTGTACGCCTGCAGAGGAGGTAGAGTGGCGGGCAGCTCCTTTGTAGTGTGTCCCAAATGAGCAACTTGTAAAGGGGACAGCGCCTTAATCCAGAGGGGAGCTGACACCTCCCACTGTCAGCTCACCTCCAGGGTGTTCTTTTGGGCGGGAGCGGGAATCGAACTGCCGATCTTTGAAACATTGGACGACCCGCTCAAATGATATAAAATCATTTAAATTAACTCAACCTGCTCTCCTACAGTAGTTCGCTGTCAGCTCTCCTACTGATTCCGGCGTTGAAAGTGATGCTGTTTAGCTGACATGTTCTGCCTGGCTCTCCTGGTGACCCTGCAGACGGTGGGTTTTCCTCCATTGCTGTCAGTGCTATTCTAATATAACCGCTAGGTGTCAGTGTTGGTCAATGTAAACCCTCCTTAACCCGGAAAGTATTTGAGGACCTTTAACAAAGTAGGAAGTGACTTCTGACGACAGTGACTATTAGCAACATGTCGGTGGATGTAAAATCAAGATCCAAACGATACGAGAAATTGGATTTTCTCGGAGAGGGTCAGGTGGGTGAGACAACCATTAGCGATTTCGGACTTTATGTCTGTTGACTTTCCTTCCCGACACCTTGTGGTTATATGTAAGGGAAGTGTAATAGTAAGCTAACAAGCATTAGCTGGTTGCTAATGTCAACAATGCCTTGCTGCTGCATGCTGCTGTTGCTGCTCAAAGAAGCAATGTCGGTAGGTAATAAAACTGAGTGTTTCGTTTCTTCATTTTTATTCTTCTTTCTCTTTCTTCAGTTTGCCACAGTTTACAAAGCCAGGGATAAAACGACTGACACCATAGTTGCCATTAAGAAGGTAAAACATATTAGCTTAAATGTAGACTTTTTTAGCATCTGTATGCTATAACTTTATTTTTTTGCTTTTTTTTTGTTTTGGCAGATTAAGGTTGGTCATAGGACTGAGGCTAAAGATGGTAAATAACGATTCTGTTATCAGCTTTATCACAATTGCAATTCACTGCCAAATTTGATGACTATATTCTTTTCAATAGGTATTAATAGGACAGCTCTTCGGGAGATCAAACTGCTTCAGGAACTGCATCATCCGAACATTATTGGTGTAAATAACATTCCTTATGTCAACATATTTTTAAAAATCATGTCACTGATGTTGCTAGTGATAGAGAAAAAAAATTGCGTTTTATATTAGAATTATTCTTTCAGTTAAAGTTGATCATTAACATTTCATGTGGTGTCTGTCTGTAGCTGCTGGATGCATTTGGACATAAGTCTAACATCAGCCTGGTGTTTGATTACATGGAAACAGATCTGGAGGTCAGATATTTCATTACTTTTTAAAATCATTTTTTTCTGTCTGTCTGACTTTTCTGAAAATAAATACGCATTATATATCATATAATCTTGAATTTTGTCTTAATATGTATTTATGATTTGAATTTCCTTTACTGTATTTCTCTTGAGTTTAATTTATAATTTTTTAGAACCTTTAATGTTGCAAATATTTTCTTGAGTTGATTTAAGGATCTTAACTAACTCTCACTTACCATATAATGCTAGTCAATAATATTTTTTTCACTTCTCTTTTTGTACATCCTCAGTTACTTTTCCTATATTCTCTTCTCATTGAACTAACAAATATGAGGCATGCATCTTAATTCATAGTCTGCTGTAATCTTCAGTTGGTGTATTTGAGATGTAGTCCTTTATTGTAGGCAGGAAGATGTAGCAGAGAATGACAAATGAGTTCTATGGAATCGATGACACTAGTGCTATAAATTGTATCCTTTTCACCTGTTGATTTGAAGTTTATTATGTTCAGATGTTTACTTTTATCTTTATACAGAAGTATTCCTTTGTATGGAGATGTGAATCAGTCATCCATACAAATCATGGCCAAAAGAATAGTGTTGTATTTCGTGAATGTTAATTAAATGTGCTACTTTCTCCTTAATGGAGGTCAAAGAGAATGTGTTCTGTTGTTTGCCTTTTTGATAGATAGCTACTTAAAATGTGTAAGAAAATGATCAATTTTGTAACAGTATTTTTTTGAACAACCTTATTTTGAAAAGCAAAGCAGAACAAAGAATAGTAAAACAAGAAAAGTCATGAAGTCAAATGAATTACAAAGTAGCACAGAAAATAATAGTTACAATGATGACAAAGACAACAACATGAATGCTCGCATCTACCCATTTAGGAGTTCTACGAGGTCACTAAAGACTTTCTGTTTTTCCTCACTTCATCCTCTGGTTTGTTTTAACTTGCAAGGCACCAGATGGGCGCCCACCACCAATACATCAGTCTCCATTAGAACAATGCAAAACAAGATAAGAACACTTTGGAAAATCAATAGCACTCTGTTCTTGCCTCTCTCGGTGATTTGATGCTATTTGCGGCTTAGAGGCAGCAGATAGACATCAGGATGAAATATGGCTCTCATCTCATTTCCAGGGCTGCACAGACTTGCTTTATGTGCTAAGTGGTAACAGATGCTTAATTTTTCTTTCCAGTAACAGGAGGAAGTTATTAAACACTGTTTTCAGAATTGATGAAACACTGGAGGTTCTGTGTTAGAGAATGGATTAGTATTGTCTATCTTTGGTCCGGTCCCACTTTAACGTAAAAGAAATCTGTTTATTAGTTTTCAGGTATCCAGGTTCACTTAATCCTCTTTGTTTTTGTTTTTTTAAAGGTGATTATAAAAGACACCAGTCTGGTTCTGACTCCTGCCAACATCAAAGCCTACATCCTCATGACTCTACAGGGATTAGAGTATATGCATCAGCACTGGGTCCTACACAGGGTAACAGCACTCCACGCAAACTCTGTCACACATTTGTGCCTACATGCTGTCATTAAAATGTTCTCTTGCTCTCTTCAGGATCTGAAGCCCAATAACCTGCTGTTAGATGGTAATGGAGTATTGAAGCTTGCTGATTTCGGATTGGCCAAAGCATTTGGCAGCCCCAACAGAGTCTACACACATCAAGTTGTTACCAGGTCTGTGTTTTTAGGTCCATAGTGTTATCGGTCCTATTTTCCATCCATCCATCCATTTTCTCGTAGAGCTTATCCTAGCCGGGCGAAAGGCGGGGTATTCCCCAGATAAGACGCCTGCTCAACACTGGGCCACATTAAGACAAAAAAAGAAATCGCACACACACAAGCACACATTCTGAAGGTCGGAAGAAGCCTGAGAACCCAGAGAAAACCCACACAGACATGGGGAGAACACCCAAACTCAAATGACTTGAATGACTTGATTATTGATCTTTTTCCTAGGTGGTACCGATCCCCAGAGCTGTTGTTTGGTGCCAGGATGTACGGTGTGGGTGTTGACATGTGGGCGGTGGGGTGTATACTGGCAGAGTTACTCCTGCGGGTAAACAAACCTCACAAAAAAGAGACACACACCGTAACCACTGATGTTAATAGTTTTGGATCCTGACTTATATCTCTATATATTTCTTCTGCTCTAGATTCCATTCCTTGCCGGTGACTCAGATCTTGACCAGCTAACTAAAATCTTTGAAGCTCTTGGAACAGCTACAGAAGAAACATGGCCTGTTGGTATCTGATTGTTTGCGATGTGATTTGTCTTTACATTGTTCATTTTTGAGAATTATAAGCATTTAATTGTCAAATGTCTATGCAGGGAATGACTAGTTTGCCAGATTATGTGTGCTTCAAAACATTTCCGGGCACCCCTCTGGAACATATATTTAGTGCAGCTGGAGATGACTTACTAGAGCTGCTGCAAGGCCTCTTCACCTTTAACCCCTTGACGAGGACCACAGCTTCACAGGTAAAACTCCACTAAAGGACTAAAACACCGTTGTGTGATTGAAGACTGCAACTAGCCTGAAAGACCACCATCCTTTAAAATGTGTTTTGATTTCTAAAAATCTATGTCAAAGTTTTTTGCAGATTTTTATATTTGCATATATTTATTTACATTCAGTTATGTCTCTTAAAATACTGTAAAGATACACTGTACATTTAAATGGTACAATAGAATCATACTATCAGAAGAAAACATTGCCATAATATCTTTTCCACTAGAGCAATGAATGGAATTTTCATTCATTCATTCATTCATTTTGTGCCGCTGTATCCGCCGCAGCGGGTCACGGGGAGCTGGAGCCTATCTCAGCTGGCATAGGGCGTGAGACACTCCGGGCACGACGCCAGTGTGCCGCGGAGCCACACACAAAGACAGACAAACACTCATACACACACTCACTCCTACGGGCAATTTGGGAACGGCCAATCAACATGAAGTGCATGTTTTTGGAGGTGGGAGGAAGCCGGAGGACCCGGATAGAACCCACACAGACACGGGGAGAACATGCAAACTGCACAGAGCGGGACGCGAACCCGGAGCCGCCGTGTTGTGAGGCGACTACGCCACCATGCCGCCCAGAATTTCAATTTTAGAACATTTTCAAAAAACATGTAATGAATAAGTTGATGAGTTTTTGCCTCATTTAAACATCAATTTGTTATATCTGTTGTTTAAAACAACTTCTTATGTTTAAAAATATATACACGTTGATATATACATGTTGATCAGACATGATTAAATTTTAAATTGCTACTTTATATTGTCCAGGCTCTGAAGATGAAGTACTTCAGTAATCGACCTGGTCCCACTCCTGGTCCTCAACTCCCCCGACCCAATTGTTCAATCGAGGCTCTGAGGGAGAAGGAAACAATTGGACACAAGAGGAAGACTGATGGCCTTGATACAAGTAATCACCACACTAACTCAAAGTCTATTTGTATCCAATGATCCTCAAAGTCGGTATGTTGAGTTCTCACCAGTTCCATAGTCAAAGAATGCAGATCAGTATTATTTTGAGTGGAAAATATAAAAATATACAGAAGTTGTGATTTAAGCGGCAAAAATAGGAACTGGAAAAAAAGTTTAGGGGATTTTTTTGAAGGCAGCTGAACATTTATACCACTTAACCCAAACTTACATATATTATAGTGTACATTTTGCACACAAGACAGTGTAAAATGTACTGAGATTTAAGGGTAAATCTCAAATACCCTTTAATTCAGAAGGTCTTGGTTGTTCTGCTCTTGGAAACAGGAAATAGTAATGCAGAACACACACAAGCACATATAGGCACAGTCAGTTTATTGGAATGTAGTAGGGTATGGTTTACTCAAGGGGTATTTGGTGTTAGTAGAGGGTTCAAAGCTTCACCGGCTCCTCCTGTGGTTTAGAAAATATAAGGGTCGATGGTACGCTATATTCTTTGCCACAGTATATTACAAGTAGTTACAGCAGATGGAAACTTTAGTGGTTGTCTTTATAGACCTGCTGTATTTTACTGGCACATGTGTTGCAACTATGTGTGTATTTTACTGTAATGTTTTTTTTTCCATCATGTTTGTAACAACAGCCTAAATGTCATTTTCAGATTTAATGATGAAGAAGAAGCTAATTTTCTGATGAGAGGAAATGTAGCCAATCAGATGATCTCCATCTCACATGACGTGGTTCAGCTGTCCTGATTCAGGATTGTCCACTGGAATGAAGAAAATAGTCTGAAAGGAAAAGATGAAGATGAAAAAGAATAATAAGTGGTTGACTTCAGGACACGTTAGCGATAGCGGTAGTTTTCATTCAGTAGAGAATTATGTTTGAAATCTCAAAAGTGCTCAGGATTCCATTGAGTGATGTACATCAGACAGTGTCAGCTCTGGTCTTACTTCATTTCATTAATGCTGAAGCTCTGAGAGCCTCTTGGAGTATGTATATTTATTTAAATATGAAAACAAGCAAACCTGACTTATTTCATGTTTATTTTTTTTGTATGGAAAACCAATAAACAATGCACATGCATGAATGAATGTGCTTTTCCTGTTTTTATCTGTGTTTTCTTGGCTTGAGAAATTTTCTGAGACTGCAAGCTTTCCACTTTAACTGAAAATGAAACTGCATTATTGTGTAATGTATAATTTATTGAGAAGTACTTCTGTAGTAGTACTTAGCTCATGGAAATATCCCTGCTAGATTCAATTTGATTCAAATCATTTGAAACGGTGCAATTCACAATAAATGCAGAATATTCACTGTGCTTTTACACCTGATGGATACGATGTGTGTACCGAAGTACACTTGGGATTTATGTACGGATCCCAGCAGGTAGTATATGTCTGAATAGAGTAGTGTGTGTTAGATGGCATAAGTCCCTTCAGGGCAGACAGGGTGACACAAGGCTTGACAAAGTTAAGTACCAACGTGTCACTAATGTTTTCTTTTTTTGTCCTTTGTCTTCAACATAAACTGTGATCCAAACAGTCTGACATGTCAGTGTCGCAATGCTCCAGCACACTTCCTGCAGCCCTTCTGTTCCACTGATTAGAGCAAGAGGCAGTGGGAGAGGAAAAGCATGTCACAGCTGGGAAAAAAATGAACTTCATATTTAAAACATTTATTTTGTTATCTTAGAACAAAAGCCCGTGCAGATGCAAATTACCACATGTGCTGCAGTATTCACATCGGAGTCATGTTTCAACCCTGTTTCCCAAAAAGTTTAGATGTTATAGTGGTAACAGACAGAACGTGATGATTCTCAAAATCGTGTGATGATTTGCAAAACACAAAGTTGATTTTAAGACCATTTTGACTTTGATAACAGTAACATTTCAAAAGAATTTGGGAGGGTTTAAACAACAGCCCAGACAAGTGAGAAAAGGTAATAGGATGACAATTGGTCTTATCTGTTTCTTTCGCTTTTCCGGGTCACGGGGGTTGCTGTAGCCTATTCTAGCGGACTTACAGGTGAGAAGCCGGCACACTGCTGAGCCACACAATTTCATGTTTTGTGTACAGTAATTGTCTTTTTTTTTTTTAAATTCTGTCACAGTATTTGAAATGCTGCTTTTGTACTTTAAACTCCACATTTGGATCATCGTTTTGCCCTGGTGCGAGTCATTCCTATTAATGAATGTCCAGAAAACCATATGAAAGGTTTTTTTTCATTGACAAGGCCTGATTATATTCTGCATCTGTGTTTGGTAACTGGGTCAGATGACAGGTTTTGCAAATAGCAGCACAGTCACAGAGAGTTACAAAGCAGCCTTATCAGCTCATTTCAGGGGTCAAAATAGCCACTGCTGGAACAAATGCACTGTTGTCCACTTGCTGTTGCAGAATATGAGGGTAATATTGGTGGGGGAAAATCGGTACTTGTTCATATGTCACATTCACCAAGACATTTAGTAGACTGACGCGAGGGGGAACAATGAAGTCCTTGAACTAATCACACACTTTTGAGTTTAATGAGAAGCGTGATTTATCTAAAGTCAAAGATGTCACTGTGCACGGTTTAAAGAGTATTAGGAGTATTTCATGTTTTGTAAATTCTGATTTAAGTACTACAGTTTTGAGTGAATGTTAGACAAAGTAGCGAACAAAGTGTTATATGTTTTGCAGAGCCAGGACGCGAAAACAAGGTTTGGATTTGTAAGGTGTACAGTAATTATTTATGGTCACGCCTGGAGAGTTTTTCCTTGGTGCACAAATAATTTTTGGTACTATCCAAATCTATTGTGTGAAGAATATTGTGTGACTTATCAAGCTATGTGATGGTGGTTATTAGAGCTTGTGAATTATTTTATGCAACCATGGAGAATACATCATTCACATGTAAGAGCGGACAACTTTTAAAGGTTACAAAACATGTACTATTTAATATCAAGGTGTCGACATTATATGAGTCATTAGCATTAGTTTAATTAGATCCAGATTACTTTATATCTTCTCATAATTTTACTTCTTGACCTTTTCTTTATTTTCTTTAGATTTTCTGATCAATAATAAACGAATCGATTTCATATTGCTTTGTGTTCAGATTTATTTTGGATTGATGACTTTGTTTCTTTTTTTGTCTGCCAAATGTAAACGTCTGCAAATGTCTTGATGGCTGAAATTGTTCCACATTCTGTTGACACTACATGACAATCTTACAAGAATGTAAGAAAAGCGTACAAGAAGTTCATCAGTTCAGATTCGTGTATTGTGGGACAATCTCTTTACCACGGCCAGATGGATTCAGATCTCTCACCATGTTTTGTGAAAAATTTTACAGGTCTGCCGGAGGTAGGTACACAGAAAACTCACACAATAAATCAGACAGAAAACTGCTATGATGCTAAAATAAATGAGTGATTTATTTCCCGCAGAGCATAGAGCAAGCAAACAAACAATGAGCAACAAACGACAAGTAACAAACAATTCTATGATGCTAGAATAAACTTGTAGTTTCATTCCCCACAGAGCATAGTAATGTACTATGAGTCCAAGGACCCCCTATGATGCTAGAATAAATGTGTCGTTCGTTCCCCACAGAGCATAGGACAGTACCCACAAATTCTTTGGTTGAGCTAAAGCATTCCAAATGTGCTCAGTCTCTTACCTTGACACAATGGGCAGGAGAGCCTACAACCCAGGCAGAGTAGCACAACCACGCTGGGCGTCCGTACGCGTCCGCACGCAGCCCGCAGCTGACTCTAACCTGGGGCCGGAAACTCACCACCTTTATAGTTTGAACAAACGAGGTCTGCATGCGAGCAGAGGGGGCCAGCCCCACCTTGCAGGCACCCCTCCTTTTGTTGGTACCATACTGTCGGACAAAAAAGTTTATCAGACAGTGTGGGAAGGCTTTCGCCACACCTGGGAATGCAGGATGGGAGGCCTTCACTTACCCCGAGAAAAACATCGATATCAGGTGACCTTACACATTGGAATGCACCAGGACGACTTAAGTGAGCATAGTGACTTGAGAACAGCTCTCTTTCCCCTCTCCATCTCCCCTCCTCAGAGAGGAGTCACCCCTGGTACTGTCGGGTACCTGCAGCAGCCCCATATGATTTGCAGTGCTGCTGTGACCTCTCGGTGTCCAAAACAATTAAGATGAAACGCAGTCCAGCAGGTTGCATGGAGAGGTTCTGAGGCCTGCTCTCAGTAACAACATACTAAAGCAATCACATTATGAAGCACTTATATTGTGAAGCAATTATATTGTGAAGCAAAGCAATTATTGTATATTCAAACATGTGAACGAAATATTCAAACAGGTGAATTAACATGTGACATAATATTCAAATATGTGAAATTCCCATTACACACCACATGAACATAGTTTTCAAAAATATGTAACATAAGTCTTCAGAGTCTGATGTGCAGTAGGTTTATTGATGCACAAAAACAAAATAATCAGAGTGAAATAAAGGAGCAACAAAGTAAAACAAACAATTCCTTTATTCTATGTCACACACCTTCAGTCTCCTGACCCTAAAAACTGCACATCCAGACATTCTGAGCAATTATCCTAGATTTCCAAAATGTTATTAGTTCCTGGCCTTGGATGTTTCATTTCTCCAGACTTGGTGATTATTCCTCAGAGGTCAGACAACCAGTTGACTAACTTCCCCCCTTAAATCCCTCCTTTCATTCATTGAAAAATACAGAGTATCAGACTGTAACATGCAAATGCTAGAAATCTGTGTGTGAAATTTGTGAAAACTTTTTTCATCTCACTCCCCAACGGTTCCCATCCTTAAAAATCCATCTAAGTGAAGGGAGGGCACCCATCTGTGACTTGGAGATCATTATTGTTTACAACAAAACATGATTACAAGTTAAACATGATTATTTAAAAAAAAAAAATCATTATAATATCTCAGTTGAAAAGCACTGAGACATTACAATGATTTTTTTTAATTGAAAAGAATTAAAATAAAAAAAATCATTGTAGTGTCTCAGTGCTTTTCAACTGTTCCCACAGTTGAATAACTTTGCTCTTAGCTTAGGTATGTTCTCTGTGACTGTTGAGTTCTGCTTTTGCTTGGGGCTGAGCTTTATTTATAATAAATATGGTGACAACTAAGATTCTTGCGGCTACATTATTAGCTGTCAAATACATTTGCAAATTAAGCTGCAATAATTATTATTTTCATATACAGGGTATGAGTTTTACACATGAATGTTGAATTAAATATGTTTTAAAAAATCAATATCTACACATTTAACATAACCTGTTATTTCTGCTTTAGTGTCCTTTTCATAGAAGCATTAAAAACATCAGGGGGGGGGGGGGCGAGCCCCTGTAGCGCGTCACGCGCACCGACGCCACTGGAGGAGGAAAGACAGGGAGGGGAGGAGGAGAGACAGAGACGGCAGCAGCGGGAGGAGGGAGGACTGAAGAAGAGGAGAGGCGCGTTGTTCTCCTTGCTGTGGTTGTGAGTTCATGTGGAAGAAGGAAGAAGAGAAAGCCCCACTGAGTTTAGCTCGTCCGACCCCGGAACGGATTGTACGCGTTGTCTTCTCTCAAAATGTGCACCCCGTGTTGTGTCTCTCAGGTGAGGAACCGGAGTCCGGCTGTTTCCGGCTGTCGCCCGCCTGATGTTAACGACACAATGAAGTGTTACAGCACGGCGCTATGCTAGGTGGACTGCTTTCCGTCACTATCTGGGCGCCTATTAGCGGGTCAGCGGTTCATTTGCGTCGCTGGGGGTGGGGGGGTGGGGGGGGGTTTCCGACACCGCAGTCAGGTTTTGTGATTCGTTAACGTTTTGAACGTAGAACAATTCCTGTCGCTGAAATGATTGAACAACTTCGATGTATACGCGAAGACAAAGAGAGAGAGAGACGAGCTAAAGCAGCCACAGCTCCGGGGATCGGATCATCTCTGAATGTCGGTACAGATGTTCGGATGGAAACTGTGAACCGTCTTCGCTTAAATGCATCCAGATGTGTTTTTTTTACTCTTTTTATAAATAGCTGGAAATAAACACATATTTTCCTCTTTCTCGATTTCTTTTCATTAAAGCGCAGAATGTACTTAAATTCACGCAGTTAGCCAGTCGGGAAATTGCATTAGCACACGTTCACCTTTGTCTCTGTTAAAACGTTATGATTTAAAATTTTGTTTTTGAAAGTGTTAATAGCAAAAAGTACTATTTTTATTTAAGAATTAGCTGAGAAAAACAGTCTGTTGTTATGCACACACACGCACACGCAGTATATATATATATATATATATATATATATATATATATATATATATTAATATGACATTATTTGCTTTAAGGTCTGCAGAATTATTTTTTGTAAGCCTGCTTTATACCTGAATGCAGAGCAGAAAGGATTGTACAGTTGTTGTTATTGTGTTGACTGAAATATAGTTGTTGTTGTTGTTTTTTTTAAAGAGTTTTAAGAAAAGGGTCACGGCTGCTGAGCTGGTAGGTCATGAATTGAATTACAGAGACAGATCCCTCTTTTAAGGAGAGCCCACTTCTATTTCCTGCTCTTTTCAAGGACTTGGAATGATGGAATGTGGGGGCGGATTAAGAGAAAAACGAAACACACATAATCAGTTCTGTTTGAAGATCAGTTTTGTGTTAGGGGCCTCTTAATTCCCACCACAGACATCCTATTTTGGTTTTTTTGCAATCTCCATTTATGTATATTCTTGCAATTGGATTTTCTGAGCATGCATCCAAGTGGCCCTCTTGAGGTTTGGAGTGGCTCAAATTGATAGGCAGTGTACTAATTTCCTCTTTGGCTTGGAGGTGGAAATTAGAGCCGAGTGGGTGTTGTTTGGGTTAGACTTTGAGAGTAATAGTCCTGGTGTGGGAGCAGCGCGCTCACGGTGGGAGCGGATGTATGTCATGTTGTAGTGGGATAGGGATATGCTGTAGCTCAATGTAGAGGTTTATCCAGAGAGCCGTAGGCTTTTTCTGCGAGTATGGGACAGGACAGAAACCATGTGGGTGTCTGTAAGCAGATCAGCTGTAGTACAATCAACATTTGTAGGGAACATGAGTTAGGAGGTCCTAGATGATGCTCCAGACTTTGGTGAAATGTCGATCATAGAAAACGTTTTTCTCACCCTTTAGGGTGCTGTAAGATAAGGTCCCAGGTGAGAGGATAGAGCTTGAGTTGTGTTTGTTTATTACTATCATTTTGATGCTGGGGTGTTATATTGTGTTTACTTAAAGCTCAGGAAATCTCACACCAGCACATCCGTCACTATCTGATGGTACTTCGAAGTCTTGTTGCAGAGGTCAGACTGTGGATGTTGGTGACCCTAAAAGCAGGTGTTGATGACCTGTAAAACTGGTTGGCTTGTAAAACTATAGCTAACATGAACGTAACGGTCCAAACATCTGTAGCGGTCCAGTCCGTCGTAAATTTCTGGGTCAGTCATAAGAATTCCTGGCCACCTGTGTTGAGTGAGACATGTCCGTTGAGTCCTGAGTCCTCTCAGGAATTTCTCTGGTCAGCGGCAGCAGAACCTTGTTTTCCCACAGGATCAACTCTTTTTTTCTCCCTTTGAGCTGACATACAGCAGCAATAATGTCGTCCTCATATATCCCTTTCTTATGTTTCCGTGTCTTTGTAATTTATTATTTATCTTTGACTTTCAGAAGGGTTGAGGGTGCTGATGTAACCATGTGAAATGCCAGCTAGCGCCGCATATTGTCATTAGTATCACCAGACTGGGAGCAAGGCACTGCAAGGTATTATCTACAGTTACATGTGATGCCTTTGACTAGCATTAGCACTTGAAGCACTTGCTGTCGCTTAGGAACAGCAGCATGATGTTGGATTAGCCTGTTAATCTGATTGTTCCCTGTTCTTTGATGACCTTCCTGTTTTTGTTTGGTCTGTTCCCTTTAGTTATTCTTTCAAAGAAGTGTTTGTCTCGAGGCATTCTTCAATTTCTGCTTTTTTCTTGATCTTTTCGTTTGACCTCGCTTCTCCTATTTTTCACCATTGGATGCAGATCTAGCTAAGGCCTGTATTTGCCAAGAGAGAAGCTGAGACCTCTAAGGAAACAGAGCAGCGATACATTTTTCTGTCTGTGTACAGCTGCCTAGCTATCTAGACAACAGTGGGGCTGTCAGTCAGTGTTAGGTGGAAAATGGAGAAGGTCTGGATCTTTTGCGTGCGTAATTTGTGCATGGGAAACAGTTGTATTTAACTTATTCTTTTTAAGGGTTTTGTTCTCCGTTTCTCCTTCTTTTCTCTCTCTTTTTTTTCTGCTGGTTTCTGCTCCATTCAAAACTGAGAGATATTGTAATTTATGATCAGAATGTGTGCCTAAACTTTTGAATCAAGTATCATGTATCCGGTTTTGTCCAATGGCCACTGTCATCAACGCTCAAACGAACAGGGAGTTAATGTAGGCATAGAGCAACCATCTACTGCATAGAACATGCAGAATGCACTGTAAGGAAAGTAGAACATGAATTAAAGATTAATGCAGATGAATTAGTGGACAACCACACTAATGGTTTGATCCATCTGTACATCAGGTAGATACTCCTCCTGAATTGTTATGGTACCTTATTTCAGGGGGGTTGTTTAGACTGTGCCACTTATGAGTCATGACTTCTGTGCTGTCTCTTATTTCCACTGACAGAAGTCTGTAGACCACTGATATGCTAGTAAAACAACCTCTCAAAGAGCTTTTCCCAGTGCTATCCTTATGAGAGGACATATCTGTTAGCCTTAGCCACATATTAAAAAGTTTTTTAAAACAAACAATTTTTATTTAAACTTGCGTTTCTTTAAAGAACTTTACCTCTGTCCACAGGATTTTATGGCAAGCTAAGTGGAATGTGCAGAAGTATCATCTATACGATGGGTTTAAGATGAAGATGGCTGTGTTTAATGCTTCTAGATTCAAGTGCAACTATAATAATTTTCATTATTAGTTGACCTGCAGACAACATAATACTGATCAAAAATCAGTTACACAAAGTATAGTTTATTGCTCTACTGAATAAGTAGGACAGAAATGGGACAAAGAAAAACCAGTTTGTGAGCTTTTTGTGTCCCAGTAAAAATCTAGAGTAAATGTTTAGTTTGCCATGTACAATTGTACATAGCATTTTCTAATTGCCGTAGTATACATTAATCATTCTATGTTTTGCTTTCAGCCTTCCATCAAGATTAAATCAGATATCTTATTCACCCATAGAAGCTTTGCTAGTTTATGTTTTTGTGCTGTATCCTTGAGTCTCCTGTTTTGTGGTCTATTCAGTGACCTATTTTACAGTTGATCTGTTAGTGTTGCATAAGCATTTGTGTCAATGCACCAGAGTTTTTCCCCTTCTTGTCTGATTTGGAATATCTTTAACATATTTTTTATGAAATAATGCTGCAGTTCTGTTCTCATTTCCTGAGTGTATTTTTCCTGTTGTTTCCTGCCTATCCTGGTATGTGCGCTGTCATCCTTTCCCCCTAATACAGCTTGGAGGTAGCTGAATGTTGAAGAGAGACTGATTAAGGGTTAACAGCAGCCAAGGAGAACAAAGAAACCAAATAAGAAAGCAACAACAATAAGCCTCTAAATAGGAGGGTAGGGGGGTGGAGGAAATGAGATATGGGGAGTGAAACTTAGCTTCAGGTTGAGTGCAAAAAAGACTAGCCTTTGTCTCTTGAGAAACACATCGTTACAGCAGTGAATCTTCAGTGGAGCGTAGAGAGTCTCAACATCGCTCCCTAAGGTGGCGTATTTTCTGTCGCGCTAGACTTAGGGACAGATGGGAAGAGTAATATGACAAGTAATTGGGGGGGGGGGGTGCTCTTGATATTGAATTAGGGGTGTATGCTGTGGACACGCCAGCCACCTGTTAACATGCTGGTGGGGGCAGGCAGGCAGGAGAGGAGGGTGGATGGCCCCTGAAGTGGGTCGGGGTCAGCATTAGTTACCATGGATACTCTTTTTGTATCCTTGTATGGTGGAATTCCCCTAGACATTCTTCCCTTCTCTTGACTCCCCCTCCCATCATTGGTTTTTCTGAAGTTTGCTTTTGCCCCCCCCCCCCTGCAATGCAATGTGCTGGTGAAACACCCCCTAACTAATGAAATCCAAATACCCTCACAACTTAAATAATCCTGTTTTTTTCCTGCTTATTTGCAGTCTGTTGTGGTTAATTAATCTCCCTTTGAGAAAGATGTGGTGCAACAGAGACAAAGAGATGACTTATCCTGCTAAGCTGTGTGTCTTCAATGGGACACCAGGGCCCATATGTATAAAACTTGGTTTAGATTCAAGGCTGTGAAAACATACACACGCAGCCTTGGAGGAAAAGTTTAACACCTCAGTAAATTGTGAGCATGTGTATACGGTAAGCTGAATACACACTTGTTCTATCATCCAGGAGTGAATAGTAACATAACCCTCTTCAATTGATTTTGTTTTGTAAGTCTTGGATCAATAAGGTGTTGTTTGCGCTTATCATAGTCATTCCACAGTTTTTCACAAATAATTGTAAATTAAGTCTAAATTTCTTATTATTTGAATATTCCCGACTCGTCTGTGGCAAATAAGGACTACAATTTTCTTAAGTTTTTGAAGTAAGACATGTAAAGACATGTCTCCCTTCAAAACACAGCACGTACAGAAAAAAACATTAGACACACTGGATGCAAATGTGCTTTGTAGCCATTTGTTTTAACATTTAACAAGCATTTAACAAACATTTTATATTGTTTTATTATTGTTACATTTACATTTAACATAAATGTATTTTCCTGTGAGGAACGAAAAGAATTTTCAGTAGGACTTTGAAAGGAAGAAAATCCATAGGGCGTCAGGGCAGCTGTGAGTTTCTCCCATAGCATCAGAACAGCTGTCATCATAGTCTGTGACCTTTACTCCTGGTTGACTATTTAGGGCCCGTGGTACGTCACTAGTGACTGTAAACTGTATTTGCAAAAAAAGATGTTTTGCTCATGGGTAATTTGAAGTTAAATGAATGATTTTGCACCCAAATGTAAAAAGGCCCAAAGGCATAGGTGTTTTTCTCTGCTCCCAAAGATGAGTGTCTGAGTGGAAATGTTTTAGAGGATGAATTAATCTAAAATTAATAATAATGATTCTCACCTCAAGGGAACAGAGAAAACAATTAGATGGGTCATCCAGAAGACACTAGTAGGGAAACCTGGAGGGAGGGAGTAGGCAGGCAAAGCCATGTGGGCTGAGAATTTGCTTGATCCTACGGATCATCTGCCTGCATGGATCCACGAGTCTGCAGCATACCAAACATTACTCACATCTGGACCGGAACGGAACGCATCAGACAGAACACCCTGACTTCAGTGGAACAGTCCGCTCTGGACAGATGAAGCCCTAATCTTTGCTCTTATGTGTGGCGCTCTAAAATTTCCCTTTTGGCTCCTATCACAGTTGTGTCCAGCTGTAGGAATAAGTTTCAAGACATGATGCAGAACAGATATCTTTCCATGATTTCCAAATTTTTGCTTCTCTCTGCAGCCATGACACCCTCTAAATGATGGGTCATCTTCTTTTTACCCATCTGGCCTTAATTTTCTAACTCTCACATGATATCATATAACAGTTCTTAGAGAAAGGTTTTCCCTGTAGCTAAAAAAGACTCCAGCAAACCATGACCGGCCCTCCAGCAGTGAACCACACCTCAGCGCTAGACCACATCAGTAGACACCTCCCACCAGAGCAGTGTGTGTGCAGGCTCCTGCACTAGGGTGGAGCAAATATAGAGAGGCATACTATATAATTGTAGAGCCTCTTTCTAAAATAGAACACAGGAGCTGTCTTTGTGCGTGTGTGTGCATGTGTGTGTGTGTGTGTGTGTGTACTGTATGTGCATGCGTGCGCATACATTGACCAAGAGATGCCAACACATAGGATGGGGAAATATTCAACCCTTTTGAGTCAGACAGGTGATCTCTTTTGCAAACACACAGTCTAGTTAGACTCCCTCACATTTTTTTGCCACAATGACTACATACTTTAACTATATGTTTGACGTGTTTTTGTTTTTTTTAATTCTATGTATGTCTAAGATAAATTCACCGTCTGTGTGTTTTTTAGCACCTATGGGATATAGCTCTCTCTTAGGAACTGTATCATTTAATCTTTCAACCTTGAATTAAAAGTGTATTCCATGAAATGAGGGTATCATAAATCACTCTAAAGTTTATGTCTTTCATCATTTTTGGCTTCTACGGTTTAACCAACTGTGTTGTTTTACCGCAGCTTTTTCTGTCTTTATTATAGGAGCACATCCGTCCCCTGTGCTCTTCCAAGGTGCCTCCATTTTTGTCCTGCCAAATGTTTTCTTTTTTTCTCTGTGGAGCTTGCCTTATGAGTTGCAACTGCACATTTAGAGGATAATTGTGATAGTATTTGTACAGCCCCATATGTGACTTAACATTTGTATGTTAAAAGTGCACCTGCACACCCTCAGTTACTCGCCGTACCTCCATCTTTCCCACAAAACATGGTACAGTATATGGCTGAATCACATGGGTCAGTGAATGTTAAATCACACCGAAGTATCATGGTTATACAAATTGAGTTATTACACAAAGTCAACAGCCATCAGTTAATTTCCAGGTGTTTTACGATAAGCATGTGAAGTTAAATGTTTGTTGAGCTTGTGGTTTAGATTCTGATCTACCCATGCGCTGATGTTATTCCCCCTCTCTTCTCTTTTCTCTGTTGCTGTCTTTGTGCAGCTGGCCTGCTGCTGTGGCTCAGCAGCCTGCTCATGCTGCTGTAGGTGCTGCCCGAAGATCAAGCAGTCGACAGGGACCAGGGTCATGTACGCCCTGTACTTCCTGATGGTCACCATCATCTGCGTCATCATGATGTCCCCGACGGTGGAGCAGGAGTTGAGAGATCGTGTAAGCACGTCGTTCGTCATACACAGAAAAATGTCTCCTACACCATATAAAACACAAACACAGTATAAACACTTGTTTATGAACATTATAGCAATATTTATATTTGTAATAGAAGAGCTTTGATGTGATTTACTCAGTCGTAAGACTGGAGAAGAAACTCAAATATCCTCAAATTTAGAACTGCATCTTTTATGTAGCGATGATGGACTAGTGATAAGTTAGATCCAGTCAGATCAACTCAGATCAGAGTCTGTGATTTCTAATGTGTGTGTGTGTACATAGAAACATGGCTACAGACCTTTTGGTTTGCGAAGAGGTGGCACACAGAACACTTTCTGACCAGGGTTCCACCCTTTAGCTGTCAGATAGTTGTTCTCAAGATTATTGCATGATTGAAATCGTGATAATCGGTATTGCAGCTGTGATTGGGAATGTAGTTCTAAATAACTGTTCAAAATTAGGCCAATTTTTTTTTTGATTGAATCACTTTAATGCCTTATAATCTTGGCTTTAGGTTTGAGCCAGCTGAAATCTCCTTACTACTATGGACTTACTGTGTTTGATAATTTGAGGAGTTTCATTCTCTTACCAACTACCGTTTTATCATGTTTTCCATCTGTGTCTTTATAGTTTTGGAGATTTATTTATTTATTTTTCCAGCATTTAAGAGTGTGAGTTACTGATCTTTGATCAGTGCTCATTTCTGTTTTTTGTGCAGTAATCAATGAAATAAATTTATGAGTTTTAGGAATGGGATTCTGCTTTAGCTTTAGTGGCCGAATTGACTGAATAGAAGAGTGGGAATCCGCTTGTGTGCTCTGGTAACCAAGCCAACAGTCGCTTGAATGCGCTGCCCTTTTGCAATGTTTGTTCTCCCACTAACATCTATGTACTTTTGGCCTACAGCTTCACTTTCTAGAAGTTAGCTGCAACTGTCCATGAAATTAGACTTAGGTCTGATTGCTGAGTACAGTTCTGAAATAGAAACACAAACTAGACATACATTCATAGAGAAAGTCTCTAGTCTTTATTGGTTGCTCTCTCTCTCCACACATGTATTTTTCTCCAATGTCTGGAGCATTGCTCCTGTGATAGGAGATGCTGTTTTACTTTTTTGTAAAAAGATCAGCATATTAGGTAGCCAGAATTAAAGATTAGCTTAACTGAATAATAATCTGTTCAGATGTCTTCAAAAATCGGGGATGCTTCACCCATATTTGCGCAGATGTTCTAGTTTTTCTAGTATTGAGGGCAGCTGTGTTCTCGGATTCAAATTTACTAGTTCTTACTCTCTTTCCCTACCAGTGTTAAAATGAGTCTCAGCTATACATCTCCTTTAGAAAGAGAACCTGATAAAAGGCCTGTCAACACCGAACAAAGGCATTAGATAGCCCTATGGTGATTTATACATGCATATATGCAATTATACATGAATATTGACAGTCACACGCTGAGCACATTCACATGTTCCAGCTAAGAGAGCAGCCATTGTGTGTATGAGAGCGCTGCTCTTTTCTCAAGAGATTTACAGATGTCTGAAACAGTCGGCTCCTTCCCCTCTTTATCACTACACCATGGACATGCTAATATGGTCCTCAACATGAGACAAAAGCTCCAAAATGGGCTTTTTTTAGTCTTCATTGCAGTCTGGCTCTGGACTGTACTGCACATTTAGGTGATGACAGCTCAATCTGCTGGCCCCTCAACCGCGTGTCAGACTTCAGGTCACTGGATCAAATATTTGCTACGTGAAGGTAAAGACCTATTGTTCAATTAAAAATGACTTCAGTTTGGAAAAAGATGTCGGAAGATTCGCAGTCATCCAGGTCATTGTGGATCCGTGTTGAATAAAGTCAACTGGACTTGTAGGAAAAGCTTGAAAAGCAGACCTTGTGTTTGACTTTGATTCTCATCTCTGCAGCCATGGGCATTCAAGAAATGACCAGGCTCCATTCTGCGGTCATCAATTTGCATGCTGTCTTAAAGGTTGGCACTGAGCCACTGACGCACTTCCAATTTCCTGTTTCAAGCAACCGCAAAGTCCTTATCTGCTTTGCAGACACTGACCTCACTCTTGTCCTTTTTCTAATGCAGCTCACTGTAGACTAAAAAAAAAAAGTATTTCAGGAAAAGGTTTTTCAGCGTTTCTCTCATGCATGTGCTCTCCCTGCTTTTTCACTCTTCTCTGTCTCACTGACTTGTCGAAGAAAGGCAGTTAATTTATTCATCTGCGTCTTTTGTTTGAAAACACTGACAGTTAGTTGTAAGGGCCCTCCAACAGCCTGTAGAGAACGAGGCATAAAAGAGGGCTTCACGGAGAGAAAGAGGGGTTGTTGTTGCTGCCTGTTCTGTCTTTTTGTTCCTTTAGAGGTGTGACGATCGAAATGGATGTGATTGGGTCCTTTTCTCTGGGGCCACGCACTAGACAAACATGAGCAGTAGTGGGGTTTTGTCATCACCTTAATAAAATAATCAAGGTATTCTGGGTTTCTGATCCCCCCCCCCCCCCCATTTTCAGATCCCGTTCTACAGTGAACTATGTGAGAAGCTGAACGCAGGCGAGAACTGCAAAACTCTGGTTGGTTTCTCTGCCGTTTACAAGGTGTGCTTCGGCATGTTCTGCTTCTTCTTCCTCTTCTGCATCTTCACCATCCGAGTCAATAACAGCACCGGCTGGAGGGCAGCTGTCCATAATGGGTAAGATAGACCCGTTTCCTCTTGTCCACCTCGTCAATAAATATAGAATTTAAAAAAGCAATTCTTTCATCTGTAACATTTTGTGGGAACTGGAAATCAATATTCTGTATAAACTAAAAGGCAGAAACAAAACAAATGTTTGTATAAGATAGAGATAAACAAACAGACTTCTGATAATTCTAGCATTTGATTGATTTTGTCCTTTCAAATACAAAATAAACATTTTCACTTATTTCAAACACCTTGTTTTTTTCCTGCCAGAAAATTTTTTTGGATTCATTATACTGCAACAGAAAAACAGCAGAGGAAGAGACAAACTAATATCAGAGCTGGGTTCAATCACTGGCTTTAGAGACATGAGGAATGTCAGTAATTACAAGACATCAAAAGCAACATAAATTGGCTTTTAGCTTCTCACTTTGATTGGCTGATTCCAAAGGACTCCATTCCTTTTAACTCTTTTGCAAAGGTAAAGGGATGGATGAGGAAGGTTGAAAATGTGACTGTGAATGTCAGATCATACACACAAGCCAACTAAAGTCTTGTCTATTCCGCAGTTGTAATAGATTTAAATGTGAGTAGCATATAATTGTGGTGTTTTCTTCCTTTGTGATTGATAGAACATTTGATGTGGTGGTTTCTTAATAAATCACCACTTGTTAAGCAAAGTGGTCTGAAATAGGAAACCACATTAACTTAGCATTATGGTTGTACCGTAATACCTCTTGTAATAATTTTCCATGGTTGCAGGTCTGTATTGAGTTTCATTCATTTAATGTGCTGCTTTGTAATGCCATCACTGCTTTTAATACCAGGTTCTGGTTGCTGAAGTTCATCGCGCTGGCGGCATGCTGTGCTGGAGGCTTCTTCCTGCCAGAGCAGGAAACCTTTCTGGAAGGTAAACGGAGTAGCCCTGCAGTGCTTTAAAATTGTTGTAAGATAGCATTCCTTAAAATAATATGTTAAACATGACACTAATATCCACCATGATGGACCTTAAAAGAAAAGTGGAAGAGTAGTTTTGCTATTTTTGTTTAAAAAAAACACACAAAATTATACATCCAGTAAAAAATGCACGTATTTTGTGCAGTGTGAATATAATTTCCTTGTATAAAAATGCCACAGTAGGTAGGTTCGAAATGTCTGTTGTAAAGTCTGCTCTGAAACTGTTCCCCTGTCTGATCAAACCAGTTTGGCGCTATGTTGGAGCTGCTGGTGGGTTCATTTTCTTGGCTATCCAGCTCATACTGTTGGTGGAGTTTGCGCACAGATGGAACACAAATTGGTGAGCACAGCTCACATCTTATTCCTCCTCCTGTCTCTCTTTTGACTTTGTTAATTGGAGTCTTGCTCCCATTCTCTTTCAGTTGTTTGAGGGGAAAGCTAAAGCTCCTTTTTCTGTGATGTCATTTAGATGAGAGATAATCCTGGGAAGTTAAAGTTTTTATAGCTTTGAGTTTTCGTGGGTGGAGGGGAGGCTTTGGCAGCTGACTGACCTGGGGCAGATTCACAGGATGCACTTGTTTTGAGGGACAATACAGTCAATTTCCTCCACCTTCCCACACAGTCACACACATACAATAAATGCATTTAAACATCAGGAGTGGTTAACATGTTTTGTTTGTGTGCGTTTAGGCATTTATTTTTAATACCACCTTGAATTTCCAGTTTCAAGTGAAATGATGTGAAAGCAGTCATATCTTCTTGGAAGAATAACCTGCCAAACATAATTTCCTCTTTTTCTGCATTTCTTTGATGAAAATTTACTTTAGGCCGGTATTTCCTGTGTCAGTTTACTTTGCTTTTTTCCCCTCACTCCCTTGAACTTTTTTCACTTATTAAATTTCCTTTACCCAAGTTCATATTATTATTTGTTTCTGTTTTCTGTCCGTTTTTCTTCTCCTTCCTCTCTTTTTGTAGGAGTTCAGGAGTAAAATATAATCGGATGTGGTATGCGGCTTTGGCCTTTGTGACTCTGATGCTGTTCACTGCTGCTGTAGGAGCCCTTGCATTTATGGGTTGGTTCTACACTGACCCAGAGGCCTGTCTACTCAACAAGATCTTCTTGGGCATCAATGGCAGCTTGTGTCTCATTATTTCCCTTTTGGCCATCTCCCCATGCATACAAAAACGTGAGGACCCACATTCAAAAGAACACCATCTGATTTGTCTGTATAGCATAAACAAAAGTACAAACATTTGCTCTGGGTTGTTAACAGAAGACATTTGAGAAACATGGCAGCACAGTAAATGAGCGTTACTGTTGGTTGTTTTTCACAAGCATTTTTTAAAAAATCTGTCAGTTTATTCAGTCGAAGAAATCAAATTCCATGTTCTCTGTTGTTGCCTTACAGTTCAGCCAACATCAGGCCTGCTTCAGCCAGGAGTGATCAGTGTGTACGTCATGTACCTCACCTTCTCAGCCTTCACTAGCAAACCAAAAGAAAGTGAGTATGAACCTATCTCTATCTGCACCAACTATGAACAGGCATTATTTGATATCAGCTTCAATCACTTGTGTTGAGTCATGTTTGAGGCTTATTAATGCTACAATCATGACAATATTACAACAACCAGCCGCACCCATGAGACCACTGTCGACTAAGCGCAGCAGCATTATAGTAGAAGCTGAGAGTGAAAACTGTTTGCCAAAGTCCACATTTATTGTTTTGAAGGGGAAATTGAAAAAGTGAAACATCAGTTTAAACAGAGAATGAAAAAAATGAAGCCTGATCTAAATTTTTTGAAGCAAACTATGTTTTGAGAAGTGATTCTGCAAGGCTCAGATCCAAGCAGGGCCTTCCAGAGCTGGGGGTCTTGAACTGTAAATTCTCAGTCCCCTTTTTTGTTCTGCCAGGACTCCCAGTGAAACGACCAGCGTAGCCTTGGCTGATGTTCTAAAGCTGAGCTCTGGCGCGTAGGGGAGCAGCAGTTCTACAATTCAGTCATTAACTAATATATGTGTACATTACATGATATTCAAGTGATCACAACTGCAAGTCAGTGAAAAGTAGTTTTAGTCCAAAGAGTATAGAATATAGTCAAAAATATTACACAAAAATAATCTTACCAGACATTTTTACAGGCACATGCCTGCTTACAAATACACACTAACATGTTTATTACATACAACATGCTGTTTTGTATGTTCTGTGCTCACTACTTAATGTGTTTTGTACTGTCCCTCAATTTTCCCCTTTCCTTCTCTTTCCACTGCTAATACTTCTGCCAACACACACACACGCACACTATGCACTTTTCACGATCTCTCTGCTCCTTTCAATACTTCATCTCTCACCTCATCCATCTTTGTCTGAACACCATTACTGTGTAGCGGTGGAGAGAGATGGTGTGAATACAACTGTGTGTGTGTTTCCTCTCAACTCTGGGACGGAGGGTGACAAGAAAATTGTCACTGCTGTGGGAACGATTATCCTGTTTGGCTGTGTCCTTTACTCCTGGTAAGACACACACACACACACACACACACACACTTCTTCCTAATCTCAGTGTGATTAGAAATCCTTCTGGTTCCCTTTAATATTACTGTATATCGCTTAGAGAATTTATAAAGTTGAGAGATTACACTCAGGTTGAAATCCGAATCCATTAACAGCAGTGGTGTGAGAGGTGGTGTGAAATAAATGTATTTTATGAGAGGTCATAGCGACAGAGACAGAGAGTGTTGCTTTTATTGGCTGTGACTCCAGAGAGACAGTACCCGATTGGCTGCAGCTAAGCAAAGGGTGTGAGAGACGGGAATTATGGCCTTTTTGCATTTGTTCACATGTGTTACCCATTAAGTGGAGGCATCATGTCTCTTGTGGTGATTCCCTAGAGAAGAGGGAGTTTGACTTTGCTGTAATCTGAACCTGCTAATTATTGGCAAAATACAGAGTGACAGAATTACACCCCTTTTCTATCTCCATCTGTCTTTACATCTGCTTCCTCACCCTCCCTCCAGCTTGACATCTACCACCAGGCGAAGCTCTGCAGCTCTCAGAGTGTGTAGAAACAGCGAGCCAGAATATGAGGTAAATACACGATTCAGATCTCACTGTGTGTGTAATATACAGACATTATGGCCATAACTTCTTATCTGTACCTAAGGTACATACTGTGTTTGTGTAGACCAGTTAGGTGATGACTTTTTATGTTTTTCTGAATTCTGCAGAGAGCTCGCTGCTGTTTCTGTTGTGGAGATGACACGGGTAAGAGAACTTAAACAAGTTCATCACTTGTCATGCTCCTCATCCCTAACCCCAACCCCAATTCCCCTGTATTTCCAGTCTGCTCAGTGTAGTCTCCATCTCTAGTGTTCTGCTCCCAGAGGAGCTATGCTCATTGCTATTCCTCAGCAAGATTGAGAATGGTGACAAAGTATTGGTCAGCAAACACAGATGATGTCACTGTTACTAGGACATTAGTATGACACAGTGAAGCAGCTCCAGCTGCAAAGTGGGCTTGTGGGTAGGCTTACACTGCCCCCTAGTGGAAGTAAAGGTCTCAGTCTGTTGTCAAATTTAACTTTTTTGAAATACTGTAGTATACTCAAGTACACATACTCTATACTGTATATGTAATTCAGTTTCCCTTGGCTCTCATTTTGACATTTCTCATTGAATGTGTAACTGGAATGTGTCATTTAATGTGTGATTTTCAGATGAGTATGATGAGGAGAAGACGGGATCAGGCCAGAACGTGGTGTACGATGAGAGAGAGGAGACCATCTACAGCTACGCCTACTTTCATTTTGTCTTCTCTCTAGGATCCCTCTATGTGATGATGACTGTCACCAACTGGTTCCAGTAAGTGATCATGTGATACGATTTCTGATTTTAAGGCAGTGTTTAGAGATAGATGGGCTTTCAAATGTACCTCACATGCAACTTATAGTATCAAAGACAAGAAATCTATTGCCCAACTGAAAAATCTTTTTGTTTCAGCTTCAGATCTACCTGTAGACAGTGGATGAGATTTGCTCCGATCTCTTTGTAGTATTGGTGTTTGTAGCAGTAGGCAACATTTGTACCTGCCAAGGATGAAAAACAAACTAAATCTGAACAAGTGTGAAAATTTGACTTGCAATGAATAATGACTACCAGGTAATAGCTTAATGTGTAAATCAGTATCTCATTGCAAAAACTGTAGCTGTGTTATGCTAAAAAATCTGTTGTTTTAACATCTTTGCTGCTCCAAGTGGCAAAAAAATATTTTTTTTCAGGTTTGTTGATTATTTGCTCATTGTTAACATTATTTATTGAGGGCAAAAGTGAAATTCTCATGCGTCTTTGTTCAGTTCCCTGACTGTGTGCTTTCTTTTGCAGCTATGATAACCATAAGATTGAGAAGCTGTTGGACGGGAGCTGGTCAGTGTTCTGGATCAAGATGGCCTCCTGCTGGGTCTGTCTCATCCTGTACATGTGTACTCTGGTTGCTCCACTGGTCTGCCCAAAGCGCTTCGAGGCCTAGGAAGCATGTCACGACTCGAGTCAGGCTTCTCTGACTTTTTGGATGTGGCAAGGCTGAAGTTGTCACACTGAGCCAATGGACCACCACAACCCCCTTTACCTTGAAACACAACCCTATCCTCAGTTTTCAAAATAAAGGATAATCTGTTTTGTTTTTTATATTCTAGCGAGTCTTTTACTTTGTTTTAGAATGATAACCTGTTAATACCTTGATGGTAAGTTTGTTATCTTTACTACCACTTATTCCTGGAGTTTTGTATCAATTTACAGTTTTTTAACTACAAAAGTATTTGAAAGGGATTTACATTAAGTTAAATTGTGAAACACGTCAAGCATTCGGCCCCCTATAGATTCCCTGATGATTTCAGATTTAAAATTATACTTTATAATTACATTCTTGCTTTTACTCTCAGCAAGGCATTTCAGTTTTGTAAAGTTGGAGCATAAATTTGTGGCAAAGTTTAAGGACAATTTCTTTTTGCAGCAGAGATATTGCAGGATGACTCCTATTTATTGAATTGTTTAAGGAATCACAAATCCATTTGTGAAGTTGCAGAAAGATTTAGGTTTGTTTCCAACTTTGGCTGATAATTCGTCTCTCAGGCTTTAATTGAAGTTGTACATGTTTGTGCTTTGTTATGTTGCGCCCTTTTGTAGAAGTTTTCTATGCAACAGAAAAAGCTATATAGGCGTCCAATGTTGTGAAGTTTCCACAAGGATAATGTTTCAGGTTTTATTAATGTCAGTGCTCCCTTTTGAGCCAGATCTTTTCTTAGGAAAAGTCATGTCTGTGTAACATTTCCAGTCACCATTGTAAAGGGCAATGCTCTTCAAATAAACTTGCCTTATGTAACGGCGATGTTAGTGGAGCGCCGCCTCTCTGGAAGAGCTGCAGTGATGGGGAACGCTTGCCAAAGGTAGATGTCAGAAAACTTAAGCAACTCGTTTTGTCAGCTACACAGAAATATATAACCAAGAGCGTTATGTACTGTATTTGCATGCAGACATGTAAATCAGCTGTTTTCTGTAGTTATAAAGGCTTATTGCATTGTTTTTGTTACACGTGTTAACTCCTAATGGTGATCAGAGTAAGGTAGCTTATAAGTGCTTATTTAGTGAGTTATTCAACACTGGATGTTGAGTTTACTGCCCAATTAAAATCCCACAAAACTCTCACCTGTGTGTTACCTGTTTAACTGATTACTTTTTGTATAAACATTCAATCTATTGCACATTGTTAACTGCGAGTTGTTAATGTTTCTTGTTCTTCAATAAATCAATATGTTCTTTCTCATTGTTACATCTGTTGTGATATGTGAATTTTTCATGAATTTTATGGTTTTATTGAAATATTTTTTCTTTTGTTACTCTTGGTATGAATGTTAAAATATAAATTTAATTAATTTCAAGTTACAAGATAGTCCTAAATAAACCAGTGGGATCCATTCAGAAGGCTGTGTGTTAACTTTCAGGAGCATTTCAAATACAGTGTAGAGATTTGTATGTCACTGCAGCTGATTAGGGTCTCATCTTGATTTAACTTCCAATACGTTGTCCCTATAGATGAATAACTTATACTGAAATGTGTGAAATGCTCAGGATTTTATTTAAGTAGAAATTTATTAAAAGTATGATATATTACACATTATTCATAAAATGCTTATAAAAAGGAAGGCGCAAATACAGTTTGTACTGGTATATAATGCCCAGTTTAATGCTTCCCTAAGACCATCGCAATTTTTTTTAACAAATGTTTTTTTAAATTATTTTTCTTTACTCATGTCCTCTCTCATCGTCTGCTCCTCTAATCCATATATTCTACAGGGCTCAAATCATTTCCTTGATGGACCACATTCATCTTCTACCTTCACTGGGTGTTGTAGGCATTGAGATAGTTGTCAGGAATTGTGTCTGTGGGGACCAGAAAGAAAGAACAACTTTTAAACTTGTACTTGTAAGATGACTGGATGTCCTTAAATTTGCACTTACCATTGCAACGGTATTTTAGATTGGACCATATTATATTTTCTTGAGAGAAGCAGAACACTCCCAGTCTCCCTCCTCTCATACTGGTGTCAATTATCACCCCTGTGTCCGCCACCAGGTCTGATCCCTCATAGAAGCGTGACCTGGTTGGCACATGAAGTCAGATTAGTTAGTCCACATAGTACAGCTGTGTCTGTGAGTGCTGCTGTGCTCTGCTCGTACCTGATATACCCGATCTGTGGTCGGTGCTGGAGGAACCAGCGGTAGGAGACCTTGTCCTTCCAGCCGGTGTTCCTGGGGTCCTTCCACAGGAGGCGGACCTGACCGGCAGTGTCTCCTGTGTGCCAGAGCGAGTTCCTCAGATACTCACCAGGACCAGTCTTTGATTTCACAACCTAATGATGAACATCAGAGTGGAAAAATAGTATTGACAACAGATGATAAAAACAAGCCAGTTTTGTTTAAATGTTACTAAACAACTGTCACTTTCTAAAACAAGTTCAGACTATACTCTTTATTTTTTAGGTCAATCAACAATAGTCTGTGAGGAAATACTCGGGCAAAAGTGAGGAAAAACAGGCAGAAACCTCAGAGCAGACCCTGATTCTAGCTGGGTGGCTGTTTTCTTTTACTAGTCAGATTGAGAGACAGAGCTCGAGATGGGAGGGAAGGGTTTGAGTGAGGAAGCAAGACAGATATTTATAGAAACAGCCAGACATTCACCTTGAGTTGTATTCCTGGCTCTGCAACAGCTCTGAATGGTGCAGCCTGCCAGTACGTTTGTTCTGTCTGTTTCCACATCACCACATAAAAGGACGAGGAGTCCTGGTAGCCAAATATGAAGCCAACATAGTCATCATCGGTCACCGTATTCACATGGAACGTTCCCTCGAAATCAACCCCACTGAAGGCTGTGTAGCCTGCAGGTTTGGACAGAAGAGGACAAAAACGTGAAAGAAAGTAGGAAACCGATGAAAGCAGATGAGACAGTGGGGTGGGAAGGTATTCTGTGCTTACCCACAGCGAGGCCAGGGTCAGAGTTCATGGTCTGAACTATCTCCATGCCCTGTCAGGTCAAAAGAAAGAAGTTCAATTAAATTTATACTATTATAAGACTCATGAGATCATTTGTAGGGGAATTTGTTTGAACTGAATTTATGAATTTGAATTCAAAATGACAATTTGATCAAAATGTACTATCCTGTAAGAAACTGTGGAACAAGCATGAGCTCATTTAAGAATTGATTGAAATTGTAATAGAGGCTGAGGAGAAAAGGGAATTGATCTGATGACTGTTTACCTGATTGAGGACGACCCAGTTTGGGTCAATCTGAGAGTCCCCTTCCGGGTCCAACACTACCGTCTGATAGGCTCTGAAATCAGTCAGGGTGATCTCAGCATTTTCTGGGCAGTGATCAATTATGTCAATGACGTTGTCTTTGTCAAAGTCTCCTTCACACGCATCCCCGACTCCATTGTCTGAAATGAAATGATATTATGACACAGCAGAAATATATATACTGCACATGTGGATGTACACTTCCTGAAGTGATATTAACCGTCTGTGTCCTTTTGGTCCACATTGGCAACTAGTCTGCAGTTGTCGTCATCATCCACTATGCCGTCATTATCATCATCATCGTCACACTCATCTCCCTATCCAGATAAAACAGCACACACGAATCAGTGTGACACACCCAGCACACATGAGATGAATTAGGAAAAATGAAGGAAGGAATTGAAAGTTTGAAACCTTTCCGTCCTTGTCGGTATCCAGTTGAGAGGGGTTGATGGCCATAGGACAGTTGTCCATTGTGTTTTGGTGGCCGTCACCATCACTGACAAAAAGGAGGCAGAGCAGGTGAAACCAGATGGCGACACACAATACATCTTTAATGACATCACAGGTGATGACAGTACTTGTCTATGTTGTCATCACAGGTATCTCCAATGAGGTCATCATCCGAGTCAAACTGCACGTAAACATAGAAGGAGTCAGTCGGGGTTATGGTGATGGATCTGATTCAGGTGGTTGCTTGTTTCATTTGTTACCTGGTTGGGGTTGGACATGTCAGGACAGCTGTCGCAAACATCTCCCACCCCATCATTATCTCTGTCACTTTGATCAGGGTTGGGCACTCCCTGGCAGTTGTCAAGAATATTGTGAAAGCCTGAGAACATAAACACCACAGTATTTTAATTTGTGTGTCATGTGAGAGAGGATTGACAGGAAATTTTTAAAAAAAAGAAAAGAAAGCATTAGGTAACACAGCCCATGGACACAGTCTGTCAAATGCATCACCAGATGGCAGTGTTTGTTTAAGACGCCGGTGAAATAGTTTCCAATGGCCTTTATGCCTGGCAGAGGCTTACTCTGGAAAAATGTTTTCAGAAAGAAGGCAGACATTACCAAGCGCGTAACAATCCAGCCTCTGAGTTGAAGACATAACCAAATGATCCAGAAGTTGGAGTTCTGACAAGCTGAATGAACAGTAGTCACTCCACGGTCTAAATGAGCAACATATGTAAGTACAGAAAGGTAAACAAGGCAGAAGCAGGGAAGTGAATGTGTGTTCGCAGTGGAAAACAAAAAGGTGCTTCAAAGGGTAAAGGTGGAATAAAGTTATGAGACAACAGTGAAGATTCCAGTTGGAACATGTTAATACTTGAAACTGCTTTCTACTGGGATCTTTAAGGTTTGTTTTGATGCTGGACTTGTTTGCCTGGGAGCCAGTGGTGTGACTGGTACAGGAAGTGAATTGGAAGCAGATACAAGACCAGAGAGATGTTTTGAACAGATAAAAAGTGGTGCCATTCCACAGTTTCCACCAAACAGGGTAGTAAAGACGCTATTCTTGTCTAGACGGCTTGATCCAGACAAGATGCGGTTTGAAGAACCCCGTAAGTCTTTTAATGTGATTAGCAGTCATTAGGTTTCACACAATGCGTTCTTAACTTAACTAACTCTAATTGTTGCAGCAGAATCAAAATGGTCTGGTCACAGTAATGGTCATTACCACCTTTACATCCCCGTGATAAAAAATGCAATATATCCTTCTAATTATACCAAGTCATATTCAGCAATCTACTATATGTGACTACTACATGACAATAATATCAATTTGGCCATTGAATAGTAACACACTTACCATCTCCATCCTTATCATCATCACATTCATCTCCCACCCCATCCTCATCGGTATCCTTCTGAGAAGGATTTTCAACTGTTCGGCAGTTGTCACAGGCGTCGCCATGGATATCCTTATCGCTGTTCCTTTGGTCCACATTAGGAATTAACCAACAATTATCCTGGGACAGACAAGGTTCACTGTATAGTGAATGGGCTCAGCGAAAATATTGCTCACAGAATGTCCACCAATTTCTGAGAGCTCAGTGCATGCTGATCTTGTGGAGCTACGACACTTACATCTATGTTAGTAATGCCATCATTATCTGCATCATCGTCACAGGCATCACCCATACCATCCCTGTCTGCATCTTCTTGGCCAGAGTTTGGCACAAATATACAATTGTCCTGGAAACACAGCAATCATCAACATTATATTAATTTTTAATACATGCGGAACGTGAATGCAGGAGAGGGCAGTGGGTGTAGATGTGTGTACCTGCTTACAGTTGTCGTCTCTGCAATTGAGGTTAACATCAGGAAATGCATCAATATCTGTGTCCTTTCCACACGCATAGCCATTACCTGCCCAACCAATACCGCACTGACACACATACACACACACACACAAACGCACACATACATACACACACACACACATGCAGGAAAGCATTTTAGGAAAAATGGAACAGTTGGTGAGTCACAGTCGTCATCCAGTAATACTCATAATGGCGATTATGACATCAATAATTTAGTATCATACCACACAGCCAATTTTGCCGTCTCTCGCCACAACACACTCTGCATTTGTGTGACAGGGGTTGGGTTGACCGTTGGGGCAAAGCCTGGCTCCACGGCAGCCTTTCTCCTGGTCACCAGTGAAGCCAGTTTTACAATCCCCACAGCGGAATGAGCCCTAGTGAGAGCAGCAGAGTCACAAACTGGGCTGTTCCACCTTCATAGGCTTTAATGACAATCACACAGTCGCAGTGGTCTTACTACTGTATTGTAGCAGTGTGAGTTGGCAGTGCAACCTCCATTCTGAAGTGGGCCCCGACATTCATCTATATCCTCGCACGCCTGGGAGGAAACGGTGACTGTCAATACATTACGAGGCACAGATTGGTGTGTTATTTTTGATGTTGTACCTGTTTGTGTGTCTTAGCATAGGATACTCCCACTCCAGTTATCCCTGGACCGGTGTATCCCAGAGGGCATTTTCCACAGCGAAAACCAGGGGCAGTGTTCACGCATGGGACACCAGGGAAACAGGGGTCAAACTGGCACTAAAACCCAACAAAGTAAAAAAATTTAAAAAAAAGGTGAAATGCTACTTTCATATTTCAGAGACTTGTGTGTATGAGAAAGCTTAGTATCCCTACCTCATCTACATCATCACAGTGGACCCCATCTCCTGTATAACCGTCTGGACAGGGGCCACATCGGAACCCCCCCAACTCCATAGGGATGCACATGTCCTGTCTAAAACAGGTCCCAGGTGGGCACTGAGTCAGAGGCTGAGGCTTCACAACAAACATCTCGGGACTCGGAGTTGGACCCGAGTCAGTTGGACTACCCCTGAGATCTGTGGGCACACAGACAGATATGAACACATTTTGTTGAGATGTCAGTTTGTCCACAGTGTCTAAATACTGTGTTAATGAAGAATCAGATTGTAGTTACCACAGGCAAGACACTCCATGATGGTACTCTTTAAAGAAGTTGTCTCCTTAATCTTTGCCAGAAAGAAGTAGAATGTAGAACTGTTAGTTGGGACAAACTGCACAGATTGGGTCATTGTGTGTAATTGTGTCAGCTTACAGCAATACAACCAGATCAAATCTCTATCTGTAATAATAACTTCTGAACATCAGAATGACACTGTAAAATGTGTGTCTGCTGAGATAAGCTTGTTATGTGTTTCCTTAGATAAAGGATTCGCAAAGTGTGTCTGGCAACTCTGAGATACTGAACTATATAAAAAGCACTTTATTGCCTCAGGCTGTCTGCTTGATGCCTTATCCTCTCACAAATCCTCCACTTCCTCTGAGATCATCCACTTCCTTCTGCTGCTCTGTATTACTTAGCTGTCTGTTGTTGGGGTTGAAGAAAGTCATGAAACAAGATAGCTCTTGAGAAACAGCTCTTAACAGTCTGGATTCTCATTTTGAACAAGTTGCTGATTTATTTGCAAAACCATCTTATTCTGAAGAAAAACGAAATTCCAAATGGTCATGACTCAATTCACATTCTTCCAGTTTTAAAAATAATCCCTTCAAAGGAAAAACAACCCAGGGAAATTTTCTGCAACTCAATGCTTTCCAAAAATATTTTCTCATAGCTAAATCTTATCCATTTAATATTTTTCAGATTTTTAAGAAGCTGGCAAAGAAAATCAACATATTATTGGACTGTTAAGTATATTAGAACTATGTGTAAATACCGTGTAGATCTTTTCTTGATTTTTCTAAATATTTTCAACAATTTCTATGTTCCATCTAGAGTAAAACTTGTGAAATGCACGACACCAAGACAGGAAAGAATGGGCCACCTGCAGATGAAGCAGCTCCTTCATCTCAGTTAACAGGTTCTTCAGCTCCAGCATGGAAACCTGGTCACGTGTGGTTCTGCCTCTATGGATATCTACATGAATTTTGCAAATCAGAATGAGAAAATCAACAACACAACACATCATTCAGGGTAAATGAGTGAATGACCTTGTTGGGTGATGCCAGACAGTCAATAACCGTCTGTTCTCACCCAGCAGCTGCAGAGATTCATCCTGATCCATATGACATTCCTGCAGGGTGGCCACATTATCTATTGTGTCCTCCATCACCAGCTTCAAATCTGTCAATTTATCCTTAAAAATGGATAAAAGGCATATGTCCAATTATTTAAGCAATTGCTTTAGCTTCTAAACAGCATATTTCTACATGAACACTCGTGTTTGTTTTATTCACCTGTCCACTTGACTGCAAGGTTCTAAGTGCCACCTTGTTGGGACCGGGTGGGAGAGAACCAAATGCAGCTGGTAGATCCTTCAAAGTGTGTGCCAATCTGCAGTCAATATAGATGTTGAGCCGAGGTGGGCCACGCTGGAGCCCGCTAGCATGCAGCATCACATGGTGATCTCGGCCATCTCCCAGGGACGGGTGGTTAAAGGTAGTTGTGCTGTATCTGCCGTCAGTCTTCAGGTACCGAATGATCACTACAGGTGGAGCAAAGCAACAATGATTTAAAACAGATTTCTGGTACTGTAGATTTTGGAGTGCATCCCATTTGTCAGTATATTAATTATTCACCCTTGTTCAGTTTGGCCTGCACAATGAGGTCAAGGTACTTGGTGTTGTCTTTGGGGTTGATGATACTGTAGAGAGAGGTGGGGGCCTTGCTGTGGAGCCTGAAGGAAGAGAGAAGGAAAGCCTCAGCTCGCCCTTTGCTCTTCAGGCTTCCTTGGAGCAAGTCTGGCAGGCAGTCCGGAGACTTCAGCAGGTCGTAGACTAACACGGGAGACAATTATCAAAAGGGAAACGGTGCATTAAACGTCTGTCAATGCACTGTAACGTAAGAATGATATGAACCTACAGCGAAAAGACACAAATTAACAGTCAGGAAAACAAACTGCAAAATGAAATATTGATCACACTACTGAAAGCATTCCATCTATGCACTACATAAACGCTGCTGATCTTCTTTGTCAATTTTAATGGAGGGCTCACTATATTTGTGTCTTAATGGTTGTTGCCAGCAGAATAGTGTGGATGGCTACTGCTGAGTCAATCCCACATGGTACTTTATAAAGTGTGACTGGGCATCTGTTTGTGTTTATGTGAGTATGTGTGCACATGCATACATGTGTGTAAATGAATGCTCCTGTTTGCATCCTGCTGTGTTTTATAGAGTTGTAGACTGGAGTAGCAGACAGTCAGACAACCTGCTTCCTCACGCCCACGTGCACAGACACATTCACAAACATATACACTCACAATAACACTTGCTCCTATATCCTATTAGCTGAATTCAAGAATAATATGAGGGGATAGTAAATTGCATGGTAACATTTGCACGTATAGTATATTCCAGGCACATCAAAGTCATCTTCATGCATTCTCTCAGGTGGCACTTACTCTTGTTCCACCATCCAATGCTGGCATCATTTAGTTCAGACCATTACGAAATTCCAGATGTGAAATTGTACAGGCTCCAAAAAAAATAAATAAAAAAAAGTCCAGCTCCATGCAAACCAGCAACATTATCATTATTATTTACATCTTCTTGCAGCTAGATAAAAGAATGTTAAGTCATAAATAAATAGAATCTGAAAAAAATTAATTTGAAGGTGATGAAAGAAGCATTAAATAACTTGATCTGCACTGATCTGCAGACACATATGTGATGTTTTCCAGAAAAGCATAGATGGTGCTGCATACTTACTGATGCCTTGGGTTGTGACGCTGAGAACCAGTTGTTGCACCACCAGATACAGAACTGCTGCTCTGGCCCACACACCCATCATCAGTGCCTCAGTATGGTAGATACCTCAAGAGAAGCTGCACCCCTGAAGGCTGAATAGTTTCCTCTTGTAGATAAATAATAAAATCACAGATTAATAAGCACCAAATTAACAGAGTAGACGACAAATTCAAACGTTGAAGTAAATTCTGAGCTGGGTGAGATGGTTTTGTTGCATAGCCACAGCTTTTAAGCAAAGGGGAGGGTCTTTGAACTCCACTGCTGTGAAAGTGGCACAGTGTTGTGACTGTTGAGCTTGTGGGAGTGTCAACGAACCACTACAGTTTGATCAAATATTCTATAAATTGTATGAATTAGCACTCTGATTTACCATAGACAAGATGATCACAGAATGTAAAGTATTATACATAATAATTATCAGGATCAACTTAATAACAGAAGTTTTTGTGTTTGTTTATTTATGAACATTTAATTTAGGATAAAATGTATTCTTAAATCTGTGCCTCTGGATGGGTTTGTGATATAATACCAGAAAAAAACTGCATTAAATATGCCTTTGGATTCACCATGAACACCATCTGAAATGAATTGTGGTTTTACGGGAGGAAAACAAGATTACAGCTGGCATCATTTAAAAAAAAAAAAACATCAATAACCTGTTTCATACTTGTTGATTTTCTAGGTCACCTCCAGTAAGCAGGCTAAACTGTGTAACTCTGTAACAGATGTTTTTCATTTTAATTTCATTTCATTCAGCTCATTCAACATGCCTCTGAAAATGTCTTCTTAATTCCATTTGTTCGGGAATGTGGAAAAGTGTGGACAAAGAGGCCTGACTTGGGACCCTGGAAACATTTCATAACAGATGTCTGGTACTTGTCTTAAAGTTCTTCTAGCCTCAAGTACATTTCAACATCCTCGCCTTTTGTATGAGCCAAAGAGAGACATTTACCATCCCTCAGTGCATTATCAATGTGCATCCGTCTGCGTCTGGCTGTCTGGTCCTTGACAAAACACCTGGCAGCCTTCACCAGGCAGATTAACAGCCATGGAGCAGATTCCATGCTATTGTTACTGAAAACCTTTACAGGTAAAAATTAAATGGCCCCTTTCTGCTATACAGTAGATCACTTTCTATGTACATGGGAGCACATACAATGAGCATACTTTGATTATTTTAACCTAGGTTTTACTGGTGACATAAGCATGTGAAATAATTAAAATACATTTACTGTACTGGAAACAATCACATGACAAACAGATTCTTTAAAGCTCCAACCAAAATATAATTAACCAAGCATCTGCGGTCTTGCCAACATTTGACAATAGTTACCCTTGTTTCTAGCAGTAAAAGAAAAAAGAAGCTGGAAACAAATAAAGGATAAATCAATAGCCACAGTATCATAATAATGTTACATTAGACAACACATTCATTCATTCTGCCGCTTCTTCCGCGTAGCGGGTCACGGGAAGCTGGAGCCTATCTCAGCTGGCACAGGGGGTAAGGAGGGGGACACTCTGGGCAAGACGCCAGTGCACCGCGGTAGGCAACATATGTCCTGAGAAAAGTTTTTAAGGTTCCTCGATTATTTTAAGCACTGTTAGCTTTGGTCCTAAGGAATATTTATTTTTTGTGAGGACATTCATATCCACAGATTGTACAGATTGTAAAATGTTTTTTTTTCAGTTTTTATGTCTACTATCTACTTACATAATATTTACTTGACTTTATAAATAAACATGTATGTAAGAGCCTATACCGTGATTGCTCATTATCCCTACTGGCCGTGGTTCTAAAGTATTTGTTTTTTTTATTAATTCTGAGTGTCAAAGCACATTTCCAATAGAAAAAAAAAAGAATGCATTTGAAATTTGGAATTTATCTGGCATAAAAATGTATTGCTCAAACAGTCTCTTGAATTCTAAATATATTATTGTCATTTATTATTATTTTTAAATTAACGTATCGCTGTCTGAAAGACGCTCGTCACGCCTCACCAAGTGACGTCACCGGCTCCTTCCATGAATCAAAACATGGCGGCTGCCATGGAGCTGAGATGCTGGGGGGGAGACTGGGGTTTGCCGTCAGTCCACGCCGAGTCTCTAGTAGTTCTGGTAACGTTATCATCTGTTGTGTAACAAAGCGGTTACCATATCCAGACTACAGAGCTTAATGTTTATATTTTGCCTCTATCTGCTCTGTGTGTATCTGGTTAGCTTCTATGCTAACTTAACGTCCCTACTGCAATGATCGATATCTGCTGATGTTCAGCTTGATGTGCTGAATATGAAGTTGTTGTTGAATTTCGTGTTTAGTTAGCTGTTAAATTACAACTTTGACTGCATGTACCCTGTCATTGAATGGCTGGTTGTCTGACGTCACTGGCAGAGCTGAGAAAGTACATGTTTATTTTTCAAGGTCAGTCTGATAATGCTGTGATTGTAGTTTGTTAGACGTCAGCTGTTCCCACCACCTCCCTCTGTAGCTGGTGATAGTAGCTGCTTGTAACCTCTTCCGACTCTTCGGAACGTTAGCATTCATTTGTGTACTAGCTTGTCATTGTGTCGTGTTCTCCCAGCATAACCAGGCAGTTACAACTCTTGCCACAAGGTGACGCTAATTTTATTACTCGTGTGACAAACAATAAACCAGACTATTTTCCGTTATAAACGCGTTTAGTAACGTTAATAAAATTTAATTACGTTTTTTTTCACTAATCGAAGCAGGTGTCAATGTCATATTAATACACTTTGAAAAGTTTTTAAAAAATATTAATGCATTTTGAAAAGTAGGGACATGGATATTAGAGAAAAGTAACATTGCGATACTTTAATTCCTTCTATTCACATTTAAATGTGTTAAAATAGTTACGTTCATCAAATGCCCGCAGTGTGTTCACTGACCATAGTTAACTTTTAATATCACCCCCCCGGCTCACAGTTGGTTTCGTCCACTGCCACGCCCCCATCTGTCACCCCCGGTGTGTTTCCAGCACCGGAGGTGACACTAATGGGGGAGATGCTGAGCGTGTTTCGCATCACAGGCCATCAGGGTTGCTGGGTTGTCATAACAACTTGATGTTCAAGATATTGCATGTAGTACGACATTAGCAGAATTTAACCACGGGTTTCATATACATTTTATTGTAAAAGAGCTTAAAGTGATTATTATTATTATTACTGGTACAAAATATTTTGATAAATTGTCGTGTTTTAGGTAGATCAGGTGTTGTTGTTTTTTAAATTTTGTGCTTTTGTCATTTTGCCTGTTTCACTCTATAAACAAAACTGATTCACATCTGTGATTAGAGCAACTTTTTGGACTGCAGTAAGCGTTAGCTTCATCACAAGATTTACGCAAGATTATTCCCCTGATCATTCTGTCCTGTAATGTGTTTGTATTATGATCAGTAGCTCCAACAGTTTCATGTGAAAAATGTTTCAGTTGTATTTTTTTTTATATCTTTCCTGATTCAAGTGTTGACTTCATTTTGTTTTACAGGCATATGCCAAGTTTTGTGGAGCAAAAGTCACAGTTTCTCCTATTGATTGGACATGGAAAACTCTAACAGGTGGGCTGCAGCTGGGCTTGTCTAGACACTGGTGATTACTTTTGTGGTCTACTGAGAATCCTGTGGATCATATAGAAATTTATTTTTAGTATTCACAGTAGGAATAATAGATCCATGGAGTACATTTAGACCTCTTTACATGTGCTTGAAAATGAAATACCCACAAAAAAATAGCATGTGAAATTTATTTATGGGAATTGTAAGCAGATCTTAAAATATGTCATTCCAGATGCAATGCATCCCTGGAATAGACTTATGTCCTTAATTGCAATATTTTTGTCTGGATGTTCAACTTGCAGCAACGGTTCCAGAGTTGATCTTTGGAGACTCTGCCATTCAAGAGCCTACACAGATTCTCAACTTCCTAAGGAAACAGGTAAGATGGGAAATCAAGAGAGCTCATTGGACATCAGCTCGTCATGATCCCAAACCTATGTGGCAGAATAACTAGTATTTGTGATGTGTCTTTTTTCAGCGGTTCAATGCAGACTACGATCTATCAGCCAGACAAGGGGCAGACACCATGGCCTACATCGCTTTACTCGAAGAAAAACTACGACCAGCACTGGTACTACTATCTCTCCTCTGCGTATTCCCTGAAAAATCTTTGAGCCTTGCCGATGTAGTGAGATGCTTTGTGCTCCACAGTTGCACACATTCTGGGTGGACGCGGAAAATTATGCCAATGTGACACGGCCATGGTTTGCCTCACGCTCGCCATTCCCTCTTAACTTTGTTGTCCCTATTCGTAATGCCAACATCGCCCTTTCTCGCATTCTTCTAACCAAAGGAGAGGCACCACTGCACAGAATTACTGAGGTGGAGGGAAAGGTAAATATTGATCAGTATGATTGAATAGTTTTATGTTCTATGTAGCGAACATGTTGTTCCAGTGACTGAAATGTTCTTTTTCATAACTGTAAATCTTTATCTGCCTCAGATCTACAGCGATGCAAAAGAATGCCTGAATCTTCTCTCCTGTAGACTGGGATCATCAAACTATTTCTTTGGCAACTCGTAAGTTCTTTAATGTTTCATTTTTTACCATAGATACAGTGCTATGAAAAAGTTTGGGCACCTCTGATAAATTTTCCAGGTTTTCCCCTATAAATCACTGGTTATTCTGATCAATAATTTCAGTTAAATATTTCATAAAGCAGACAAACAGAATAATATTTGAGAAATGAAATGAAGTTTATAGGATTAAGTTGTTGTCCTCTTTGCATCTTCTCTGAAAAGTGGCAACAGGGAAGCCTCAAAACAACTGTAAATATGACCTGGAAACAAAGATTGTTCAACTTCATGGTTTAGGGGAAGGATACAAAAAGCTATCTCAAAGATTTCAGCTGTCAGTTTCCACTGTGAGGAACATAGTGAGGAAATGGAAGACCAAAGGCACAATTCTAGTTAACGCCCAGAGTGGCTGGCCAAGAAAAATCTCTGATAAGCAGAGACAAAAGATGGTGATAACAGTCAAACTCAACCCACCGACCAGCTCCAAAGACCCACAACATGATCTTGCTGCAGATGGGGTTGCTGTGCGTCGTTCAACTATTCAACGCACTTTGCACAAGGAGATACTGTATGGGAGAGTAATGTGGCGGAAGCCTTTTCTACACACATGCCACAAACAGTCTCTTGAGGTATGCTAAAGCACATTTGGACAAGCCCGCTTCATTGTTGAATAAGGTGCTCTGGACCTTATCTGTGGTTAAAGTGGGCTGTCCATACTCAGAAACCATCAAAATTGACTGAACTGGAGATGTTTTGTAAAGAAGAATGGTCAAAAATACCTTTAACCAGAATCCAGACCCTCATTGGAAACTATAGAAAGTGTTTAAAGGCTTTTATTTCTGTAAAAGGAGGATCTACTAAATATTGATATAATTTTTCTGTTGTGGTGCCCAAATTTATGCACCTGCCTATTTCTGTTTAAAGACTGTAATTATTGCACTTTTTCTGTTAATCCTGTAAACTTCATTTCACTTCTCAAACATCACTGTGTTTGTCTGCTATATGATGTATTTAACTGAATTTGCTGATCCGCACAACCTGCTATTTATAACGGAAAATCTTGAAAATGATCAACGGTGCCCAAACTTTTTCATACCACTGTATTTTAGCGTAAAACGATTATTATTTGTGTTTGTAGGCCAACCAGTCTGGATGCCTTTGTGTTTGGCTTCATTGCTCCCCTGTACAAAGCCAGTCTTCCCAGCAGCCCTCTGCAGAGCCACCTCAGTCAGCTGGACAATTTCAAGCACTTCTGTGACAACATTCTAACCGAATACTTCAGTGTGGACCACCCCTGTAAGGCTATTGTGCTGACTACTGTACTGTACTTGATGAATGATGAATGATACAAAGATGCAGGGCATGTTGTACATTTGCAAGCAAACCAAATGACTAACATCATCCGTATCTTCCCTGTCCTCACCACACCTTTTTTTTTACAGCATGTTCACTTTTTGCTTCGGCCTTAACTCTGTTCCTGTTCTTCCAAATCTCTGCTACCTCCTTTCCTGCCTGTTCCCTCACACCACATATGTCAAAGTCAAGGCCTGTGGGCGAGATCAGGCCCGTGATGAATTATTTATGGCCCGCTGAATGATTTTTAATTACTATTAGAACTGGCTGATGGGTGTTTTGCACGCAAGAAAACTACATTCCCCACAATGCAATGGTAGCGGAAGTCACTGCAGTGCAACAAGCGAGCTTTGGTTTCATTGTTTATCAGCAGTCAGAGCGGAAGTTGAATTTTGCTACTCCCCTCCTCAAAAATGTCTCAAAGGAAGGTGGACGCTGAGAGCAGGGGGTTTCGAGCCAGGTGGGAGTCAGAGTGTGTGTTCAGAGAGGTGAAAGGTGAACCTGTGTGTCTTCTGCTGAGTTTGCGCGTTTTATCTCCGACGCAGTGCTCCAGCTGTGCATCAAAGCTGGTCGGACAGAGGTATTGTTTTTTCTGTGTACCATAGATTTTTTTATTTTATTTTAGTCATATTTCAGCTGAATGTACTCAGGGAAAATTGCAGACAAGAGCCATGAGAAAGGATACGACTGATTTAATTTTTTATTTTTATTTTACTGCTTGAAAGCAGTGATTGGTAGGATCATAGAGCAGCACAATATTTTTTTTTTAAAAAATTTTCCCACAGTTATGCATTATTATTGTGCATGCACAATATTATTACTGTTCATGTAATAATGCATGCATGATAATATATTTTCAGTTTATAGTGCATGCAGTTTCATTTATGCATTTATCTTGATATTAAGGAACTTTTTTTTTTTGAAGGACATTTACTTTTTTGCTGTTTGCCTTTTGAAAAGGTTTCCCCTTGAAAAGGTTTCCCCTTGAAGTTACTGACAGAGCCATAAGAAAATACTGCTTTATTTAATCATTAAATAATATACATTGTGTTAGCTCTTGGTTCAATAGGCTATGTCCATTTCAATATGTTTTAATAAACATGGACGCAGTCCTGCCCTTGGCTTGTAGCAAATCTGTTTTTTCAGCCTTCCCTGTGTATTTGACTTTGACACCCCTGCCTTACATCATCTGTTTCCAGGTCCTTCCCCACCTGTTCAGGACACAATGGATGCCAACCTCCAGAAATTAACACAACTTGTAAATAAAGAGTCCAACTTGATAGAGAAGGTGCTTCTCTTCTGCTTTACTTTTATCTTCTTTGCATGGTTTCATGGTTGGGTTTAGCAGATACACTTTCAGCTGTGCATGAAGTATATATGAGTTTTTTCACTCTTATGTTGGTTGTAGTTCTTTTCTTTTTGCTTATGTGTAATTTCTCTGATTGAATTGAACATCCTGTACTATAGATGGATGACAACCTTCGCAGCAGCCCTCAGCACAAACCCCACAGACCAGACCCCAAACCCAATCCGGTCGGTGAGAAGACGTCTCAATCCTGATTCAGCCTTATGAGTTGACGAGAAACAGCCTGCAGGCGAAAGGTGCAATTTAGAATATTACTTAACATCCTGAAATAAAAAAGATTATCACCCTTACTGTAACTGAAATGGCAAATGACTTATGGAAATATTACTATATGATTATAGAAGAGAATATTTTACAGCAGAATGATGATGATGATAGATTTCCAAGCTGTTTGATTGAGAGCGATGGAGCATGTATGAGGTTTCTTAAAATGGTTTGGCGCATGTATGTGGTTGAGGATGTAATGCTTTGTGGAGTTGAATGAAAAAGACACAGAAAGTTCAGAAGGAAACCTAAATGGAAGTGACTCTCATAACCTCACCGTTTGTTAAAAGGAATATAGATGTATGGTTTAAATCTTTTAATTATTCATCACTACCACGGAAGCATCATGGGAAATATCACCATC
Source organism: Antennarius striatus (assembly GCF_040054535.1). Lineage (NCBI taxonomy): Eukaryota > Metazoa > Chordata > Actinopteri > Lophiiformes > Antennariidae > Antennarius > Antennarius striatus. The sequence goes on from NC_090778.1 coordinate 23,178,388, forward strand.
TGTGTCATGGTGATACTGAAATGACTGAGTTTAATATTCCTCTCTTAGTGAAGTAAAATTGAGATCAGGTAGTGCACCTTATAACACAATTTATGTCGTTTTATTTTTTTAATCATAGAGCATATCAACACTATTGGGTTTTTCCTTATATCCCCTGTAAAATGTCCTGTAAATGAGTAACAATTGGATTAATGTAATATAGTATTGCTTGTATAGGTGTAAATAGATTCTTGCTTGCTATCACTACAAATAACTCCTGGTGTCTTCAAATACGACTGATTAACTTGTCCATATTATTGGTTCTGTACCGTAAGGAAGAAAGAACCTCATATGAGGAACCACTGTGTCTTTATTGTGTCTTTCAGACATTCAACATTCTGCTCACTCATGCTGTTGTCATGGTTTTCCATTTTTGTGCAACAAGTTTTGATTTTTTTTTTTGCTGTGTTATCATTTGCAGTGCCTATTTAAATATCATCTTGTTGAACCTGAAGTGTCTGTCCCATTTGGGAAAGTCTCATTAGCTGCCTTATTTGTTTTATTTTTACTGTCTGAATTTCAAAAGATTTTGTACCACTTATAACTTCATCATTTTGTCATATTATTCAATATTCTCACATTAATGAATGAATTCCTGATTACTGTCATGATTTCACTGGGTTTTAGTGTGCATTTTTGATGTCTGTAAAGACACTTTTAACACAAAAAAATAACACATTTGCAGTGACGTTCCCTTTAAAGCACTATATCCTAAAACAAAAGACTTCATCTATGTGTGTGTGTGTGTGTGTGTTTCCAGTTACAAAATTTTGTTGGATTGAAAATTCTTGGAAGGTCTATAATGGTACAGTGTGCCTTTTTCAGTTTGTATTGTTCTCATAATGTCAAATATTAACTGTGTCCCTCATATTACTGATGCAAAATTCATACACTGTCTTAGCAATTTCTCTTGCAGTTTGTTCTCTGTGGACAGTTGGTAGCAACTGCCTGTTACTGAAATACAGAAATGATAAATCAAGCGTGGCTACTCTTTTTTTCTCCCAAAAAGTCTCCAGTCGTATGGATGCCAGATGCTGTTCCTTGATTATGTGTATGTGCTTGCAGGACATTCATCTTCTGTTTCTCAGTTCCTTCCTCTGTTTCACAGAAATAAGGAAAAGTGTTGCAGATGAGAAAGCTAAAAAATTTCTGTAGAAATTGGATAATTGTATTATTGTATGATTTTGTGTTAATATTCTCTTGAGCTTGACGTTGTGCTGCCCTCTAGTGGTAGGTATACCACAGACAATTAGACTAGAAATAGAAAATAGAAAAATTAGCATGTTCATTCAGCTTAGACATAGTTTACAAGACAGAAAAAGGGAAAACAATTCATCACCACTTGCTGTAAGTCAAACATAACAAAAATATTGAAGGATCACATCTGTTTAAAAAGTTATTTACACATTCACAATATGAAACGCTGTTCAAAAGTGCTGCAGTATTTGTATATATTTAAAAATCTAAAATTTGACAAATGGCCTGAACTGACTGTTTCAGTAAAGGTACAGGGGGTGTTTGACCTCAAAATGCTGTCATAAGGGCTACATAAATGGAAGAATAATGAAAAAGAGTAAAAGACTTTACAAAACAATACAAATCATCATATCAGCATATGTTATGGTCAAATCTACAAAATGATCCACAACCATTCACTAGTCTGGCCTCTCTGAAAAAAAAGCACAAAACACTCTGTGATTAAAAAAAAAAATCCAAGGTGCCAAATTTCAAGTTATTCAGTCACCATTCAGTTTCACCGCCTCTATTTTGGTATTTACAGACTCATTCATGTTATCAAAATCAACACCTGATACATAAAATTTAATCTTGTTTTTCCAGCACGACATGATAAGGTTTGTTGTGATCTCGCTAAAAACACACAAACCCATTGGTGATGATGATGTCTGTCTTTACAGTGGTTATCAGTTTGTATTTTGTCCCGTCATATCTGCATTTTTATTTTTAAAAAATCATCAAATCTGGATGTCTCATTAAAATCAAGACATGTCCAACATGAACTGTAAACAGAGGGGTGGATGGCAGAGCTAGCAGTCTTTGGTGAACTCTGGCACCTCCGACACCATCCTGACTTCCAGGCTGCCTGGCAGCTCCAGAGCCAGGGCGGGATGGCACTGCTGGGTGAAACGCTGGGAGAACCTGCCTAACAGCTGACCACTGTGGGCATTGTAGAAAGACAGATGACCGAGCTGGTAATCCAGGAGAGTGCCCACTCGCTCAGGCATCTCAGTCACAAGCAAAGTGGCCTGTGTTTCATTGTGGAGCAACTGATACCTGCAGCTGGGCAGAGAAGAAGAGAAAATAAAGAACAGTTTGGAACAGAATAGTGATGGGGATTTAGTAAATTGGATGGTAATGCTTTAATCATATACCCTGATGGCGTAGGGGTACATTGCAAACACCACGATAGGCTGTTTTCCCCCAGCGGGATATTTCTATTGGCTGTGCTTAATACCACACCCAGTCTGTACGCTGTGCTTCCTGACACAACGGTCTCCCAGTAGTAAAGTCCTCCAGCAGGCAGCAACTCACCCAGGATGGATGGACACCTGGAAAACACAGAAACACCATTTTTCAAACACTCCTCAAAAGATGTCCAAAGAATGTAAGGAGACGACTGGAGCTCACTGTTTGTCTGTGGATGATGAGTTTTCAGAGGCATCATGTGAGTAATGGAGAGTGGTTTGGTCCACTGACAGCTCCAGAGGAGGGTGAGCTGACGCCTTCAGCAGGTGGAACTTTGTCCCTGCAACGCCAGAGAAAAGAATATGAACATATATGTCACAAAGACAGAGTTTAGGTATGAGTGTGTTACCTTTAGTGGAAATGAGCGCCGCCTCGCTCTGTTCACTGGCTCCTGCCTCATTCACAGCTTTGATGTAAAACAGGTAGTTCTCATCGGGCTGCAGAAGAACGCTCTGTTCACAGCTTTTGATGCCTGTGATGCATCTAGGAGTGGGTTACACCCACGTATGTCAGCACAGAAATGTATTAATCATGTTTGCATAGAAAATATTTACTATTTACATTTTTAATCTGAAACACATAGTTTTTAATAGTTTATTTCAAACTGAATTTCTTGTGAGAGTAAATTCACACTTAAAAGCTTTTCCTGGTGACGCAGTGACATATAGCTTATGAAAAAGCCTCTACCTGAGCCCTTCTCCCTCCAGTTCATACTGGCGGCAGTACTCCAAGGTGTAACTCTGTTTGGAAGTCATTTTTGTTGAGCTCCACCTCAGCGTGGCTGAATCCCCCATGACAGTGCAGAGCTCTGTATCAATTACTGGTACTGATGGAGCTGCCAGAAAGAGAACAAGCAATCCACTGTAGTATGGAAATTTTTGGTTTTGACAGGCCGTGTCTTTAGATCCCCAGAAATTCATGTGTTACATCACAAAAATTCACTTGAACAGACTAGTCAAGTCAGTTTTCAAATGATGCTTTTCAGTGTAATCAGACGAAGTTTTAGCATCTTTGGTTTTACCAACTTAAGCACCAGCATGTGGACTAACCAGTTCTGAAGGCGAGCCTCTCGCTGGGCAGGGAGCAGCCTGTATAGTTGACAGCCATCACCCACACCTTGTAAGTTTTGTCAGGCTCCAGCTCCTCCAGGACACAGTAACTTTCCTTCACCGTCACACGGTACTCCTCTGATACTGCTGTGAGAAATAGTATAATTTCATTTCCAATCAGCAATAACCTATCACTACAATTTCTAACAAGGCAGTCAGAGATTGCAACATCCCACGACACCCCTGAATTCAAAATTGTACCCTGACCTACTTTCATAATGGTCGCAGCAAAGAAATTCTATATTGCACTATCGAGTATTTGGCTTTTCATTTCATATTTGTAAGTTGACCACTGCTAGAGGTATACTGCAGCAGACACACTTAGGACAACCTACAATTTTGTTCTGGGCATTAAAAAGGTATAAAAGTGAAAATTGGACCTTGACTTAGTTTTTCAAGGTCAAGGTTGTGATCTGATTTTCACCCCCCTGCCTCCCTGAACATAACGCCTTTTGTTCATCCCCTTTGCCACTTGAGTAATGTGCTTTTTCTTTCATCTTTCTATCTGAAACGGTTGTAAAGATATTTGGTGGACGGACAGGTGGATGAACACAAAAACGCTGACAATTACAATATATCATCACTTCGCGGGATGTAACAAAGTGCTACATTAATTAACCTGATGAAGATGGGGATTAAAAATCAGTTTGAACTCCACACTGAAAATATTTACCTCCTTGGGGTTCCTCCATGCAGTAGACTTGAAAGCAGTCTATGATATCTCCAGGGTTGACGTTCCAATAAACAGTGACGCTGGTGCTGGTGGCTGAGCACGGCTCCTGAGGCTGCAGCGTGGGCCTCTGAGGCACTGAGGCACATGCATAAAAGATTTGCACCATAAACGCACATCACACAAACCTTTTAAAGCTGTCACATGCATCTGCAAATGTGGCCAACCTGGGATTCCCTTGCGCTGTGCAAGATGAGAGCTGGACGTGTTGCCCTTGGCATAGTCCTCAAACACCAGCAGTCCCTTGGGACCCAGCTCCAGTGACATGACTGAGTCCAGAGCTTCCTTGAGTCTGATCAGAGAATCACATTTAACATTGGGCCACAACCATGGGTCAGTATTTATATCTTTGTGTTCATAAGCCAGACTGGAAATGAAATCTCTACTCTTGCAGGTGAGCAGCATGCTAACCTGGTCAAGCAAACTGGATTGTTATCATTTAGTAAAAAGCTATTAGCATTCCATTTGCTGAAAGCATATTACCTTGATTGAATGTCTTCAGGTGACTAGTGGGAGAACAGATTCACAAATAGATTTATCAGAAGTTTGACATAACCTTGATCATTGGCTTAATAGGATATCATTGGTAAATAAACAAACAAATAAAGGAATAAACAAGACCCTCACCCGTGCGTCTGTCTCAGCCTCCCTGGCTGTGGTCTCCAAAGTGGCCTTGGTGGAGTCGATGCTCTCCTGGAAGGAGACAATTTGGTCATAGAGCTGCTCCAGCTTGGCCTTCTTCTCCTCCTCCAGGCTGATGGACATGTTATTGTACTGCTCCATCACCAGAGCCATCATCTCCTCATTCTGCACCTGCATCGCTGCGTCGGTCTCCACACACTGGTCCTGGTGAGAGGTGAGGATTCGGTCACACACGCTATTTTACAAATATTATTTAATTTACAGTCACATTGACTACGAATCACATAATGTCAGCTCATTTTACCTCAATAGAATTATAGGCCAATTCAAGCTCTGACACCAGGTCCTCGATGTTCTCTGATCTCCCCTGAAGCTCTGAGATCCAATCACTGAGCTTCTCCTAACAACAACAACAACAACAAAAACAACAAAAACAACAACAACAAAGATAGATCAACAGATTGATAGATAGATAGATATTTAGGTAGTCTATAGAAAATATTTCGTGTCAGATAAACTCTATTCCAATGCTGCTGTGTGTGGTCTGTGTATGTAGTACTTCATTTATTCAACACATAAATACTAAACAACTGCTCCTTACTGCTTGAATTGTTTACTGAACTGAACAGACAGGTAAAATGTTCAATTCAAATGTTGCTTGGAGAAGTTTAAGGATAAAATTCATGGCGTATATTCCAGGAGGAAGATTGGTGGGAACTCCCCGTCACCGCCTGAACACAGCTCATGTTTTCTAGATCAGGCTGTGGACATTTATCACTGCCTGAAGATGAGCGCCTCTCCACTATGCAGAAAACAGGTGTGTGTGTGTGTGTGCTTGTGCGTGTGCGTGTGCATGTGTGTGTGTGCATCTGCGTTGCATGCAAAGGAGCATACTTGTACGTGTTCATATCTGAAGGAATGTAGTGATGATTGCACGTTTTAGCTCAGAGAATTAGACTGGATACAGATTTTTTAAATTGTTTTAATCATCTTGTCGAGATTGATTTTCTTCTCTGTGGAACATCTGTGTATAACTGCAGTTTTTAGTGCTGAAGTCAGTTTATGTCCAGCTGTTAGTGGTTTTCATATAAATACAAGTGACATACAAATGACCTGATCATAAAATCATCTTGGAATCAAATCTAATCATTCTCACTTTGTTCCAGTTTCCTTTGGAGTTGATAACAGATCATGCTTATCAAATGTATGCACACTATGTCACAACACTCACGCTGTTGAATCATTACTGGACATTTTTAGATTCCAGAAAAACAATTGACAACTGATTATTGTCTTTGTAGAGTGAGGATCTTTCTCTGATCATTTCAAACAAACAGCTACAGATGACTTTTGCGAAAATAATTTAAAAAAAAATTCCATATATCTTGATATCGCTTTAACATTTATAAAGATAAAAATAAGTGGGTGACTGACCCCATGCTGACCTGTAGGGGCAACAAGCAAACAGATCAAATATCACTCCACTTTATGATGTCACACTTCATCTTTCCACTGATGAACATTACATCATAAGTATTCAATGTACTTGGCTGCAGACTGCCAGCAGCCTGAAATCATGCAACTTGCGAATCATGTAACTTGCCAGCATGCATGGAAAAGTTAAAACCGACAAATTTGGGACTATAATATTAAATGATAACTCATACTAATGCCAGTAAAATGTGTGAAGATCAGAACCATGTGTTGTAGCAATAATGTGAAATATTATAACGCTGAGCTAAAATTTGAATAGGGCGTGCCAGCGGACATGAGAGCTGCTACTGTGTCACTTCAGCAGCCGCCTGCAAAAGCAATCAAGAGGCGCTGTGAAGTCTCAAGGCCGAAGATCAATATCAAGAAAAACATGCTGCCAGATCTGACAGAGATTAATTCAACATTTCTGGGAATATTTTCAAAGGGCTTAGTAAAAATGTACAATTTATCCTTTCAATGTCCACAAATTCTACGTTATTAACAGCTTCAAATGTGCTTGTCATTGATTAGTTGGTCACAAATGTTTGTGTAGATTAGCTGTTAATTTAAGAGAAAATCAATTATCTAGATGTCAATAAAAAGTTTAAATCAAATATAATATGATATTAATGAATATTATTCCATTACCAGTAAATAAAATGATCTAATGTCTTTCCATGTTTATCCTACTTATACTATGGGATTCATGCCTTATATATGTTAGATGTAGGATGGTATTTTGCTGTGCTGCTGTTGTTTCTGTTATTGATGTGCTACACTGACATGGGGTGGACAAATTTTTGAAAAAGCCTCATTCAGCGTAATGCAGTCCAATTTAACACAAGCTTCTAAAATGCCTTTATATTTGATTCAACTGGTCTTGAAAACAGACAAACTCCTAACAGAGGACTTAATGCAGGATTGACTCTTTCTGTTTAACATATATTGCAGGAAAAGAAATGTACAGCGTGTTATCCCTGTAGAACACATGTACAAAGTGTCAAAAACAGACATTCAAACACAATATTACCAATCGTAGTTGTAGAGGAAATTAAATTTTCTTGTATTTAAGCCTACAGAAATTAATACCTGCAGGAAACTGAACTGAATCATGTCTTTAAGTAATCCAAATTTGGAATAATCAAGAATGAAAATGGAAACATTAATTTGACCTGACAGGATGGGGCAGGGACACCACAAACAAACAAGGACATGAAAAAGTTTTGAATAAAGCTCATTTTAAACTCCTTAAAAACACATGGATTAAAAATATCAAATACCTTGATTTCCTCGTAGGCTTTGTCTACTGTTGTCACGTCATGTTCGTGGTGTTCGCCGGACCTACAGTCGTCCTCTGAGAGAAGGCATCTACAGTTTAGACAGTACCAGTTCAATCCCTCTAGCTCAGCCGCCAGTCGGGCTTGTCTCTCCTCCTCTGCATCAATGATGTCATAATCAGCCTCAATGACATCCTCTTCTGGGGACAGATCAAAAACTTCCTCTTCTTCCTCCATCTTCTTCGCCATCTCTATAATTTCTTCTTTCTTCTGAACTAATTCTAGTTTTGGTTCCTCTGTATCTGTCTGTGTTTTAGGTTCCATCATCTCTTTAGCATCCTCTTCAGATACCACCTCATACTGGAGCTCCTCAGCTGTCACCTCTGGAGCCTCTGTAACTGCTGCAAGATGCTCCATCTTCTGCTCCACACCCTGCTTGTGCAGATCAGGTAGGCCTAAAACGGCATCCTCCAGCTGCTGCATCTCTGTCCTCTGTTCTGAATCTGCTGCTTCTAGCTGCAAATCCTGTTCCTGTAGCCCAGATAAATCCTCCTGGGGGGTAAAGCTCCTAAGACGGGAAAAGAAACCCTCATCTTCATCAAGCTTCCACTTCATCTTCTTATCCTCTGTATTTGTTTCGTCCACAGGTCCATCTTCACCAAGCTTCCACTCCTCCTTCTGATCCTCTGTATTTGCCTCCTCCAGACGTGCATCTTCATCAAGCTTCCACTCCACCTTCTGATCCTCAGTATTTGCCTCCTCCAGATGTGCATCTTCACCAAGCTTCCACTCCACCTTCTGATCCTCAGTATTTGCCTCCTCCAGAGGTGCATCTTCATCAAGCTTCCACTCCACCTTCTGATCCTCAGTATTTGCCTCCTCCAGAGGTACATCTTCACCAATCTTCCACTCCTCCTTCTGATCCTCTGTATTTGCTTCCTCCAGAGGTGTGCAAAGAAGAGAGTACCTATCGTCTAACTCATTTCTAGGCAATGCAGTTTCCTTTCGCAATGGTTCGGATTTTTCTTCAAAGCCTTTAGGCTCTGCCATCATTTCTTCATTTGGTTCCTGGGGGGCCTCTGGGTATATGGTTGGGGTTTCAGATACGATGGGATGCTCACATGTGCTGTGAGGTTCAGAGAAAGCTGAGGTATCAATAATCTTCTCTGACAACTGATTAACCTCTATGTCCATCTCGACAGTTTGTCCTTTGGGTACAAAGAGGATTAACTCATCACCCACATTCACTGTGTCACAAACACTCGTCCCAGCGTCTTCAGTGAGTGTTTCATCTTTGCTTTCAGGTGTCAAGGTTGTTTTCTCTGATTGACCGGAGTTTTTTAACTCCTCTTGCTGATTCTGCTTGGACTCAAGAATTTCATCCTGCTTCTTTTCTGAATCCACGTTTATTTCTTCTGGCATCAAAGTTTTGATTGACTGATTTGTAATCTCTGTTTCGACGTGTGACTCTTCATCAGCTTCGGGAAGAGATTTCAACATCTGGTTCTCAACTGTAGTTTCTTCTGTCGGAGCTTCACATTCTTCTTCAGGAGCCGCTGCTGTTTTAATATCTGTTGTCTCAGCGCCTTGTAACTCTTGAAGATCAATCTGAACTTGAGTTTGCATCTCCTTTTCATCCACTTCCTTTTCAAATATCTCCACTACTGCCTGTACTGCAGAATCGCAGGCAGTGATAACCTCAACAGGGGCGACATCTTCACGAACAACATTTATCTCACACAAAGATGTTTCAGCTGGTGCCTCAGCTGGGGCTATTGTCATGACTTTGGTTATTACTTTCTCATCAGCAGATACAATCTCATTGTCAGTCGCTGCTTCCTCAGGCAAATACTTTTCATTGGCTGCCTGAGCTGTTTCTAACACACATAGTTGCTCAGGTTCAGTGGTGATGGGTGTTTTTTCTAGCGCTTCACTCTGATGTACAGTTTTGTGTCCTTTGCTGTCCACCTGTTGAAGAACTGCTTCATTGGTACTGTCGTCGTCAGGAGGCTCAGACTGCTTGTCTTCTATCTCGTCCTCTTTTAGTTCAGACTCCTGAATCGTTTCTTCAGATGCCTTAATGATAGTTTTCTCTTCCGCCACCACTGATAGCTCAATTTCCTCCCTCTCCTTTTCTTTATCTGTATCCGTTTGTCTTTTGACCTCAAAAACAACAGGTTTTAAATCCTCACCTCTGTCTCCAACAGTGGTCTCCTGTGTCTTTGGTGTCACTACCTTTTCATCTTTTTCATTGACCACTCTGATTAAGCATCCTGTCATCTCAAACTCATTTTGTGACCACATAATCCTCCCTTCTGTCTTATTCTCTACAAAATCTGAATGAAGCTCCAGTGTGGGAGTTTCATCTTTCAAAATAAACTTCTCAAGGTATCCATCAGCCTCTTCTGAATCTGACAGACGTCTCTTATAAGACTTTTCAGATGCGACACTCTCTGCTTCTGAGTATTCCTCCTCGCTTTTCCTCCTCTCACCAACTGCGTCCTCATAAAGGTCAGAGTACATGAAGGACATCGCAGTGGGTTCCTCCAGCAGGATGGGGTCAATGATCTTAGGGGGTCCAGGTGAGATAAAGATGGGTGTGAGTATGGTCTCCTCACTGCCAAACAACGCTGAACCACTCTCCTTCACAGATCTTAGACTCTCCCGTCTCATTCTCCTTCCTACTCCTTCCTCTGCCTCACCATCTTTTCTGTGCTGTGTCTCATCATGAGTTCCTTCTCCATAGAAAACTTCATCCAAGTGTTCCCCAACAATGTCTACATCTCCAACAAAGACAAAAGAGTCTTCTGATGCAGAGAGATCATTCATGGTTGTCTCCTTAGAAGGCTTTAGGTCAATTTCTTTGGGCTTGGCTGCAAGTTGTTCTGTCTCCTCCTGCAGCTCCAGGGCCCGTTCCCCAGAACCCACCACGTCAACCAGGGTAAACTTCTCAAAGTAGTCCACATCGCCGGTGTTCTCCTTCTGAGTGGGTGTGGATCTGAGCTCTGTATCAGCCGATGGCGTGGAAGAGTCTCGCTCTGAGGGCTGAAGAATTATCAAAGTCAACAACTCAATCTTTCGAGGATAATTTGGTATATGAAATATAAGAAAGAAAATTATATACAAAGTGGCAGAAAAGGGTAAAGAAATTCAAAACTAGCCTTTAAAATAAGAATTACATCCATTACTTTAGTATTTTCAGACAACTCAACCAGATAAAGTGAAAAAATACCTCTTGGTGAGCCTGTATCTCCTTCTCTGGCAGAACATGATTCTGTTGCCATGTCTGATCATGGTGGTTTCGGGACCTGATCATCGGCGTCTGTTCTAAATAAGATAAATTGTCCTGAAGCTCTGTGCTCTCCTCCTCATCCACAGTGGGAAGTTTGGATGGGACTCTGATGTTAAGAATCTCATAACCCTCTGAAATCAAACTAAACAGTTGTTGATCGTTGTTTTTTATTTCATTCAAGTCCGTTTCTGTTTCTGTTTTCTCCTGCTTGACGTTGGGAATGGAAACCTCTGCCATCTCCAGTCTCTCCACTCCCAGAGCTGAAGCTGAGCGTGAGCTACCAGGTCGGCTCAGCCTGCTGATTCTTCCTCCAGACCTCAACCTTCTGCGGATTATTTTCTCCTCGTCAAACACAATGGTGATCTTCCCAGCAGCTCCAGAGCACTCCATGTTGTAGCCTTCAGAGACAGAGCTGGTCTCAGAGGCCCAAGGGGTAGAACAACGACTAGAGGCCGTCTCCCAAACAATACCACTGTCCTCGCTCTGAACAGTTACCATGGAGAACGATGGATCCACCAGTAGGCATTGAAGTTTGGGTTTCACAGACTGGTCTTGAACAACCTCTCGCAGACTGGAAGAGAGAGAAATTGATAGAATTAGAAGAAGGATATCGTGCTGTTTTTGCCAGGAACCAGAAGTAGAAGGGAATGACTAAACAGTTTAACTGTAAGAGGAGATCCTCTTGGCAAAGGTTGCGGAAATAGAAGCTGAGAACAAACCAATGAATCAAATCAAATCATGTCTGCGAAAGATGTCCCAGCACTGAAACCCAGTCACATTTTGCACCTGAAGCAAGTATGACAAATCTAAACTGAAAACACAATCTGCTCTTCTGCTCTTCCCAGTATTAGATGAGGCATCTTGTGTCGGGATGCCGATGTGAGTAATGAGCTGAAAAATATTGCTTTGGATATGTAACCACAGCATTTCAAGATGTGTCCCAGAGAGACAACACCAGGCCTCCGCAGATACATTGAGCATATCAATGTCTCCTACTATTTATGACACAGAGGGGAAAGTCACTGCACCCTCTCTGAAACATGATCATTGAGATGTAAAATGTGGAACTGGTTGACTAATATCAAATAACAGAATAGAGATTACCGCATTTGCACAACAAGAGGAGAAACTATAAAATGAAAGTAACGTCTTTGTGTCACTTACTTTCCCATTCGCAACTTCATTTTTGTCTCTTAAACCTGACCTACGAAGTGGAAACAATTGTTTTCTCATAGACCTCAATCAATATTTTGTCACAAACCTCCTAGCAAAAACAAAACAAAACTATTCTATACAAAAATTTAGTCAGCCTCAACAGCCTTTTAGGTTTGTACCTGTTATGTAGTTCCTCCACTTCGTCTTCATCGTCCTGGCTGATGGTTTCTGAAGCCTCACACTGGAACTCCTGAAGCTCTGTCATCTCTGGAACCAGACTCTCACACTCATCCATCTTCTTTAATTTACTGCTCCCACCTTTTGTTTTCTCTATATTTTAAAGTCTTCTTGTCGTTTTTCAGGCACCCTGATTTCAAAGAGTTGACCTGCCTGCTTGTGTCATTCTAAGTTGGGAGCTGTCCATCTGACTCAGCGAGGGACAGAAATAGAGTGGGGAATGAAAAGAGGGGAGAGGAGACAGTAGGACAAAGCAATGTGAGTGTAGGGGACTTTTAGTGTTGGAGGGTTTTTTTTAAAGATGCGTAATTTGAGATAAATTCTTAAGTTTTCACAAAAACTTGGAATCAGTTTGGGAAAGAGGTCGATATGTTGGTTTGCACCGCTCGCCTGCAGTTGAATGAGCCAGTGTGACTTTAAGATCAAAATTCCCCCTGCTAAGTTAAATATAGGCCATGTGGTGAAACAGAACCCACCAGTCCTACTGCTGCTGGTGGACTTCACTGGGACACACTCAAAGTCCAATACAAGTCACTTGAGGTATCTATCCTGTTGTGGTACTGGCATTATACAAAGAAAAAAGAAAACTAATCATGACAGGAACAGACACGACTATCCAGGAAATGACTAAAGCCCTGAAATGTTTAAGGTCTATGAATTACATGATATTCATATCCACCAATAAAACCTATAAGATACTTGATCAGAGGAAACCAAATGTGTTTATTTTAATCCCTTATCAGCCACTATCACAATAGTAGCTATTCTGTCTGGGTAGAGAGACGATGCCTTACTAAAAGTTGTATTCCATCAGATATGTTAGATTAGATGAGATTAGGATTTACTCTCATTTCACGACACAAGTACAGATGGTACAGGGCTGTTTGTTGGCGGGGAGAGCGGTCTTGATTGGCTCCTCCTGGTTTTCCCTGTTGAACTGGGCATAGAACTTAATCTGGGAGGGGTTAGTGGCTGGGGTAGAATTATTGATGTGTTTGTGATGAATCTGTGATGACCTGCGTGACCTGCCACATGCAAGGTGGGTCAGAATTGTTGAAGTAGTCCTCCAGCCTCTGCTCAGCCCATTTATTCCTTTTTTCAGGTTAGCTATGGTTGAACAGTACTGTAGTCCTATACATCTCCAAAAATTATGTAACATGCTTTGAGTAGTATCAGGACCTCTCTGTTCATCTATATGGGTCCTGATTGGGGAATGTGTAAGGTAGTAACACTATTATTAGTACAACGACAGACCGTGTAGGACTTAAAAACTACAGTATGTGGGAGTCCCGTGTAGACTGGGAGGCAGATGCACCCCAGACAAGAAAAATGAAGAATACCACCACACTTCACATTCTCATACACTGAATATGACAATTAATGATTGCTAATGAAAAAAAAAATGTGTACAATTTATTAGTTTTGGCACTTCTATCAGAATTAAATGGGTTTTGAAATGAGCTCAAAATATAAAATGAAAACAATTGCACACCTTGGGACATTCATTTTAAACATTTAAAAAATAGTAATTAATAATTATTGTACAAAATGAACTCAACAGAAAACAAACAAAGGAGAAAAGCCACGCTCAACACTCCCAAACTGCCTACATATAGGGTCAACCAAAAATGTGGAAAATTCTGATGAAGTTTTGTACAAATAAATTAGGTTGATAGTGAACTGAAATGCCAGCGTATAGGTCTAAATATCAGTGTAGGAAAAATAATGCAACACATCAGCATATGACAGCAACTTCAATGCGAAGACAGAAGTAGGAGGGAGCTTTTAGAGGTTAAAAAAAAAAAGGGTTTAACCCTTGAAAGCTTCACTACTGACCTAGAAAACAAATCTTTTATATTACAAGTTGGTCCAATAGAAATGAAAACAAAATTTACATATACTCTACATATGTTGGAGATAAAGTATATTTGCGATACAGCTCTCCGAATATTGACAGACCTGCAACTGCGACATGGCTGAAACAAGTTATGAGTATTAACCTTAAACAGAAACCAGACATTGTCAAATACATTATGTCTGTTGTTGCACCTTCTTGTTACTTCTCATAACATATCCGTTAAATAGACATCACCCCTGAATGTCTGACTGACCAGATCTCAGATATGCCCTCAGTGTCTTGGATGCATTAACACCTTTACTAAGAAATGTCCAATTGTGATCAGATCACGATGCATTTTAACACTAGCTCTGACCAGGCTCCCACAGCCTGGCTGTGAGAGGCAGAGGAAGCAGAAATCCCTTTGCAGTACATTTCAAATGTTGCACTTTGTTACTGGGAACCAGCTTGTCTTGAGGTAAATGACACCAGCCATCTTTTCCAATTACAATAATCCCCTATCTCCCCAATGACTCCGCTTTAATGATGGAACTGACTGGGAGGATGGAGTCCAAGTCCCTCCTTGATTGTAGAGCCTGGAATGACTGCACAGACAGAGATGAGAGGCAGGAGGATTATGAATAACTCATGACTGGCCCACAGCAGCTTGGGAGCAGAAAGACAATATGAGGGGAGCAGAGTTATCATGGTTGTCATGTACCTCAACAAACTGAGCTTTAATGGCATCAAACTTGATCTTTTCATGGACTGCCCTGGCAACATTATTTCTTTCAAATGGTTCTGAAACACAAGGAATTAGGAGTCACTAACAATGTAATTTTTGCTGCAATAAATAGTAGCACATGTCTTCCACTAATGCATTGGTTGTACGTGGTGGCTGTCGCAGCATTTTATGTCCGCTGAATTGTTTACCTTCAACACAAACATATTTGTTTCTCCACTCAAATGAATTATTCTTGGGCAACACTTTTCCCTCTCGGACAGAGATCACCTGCTCATTCCACCTGTGAGAAACAAGAAAACATAATCAAGGAAACTGTTTAATAAAATATGGAACCTTTAATGCCAGCAAACCAAGGCAATGTTTTTCTGATAGAGTCTGCACTTTCCAGGTTATATTTTATTCAGTGAGATTGCTGTTAGTTTGATTCAGTGCAGCATAAAAAAGAAACATGCTTCAGAAAGAAAATGTGAACGTTATTACTTTGCCAGAGATACAGTACTGACACGTGAGAATAAGTGACAGATCTGCAAACTCGAATAATGAATCTGAGACTTGGTAGAAAAATGTCGGACCTTCAGTGTATGTGTCTAAATTACAGTCCAAGGAAGCTGCAAATAAATATTAGATGTCCATGTCTGTGAAGGTTCTGCTTCATATTTTATGAATATAAGATATTTGAAATTTCAGAAACGAGTTCTTTAGAGGAACAGCCAAGGTGAGCTGTTTTGGATACAAAGTTATAGAGAACAGACTTTAATGGTTTGAGCAGGTCCAGAGGAGATATGGTGACTATATTTGTAAAAGGTTGTTGAGAATGGAGTTGCCAGAGAAAGGGGCAAGAGAAAAACCAAAGAGAAGGTGGATGGATGTAGTGAGGGGAGACATGAGGGCAGTTGGTGTTAGAGAATGGAATCCAGAAGATAGGCTGATATGGAAAAGGATGACAAGCTGTAACGACCCCTAACGGGACAAGCCGAAAGGAGAAGGAGGAGAAGCCATTTGAAACTAATGGCTTACAAAAATGTAGAAAGAATATCAGAGCACAGGTTTGTCAAGAGCACTCTTAAAAAAAAATCAGTGCATTTTTCCTTGTTCAATCTTTTGACTGTGGCATTTCAAGGTAACACACAAACACACACATGGGTCATGGTATGCCAAATTAGTGCTGTATATGGCCAAAGGTTCCACCTGCTCTTGTCCTTTACTCAGAAACATAAAACCAGAGTAGATGATGCAGGATAAAGTGAGGAGAGATTTGAAACTGGAGATGGAGAAGACGTTGGCTGGTTGAGCAGAAAGTGGGAAATACAAGGCAGAAAACTAGCACGCAAATGAAGCACTGTTGCATCAGAAAAACACTTGAATCACTAATTTCATGTCCTTCGACAATACCTGAAGTGCACAGCATAGTATCTGAGAAAGCCCAGCAGCAGCTCTCCCAAAGAGGACTGGTTTCTTGAGTTATATGATGGGATGTTTTTGGATCCATCTGGAACCATGTCAATTGCCATGTCTGGATCGAAACACCCCTTGAAATTGAGGTACAGGACAAAAAGACAGAGTTTAAAGGCATCATTGCAAGAGATAAATAAAACTTACATAATAGAGAAATGTTCTTCTGCAAGGAAACAAAAATTGAAAGACGTTCTTTGGTAGGTATTTTATTTGAATTTCTTTAAAATGGGAGAGGTATGAATTTACAATTATCAGAACAAGAACATTACAAACAACAACACTGATTGTGGAAATAAGATTTTGTTGTGAACACTTACGGGGTAGTCTCTCTGTAGAGAGGGAAGAACTGGTGTTCTAACGGCTGTAAAGAAAACAATGCAGGACGAGATTCTGATGAGGTTTTGGCAAAAATACCTTCCAGCACTGTCAAAAGTCCAAACTGGATGGGAAAAGAATTGTGTGTGAAAGTACATTTGCAAGTACTGACTCTGGAGGTAGTGCAGAATCATCAGCACCAGGCCGTAGCTGCTTAATGTCCCCTTGCTGGCATCATTGATTTGATTGTGTCGTGCCCATTTTTTGACAACAAGGATTATGGGTCTCACTCTCACATCAGCTGAGTGGGACCCCCCAAACACAGCAAGACAAAAAAACAAGTATTGTTCAAGCAGCAAATGCACCACACACTGTTGGACTAATGTAGAAAGCAATCAGGCAGATGATTTTAACATTTAAAATTCTGTAACTACTGCCATGAAGATCATAGTAGCCATTGACGGTCTCACTCACCATGAGCATAACTCCTCAAAAGAAATGTATTTCTGATGCCCACAGTGTTATTGATGTTCAGATCAAATTCCAATTCACTGAAAATGAGAGGAGGCATGAAATAGTCACTTAGTCCTTACTATAATAATGTAAAAACAGGCTTTAGGAACTGTTTTCCTCATACCTGCCTTTCTCTCTGAACCTGAGGATTGGCACTTTGGCCCTGATCAGCTGTGTCTTCCCAATGTATGCTACAGACCAAAACAAACATGTTGAGATTCATGTTATTTTCAGTTTTCTTTGTTAAACGAGTGAGTTTTTCCAGAGAGTAAATAGCTCCACCTAGTGAAGTCTGTGGGGAAATTAAAATAGGCAGGAAACCATTGGAAAAAGTAGTTGTAGCTGCCTGTATACAATGAAGATTTTTCAAAAAAGGTCACCGATATTAGACGTTAAAGAATAAAAGAGCTTTTCCAACCATGTTGATGAGTATAAGGGAAAACTATAAATTAATTTCTGCTCAAACAAGTTATTTTTTACTACTCACATAGAGATTTGACCAGCCCTTGAAGGAGAGAAAGTGCATGAATAGAATCTTGTCTTTTCTGAAAGAGAAAACCATCACAGGTCTTTAAGAAGAGGTGGTCATTGATACATACATACATTATGGATTACATTTACAATGAAGAGTTACTCACTACTTCCTTAAGGACCAAACATAGATCAGCATCACTGCTCCGGCAACCCAGTCCATTCATAGAAGAGCCAGTTAAATAAAGTCTTGCCCCTGTGAGAAACAGACAAAGCAAGTAAGAATCACAAGAGTAAATTAAAGTACATAACAACCATATAAGTTATAAATACCTGGATAGACATACTGTATGTCTTTCTGCAGCTGAGCCCGGCACATCTCCTTTCGGTCCAAATCTGAAGTTTGCTGCTTGCATGCCTCAAATAGTTCTATCATCTGCTTACTCAGCTGGGGGCACAAACACATGTAAACTGTCTAAGTCAAGAATAATAAACATACATGTCGACTTAATGCACGTCAGCTAAAATTTAAAGTCCTCACCTTGTCACTAGCATAGGTCTGTAGGTTATTGTAGCCTTGAGGAACAGTAGAGACCTCAGGATACCATGGAAAGCATAGGTGAGGATAACCAGATATTACTGATCCCTCCACCACTGGTTGAGGGTGATTAGTGGGAGGGAGAAAAATATATGGGGATCTATTTAATGAGTGAGACGAGGAGTCAAGGCGGTATCGTTTCACAACAGGGGTGCTGTAGTCCTCATGCTGCCTCCTAAAAGAAACAAAATACACACATGTGACAAGATAAGTCGTGAACACAATTATAGTTTGAGGTCTCTGTTTGGATGAAACAAGATCGTGTGGAGACTCCCCACTTTCTTAAGTAATGTACCTATTTACAGGGGAACAAACTTTCTCAAATGATAAATAGCAAGGAGTATTCTAATCAAATCTTAGTTGTTGATCATATAAATTGATCAAAAGTGTGTCTTTACATGTTGTACATAAAAAGACAAGACTGACATTGGAAATTTAAGTACTTTAACTTATACAGGATGCAGACATGTCGCGACATCAATTTTGCTCACTTTCATTGACACTGTTCACGATCATACAGATATACAATCAGTGTTACATGTACATTAGTACATACTTGCGCGCACGGAGCGTAGTTGGTGTTCGAGGAGCGGCGGGGGCAGGGTAGGTGGATGGCTTAGGCTCCCATTCAGAAGAAGGCAATCTCTCCAAAGCATGGCTACTAAAGAGACGACAACATCAGTGTACTACTAATTTACTGATGCGAACACAAAGTACAATTCGTTTCCATCCAACTTTCACCTGCTACCAACTGCCCGGTTTTGGGGGTTGTACGGGGGAACGGAGGGTGTCCGGTTCGGGGCGTTAATATGAAGTCTACCCCCTCCTGCTGCGGGGTTCCAGGGGAACATGATGAGGTCCTCCACAGAAGATCAATCATCAATTCTGCTTAATTCCTGAAATCAGAAAGCGACAACTCAAGCGTCTGTTGTACCGATTGAAATACTGCTGTGATAATTAAATTACTGGACTCATCACTCCCTTCCATTGAACCCGGTTACTGGGGAAATCGAAACTTACTAGCTTTGGAGAACATAAGGTTAGCAGCATGGGTTAGCAATGTCGCTAATTCAAATATCGGTATCGACATTGCGTCAAAAGTGAATCTGTGAATGTATGGATTCTTATAAAGAGTGGGAATCTGGGAATGTATCAATAACTTTTGAAGAGTCTTTCTAAAGCTCTGTAACACTTACCAAATTGCACACTTTAACGTAAACAAAACTGAAGGTGCTCGTTTTTGTAGACTACATACTTCCGCATTGGTAACGTGACGTAACAGAGCTCAATTTAAAGGGGACGTCGTCATTACAGCTGCCGCTGCCCAAGAGAGCGATCTTTCATCGCTTTTTTTTTCTACTTTTTTTTTATGTTCAGTGATCAAATTGTCGTCAAAAGAGCTCAGTGGACTTCAATAAAAGTTTTCTAACTGATGACCCATTTAATGGAAAAATGTGATTTGATTTTCACGACGACAAAGATGCAGATTTTTTTTTTTTTTTTGCGGCTGCGGTGGGGATGTGTGCTCTCTTACGTAGGTTACATTCAACTAAATTAAAGCCTGGGAATTAAGATTTATTAACGACTGTATACTGAAGTATTTGATGTAGTAATTTTTCCACTGAAAAATTAATTTTTTATCTCGATTTTATATTTTTACGTAACAAATTGTATTTTTTTATGGCTCTGTCTCACAGTAAATGGTCTTTAAAATAATTTTTGAGATAGCCTTCATATTTACACACGTTAATTTAAATTTAGAACTTTGTCTTGTGCCTGCTGCTAATGAAATCACAGCTGCTGTTGTGTGCAAATATTCATCATCTTCCGAACAAATTCAAGAATTTTTGTATTCAAAAATCCAGCATGACATATTATGATTGCATGACAGTAAATGAGAAGGCTTGACAGATATTAATTACTTATAACACAATTTACAGCATAATGTAGCTTCAAGAGGACACAAGCCAGTGTCTTATTGTGCTGGTCCCAAGCCCGGATAAATACAGAGGGTTGTGTCAGAAAGGGCATCCGACATAAAACATTTGCCAAATCAAATCTATGACTTCCATACCAGATCGGTTGAGGCCTGGGTTCACAATGGCCTCCATCGGTGCTGTTCACCTACAGGGTGCCGGTGGACATTGGACTACTTTTGGTCGAAGACGGAGAGGAGGAAAGTGTGTTCGCCAAGAGTATAGGACTGAGAGTAGGGACGTTTAATGTTGGAACTATGACAGGAAAAGGTAGAGAGTTGGTTGACATCGTGGAAAGGTAGCAAGGTTAGAAGTCTAGGAGCAGGGTTCAAGTTGTTCTATCATGGTGTAGCTAGGAAGAGAAATGGAGTAGGAGTTATCTTGAAGGAGTTTGTTATGTATGTCTTGGAGGTAAAAAGAGTGTCAGATAGAGTGATGAGTCTGAAGCTAGAAATAGAAGGTGTGATGTTCAATGCTGTTAGTGGGTATGCTCCACAGGTAGGAAGTGAGTTGGAGGAGAAGGAGAAATTCTGGCTGGACTTTGATGAAGTGATGCAGAGCATACCTAGAAGTGAGAAAGTTGTAATTGTTGCAGACGTCAATGGACATGTTGGTGCAGGAAGCAGAGGTGATGAGGAGGTGATGGGCAGGTTTGGTATCCAGGAGAGGAACGCAGAAGGACAGATGGTGGTTGACTTTGCAAAAAGGATGGAAACGGCTACAGTGAACACTTTCTTCCAGAAGAGGCAGGAACATAGGGTGACCTATAAAAGTGGAGGTAGGAGCACACAGGTAGACTACATCTTGTGTAGACGGTGTAATCTGAAGGAGATCAGTGATTGCAAAGTAGTGGTAGGCAAGAGTGTAGCCAAACAGCATAGGATGGTGGTGTGTAGGATGACTCTGGTGGTGAGGAAGATGAAGAAGGCAAAGGCAGAGCAGAGGACGAAATGGTGGAAGTTGAAAAGGAAAGAGTGTTGCATGACTTTTAGGAAGGAGTTAAGACAGGCTCTGGGTGGTCAGGAGGTGCTACCAGATGACTGGACAACTACAGCTAATGTGATCAGGGAGACAGGTAGGAGAGTACTTGGTGTGTCATCTGGAAGGAAAGTAGATAAGGAGACTTGGTGGTGGAATGAGGAGATACAGGAGTGTATACCGAGAAAGAGGTTAACTAAGGAGAAGTGGGACACTGAGAGGACTGAGAAGAGTTCCTAATTAACAGTTCAGAGGTCACATCCTGCTCAAGGGACCTCTACCATCACTCCAGTGATCCCATTGCTGATGTTGTCTCCCTGAAAAAATAACTCAATACATAGAAAAACACTTACACACAGATATAAACATTTATGTGGTCATGGGGTGTAATACAAAGAATAAAGGAAAATAAAAGAGTAAATATGCGATAACTTATATACATTATTCTAACAGAGAGACAGAGATGGGAAGGAAGTGCAGCAGGTTAGGGTGATTAAGGATAGGGATGGAAGTCTATTGACAGGTGCCA
This sequence comes from Antennarius striatus, assembly GCF_040054535.1. Classification (NCBI taxonomy): domain Eukaryota; kingdom Metazoa; phylum Chordata; class Actinopteri; order Lophiiformes; family Antennariidae; genus Antennarius; species Antennarius striatus. The sequence continues at coordinate 23,200,243 of NC_090778.1, forward strand.
GTAGTGTGATGGGAAGATGGAAAGAGTACTTTGAAGAGTTGATGAACGAGGAAAATGAGAACAAAGACTAGAAGAGTAAGACAGAGTACATGTGTGTGAATGAGAGGAACCCAAGTAGAAGAGTGATGTTACAGGGAGAGGAGATCAAGAAGATGGAGGATTTTAAGTAATTAGTGTCAACAGTCCAGAGCAATGGAGAGTGTGGAAAAGAGGTGAAGAAGCATGTACAGGCAGGATGGAACGGGTGGAGAAAAGTGTCAGGTGTGATGTGTGATAGAAGAGTTTCAGCTAAAATGAAAGGAAAGGTGAACAAAACTGTGGTGAGACCAGCGATGTTGTTTGGTCTAGAGACAGTGTCACTGAGGAAAAGACAGGAGACAGAGCTGGAGGTAGCAGAGATGAGGATGCTGAGGTTCTCTTTTGGAATGACCAGGAAGGATAGGATCAGGAATGAGACATCAGAGGGACAGCACATGTTAGAGGTTTTGGAGATAAAATCAGAGAGGTCAGACTGAGATGGTATAAACCTGGTCAGAGGAGAGATAGTGAATATATTGGTAGAAGGATGCTGAGTTTTGAACTGCCAGGCAGGAGGCCTAGAGGAAGACCAAAGAGGAGGTTCATGGATGTAGTGAAAGAGGACATGAAGGTAGTTGGTGTGAGAGAAGAGGATGCAGAAGACAGGGTTAGATGGAGGCAACTGATTCGCTGTGGCGACCCCTGAAGGGAGAAGCTGAAAGGAAAAGAAGAAGAAGAAGAAGACAGTTTACAGCATAATTTAAAATGACACTATCTTCCTGAAACTATTTTTCCTTCAAACCCATTATTTCACCCACCTGTCATGGGAAAAGTTTACTTGAGTACCTGAACTCCTATTTGTGTTGTCTATGAACTTTAAAAGTATTTCACTGGGTCTTTTACTAAATCTTAGTGTTGCCTTCCATTAGGAGTGTAAGTTAAAGAGATCAAAACATGAACATATAAAAAATATTAAGGAACTGGATAAAGGAGTAAACAACAACACAAACAACTATGATAAATATTCTCTTGATAAAGGCGCATATCTAAAATTGGTTTATTAAACCCATATTTGTTGGCTAGCGCTAAATTACAGACAAATATGTCATTGAGCATGATCATAATTGCTTATTGAGTTTTATATGACTTAACTGTGTTCTAGTCTATTTAAGAAAGAATTAACCTGCTTCCCTGAACCCAGTAGTGGACATTCAACGTACACTGCAATTTTATCCAGAAAATATAAGATGCCAAATCACATGTTACTGCTTTATAATAAGGATTCTTCAGCATTTGGGAAAAACTGGTTAATCTAACAAATTAAGAACAACAAAGCATCAAACGGCATCAGTCCCCTGAGCACCGAGTGACGTCACTGCGGAGGACGGTGTCGTGACGTAGGCATTTCGGTGCTGACAGCTGAGTGGGAGTGAAGCAGATTCATCAGCCAGATGGGGAGCGGTTTGGGGGCGGGGTACACGTTCGGGTCTGTAGTTAGACTCAGATCAATACCGCTCACGTAATGCACGGCTGCTACATACAAACTGCGGGTTATTTCCATGTATGTAATTAAAAGAGTTGACATCCCAAGCATCGGTAAAGAGAGCGTCACGGAGGTGAAAGTCACACGGTGATGTGACGCGGTTAGTCCTCAGAAGCGCACGACAAACCAATGGTCTTTATTGTAGAGCCGCGTTTGAAACACTGGGAGTCCGTATGAACTGTGAAATAGCTCTAGTCTGGGGGAGAGTGGGGGTGTAACATGTGAGTGTATGGTAATAAGAGAGAGAGGGAGAGACGCGCTTGGAACGGTGTGAGGCTGTGCGTTAACTGTTGGCCACATGAGTAAATGAGGATTGTCTTTCTCAGGTTAGACAGCGGGGCTTCTCCACCTTCACCAGCGAGGATCTGTCATTTACGCGACAAACAGCAAGGCGCCTGTCGGATTCTCCATCGGGCTTCGTCCTGAATCTCTTACCGCGCCACTGCTGCTGCTTCCCCATCACCGAACCCTACAACACTAAAGGTCGAGAAGATCTGCGTTCAGTGCCATGTGCAGAATGACACATATGTGTGATTTTGCGTGGTGACAGTGGAAGGGAATGGAGCAGTTGTCATCAAATTCTTGCAGACGCACCGACGGTGATAGATTGAAATCCGTCGCGTAGAGAGAAGACCTTCATACGCAGCATCCAATCCGAGAGATCCGTTTTTATTGCCAGCGAAAAGGATCGCTAGTCAGGTGTCACCTTTAATGTCAGCCACAACAATGGGGTAAGTGGGATTATTATTTACAGGGTGACCTACCCTCATGTTTGTATTCCAGTCAAGATCATTCACAGGGTATTGAACTTCCCTGTCATCATAACAAGCATAATACTGTATTGACCCAGGCGTGTCTGTCAAAATGTACCCGTCTGCTTCTCCATTTTAACACATGGTGAATATTTTCAATCCCATAGTGAATACATGTGTTAGTGCTATGTGACAAGTGGGATTGAACATTCAGGTCTAATGAGATGCACATGAAAACCACAAATTCGGAGACACAAGGAAGCAACTTATTGCCCTTTCACTTCAGAATATCCAGTGACTGGTGGAATAGAAATACACATCAGGCCCAACATGTTGACACATAATTGCTCGAGATGAAGTTCCCTCATCCTCAAACTTTAAAGGATTAAACTAGGGAGTTTAGCTGTCCCCAAAGTTGAACTATCACTGGATTATTACAGGTATTCGTGGTGATCTTGCCATAACAAAGAAATGGTTAAATTCCTCCAATCAATCACTAGGACAATGACAAAGTTTTTTAAATGGCTGGTATTTCTTGGTATTTCAGTCCCACTGTTCATTACCCATCTACACTGGAGATAGTTATGTAATTCTGAAAGAAAGCATGAGTACCACCTGCAGATCCTCAAGCAGATCTGTGGTTTATTTAAATGTACATCCTGTTCCTTGTCCTGCTCTTGAGAAGGTTTGCTAACAACTTAGTGGTAGAACTATGGGAATGTAAATAGCCACAATGCTGCACTCAGCTCGAGTGACAGAAAGAGACTTCCTGTCTCTATGAGAGCACAGCGATTGCCACCGTACCCATCGACAGGCACCCATCAGTGGAATAACCCCCTAGAGCACAGCATTGCTCATTTGCCTGTCCCCTAACCCTGTGTTCAGTTTCCGTTTCTCCCTCCTACCCTGCCATCCATTAACAGCTGTCTCCCCCAGTTCATGCGATTAATTGCCCAGCAGGAGATTAACAATATGGCACACGTATAGTACAATTTCAAGGCACCAACCAGAAGTCCTGCATTAACTATTAATGATACACTGGAGGTATCCCAGGTTCCCACTCTTCCTCCTACAGTGTAGGCAACACATCATTCAGCGGTCTCCACTTAGCTTTTGGGCTCTACCATAACGGTGCTGAAGTTACTGTTATGCAACTGAATCAATGACTCAATTGACTCTACAATGGAATAAATTGTAAACTGTGACTCAAAAGCACGATGCTGCTTGCTCTGAGCTCATTGACATCCCAATATGTGCAGGTACAGCCTGAAGAGGTACAGTAGATGCACATAGCTGTGGGTATGTTGTGTCCATGCCTATGTTGAAGTACAGTAGTGTGAAGACAGAATTATATTCACTTCCAGCCTTGTGACTGACTGAATACCTCTACAGCTCTAACTGTAATAGCACAGAGGAGAACATTAGTGTTGGACAAGAACTGGATATGCTTATAAACATTCTCTGTGGTGCGTTCTCACTTCCTTGGGCAAATACAATCAATGCACAGATGGACTCAGTTTCTCTCCCCATCTTTGTCTTTGCTTGTGTGGGTGTGTAAGAGATTCTGTGTGTTTTCAGGCACATCTCGGGTCATCCAAGCTGCTCTCAGTAGCTGAAGTATCAAGGGGCTCTATCATTAGGGACCCCTCTCCACCTTAAATAAGATCTACCTCCCTTTAAACCCCAATTGCTGAGCTCCAGTCTTTTGAATTAATGATGCTCAGGAAACAAGGACACCTTTAAAAGGGGAGGCGAGGTAGAGGTGGACGTGGTGAGAGAAAGCAAGATCTCCTGAGATGGATCGTTTCATTATGTTCCTCTTTCTGTCAGTGTTTGCAGAAAGAAGGGCAGGAGCAAAAGTTACACACTAAAGAAAATAAAATGGAACCTTTTGTGGTTTCAAAAAATGCACATGAGTGCATGTAAGCTGTTTTGTTGTACGTCGTGACTCATGTTCACCTTTGTGCATCAAACCCCTGCACAAGATGTATTGTATAAGGAACACCTGTTGCCACTGCTGGAGATGCACATGCAATATATGTTTGTATGGGTGTGTGTGTGTTCATGTGAAATGCCCTTCAGGCTTCGGTACAGGGCTGATCAATATCTTAGTTAAGTGTAAAAGTTAGGTGTTTGCATTAGCTCAATAATTCAAACACATGGAATATGGAAAGCGGTAGTGTGGGTGAAAGGTTCATGTGATCCGATAGCTTTAAGAGATGTTTGAGTTGAATAAACCAAAAATATCAAAGAAACCGCTGAAATAATATTTGGATAAGCTACAAAGAAAGATTGATGTTTTTAGAACATGAACGAGAGGAGAAGTTACAAAACTGGTATTAACCTGTGGATATGGCAGAGTTAACTCCACAACACAGAAAACAGCAAAAGTGTCTGTGCTTCTCAACCTGCAGGAGTCGGTTGTCTTGATCGTCTTCTAAACCTTCACCTACACTTCTTTCCCTTTGAACATTCATGTTATATCACCTGCCGTCCTGTCCCACGTAACATCATAAACACTTCCTCCTCCTCTTCCTCCTCCTCCACAATTTCTCCCCTACACTCGTTGTCATCGCTCAGATGAATAAAGGAAAAGTGAGTGTGAAAGAAAGGTTGGCCCCTTGCTTTCACATTCAGTTTTCCTTTACTCCTCCTCATATTATTCAGCCTCTCAAAGTATGATGAGCACTTCCTTCATGATAATGCAAGATAGATAGCATCTTAAGGCTTTCCCTACAGCTTTCACTGTGTCTTAATTGCCAAATTTGTGTAGCTCCCATGCAGCCTATATCCCACCAGAGTTCATAACTACATTTTAAGAAGGTCAACAGGCTCCATGAGGACTTCCATGCATTCCTATTACCTTCAACTCCACCAGGCTGTTAGTTCTTAACAGACTTAATGCACAACAAAGTAAGGAGTGTTTCATGATGAATCTGATATTAAGGATGGAATTGCACTCCATCATTTTTGGCATTTTTTTAAAAGTTCAGTTGTAGGAGTAGATATTGCTTTTTTTGACAACTGGTGGGTGTCATTTTGGAACAAAATGCTTTGGCTGAGGCGCTGAAAATTCAAAGCACAGGAGCATTGCTGTGTTTGGTACAAACACAATAAATTAGAAGTACAAGATTTGCCACAGCTTCATCATATTATACAATTTAAAAAATGCTGGTTTCTAAGCGGCTACGGCACAGATCATACGGGCAGGCCATGGTTTTGTGATGTGCACAGGGAGAGAATTGAAATGACTCACTGTCACTTACGCTGCTGTCAATGATTATGATAATTTGCACACAGCATTCCACAAGCAGCTTTGCAGAGCAACATTAACCTTCCCAGATTCATTCTCTAACTTCCCACACTCCTCATCATTCTCTTTCTCCTCCTGTCTAACTCTTCTCCTCTGTCTCCCTGTCTCCATGTTTTTTCTTTCTTTCCCAGTCTTGGCTAATCACACTCAGGAGGGGTACTGCTGCTGAAATTTAATATTCATTTATACAGCAAGCCTTTGATGTCCCCCATCACCCCCTTAGTGCGGTGTAAGCATTTCTCTATCTCCTGCTCTGCAAGCACTGCCAACCCAGAATATCTCCCTCTGCACCCTGTGCTCCAAGTGTGTTTGTGTGTGTACTGACTGTAGATTTTACCCGAGAAACCCAACAATGCTGGAATATGAGGGCATTGTGACAGCAACTCAAGGAATGGGGGATAAATGGATGCAAAGATAAATGATGCACATGAGTGATGTATGAATGGATTGTCAGCAAACAGAGGTGGCCCTAATAATCCATAAAATTAAAAATGTGAATTCAGAGGTGAATATTAACTGATTTGAGCGCCACACAGATGTCAATCAAGAATCAAATCGAGTCTAACCTAGACCATCATTGAGTTTTGAACATCTGCTGATCCCCAGCTACACATAAAGAAATTGAAATACACATTCAAATGTAAATATAAGTTTATTCAATCATGTCTGTGTGATGGTATGAGCATGTTTATATATGTGCATGCATTGTGTGTGTGCGTGTGTGTGTGTGTATGTGTGTGTGTGTGTGTGTGTGTGTGTGTGTGTGTGTGTGTGTGTGTGTGTGTGTGTGTGTGTGTGTGTGTGTAAACTGCAGCTCTGAGGGGTATGTCTGTGGTAGTCAACCATGGCCTACTGTCTAAATTTAGCCCTAAATCCTCTCCTTTCCCCTGCACTCCCCTGTGTGACCCTCACTCCATGCTGTAGGCATTCCCATATCAGAGCATTGAGAGAAGACGCTGCCTCAGTCAGTGGGAGAGGGCTGCTGTTGAAGCGCTGCCTGCATTTAGCAGATAGGGAGACAATATGGGACAGAATGTGTAGTCTTAATTTGTATGTGTAGCTTTTATATAAGGTCATGATTATATGTTGTAGCCCGCTTACAACCTTTCTTTCTGTGGTGTAACTATGGAGTATGGCGAGTCAGTCATTCGGTTGCCAGGGCGATCTGACTCCCCTATTGACAGCAGGAGTTTTGGTGCTGGCGTTGGTTTTGGTGAGACGTTGGTGTTGCGGCACAAAGAGGTTCATAACTTCTTCTTCGTCTCCTTTAGGGAGCAGCCCATCTACAGCACACGGGCCCACGTCTTCCAGATTGATCCCAACACCAAGAAGAACTGGCTGCCCACCAGCAAGCATGCCGTCACTGTCTCCTATTTCTACGACAGCACTCGCAATGTCTATCGCATCATCAGTCTGGATGGCACGAAGGTGAGTGGTTGATTATTAATGTTCACCTTTCACACTCTTTCCAACATTAAATATAAATGACATTGGACCTCTCTCACTACATCTATTGTGCAATTTATTTATTTGTTTTAATTTGAAATTTATAAAGATGCCATGTCAAGTCCTTCCAGTAGTCTTTTTAATGATGCTTAGTGTTAATGGTGCTTATAAACTCTGCTCTGTGAGCTATTGTATAAACTCATCATTAAAAAGCTCATTGCAGCCCATCCTTATACTGATCCTGGTCACGTTTCATTTTGTGCATGCATTGTACATTATATGTGTGTTTCTGTCTAGACTACAGAATTTACACTTATAGTCCAAGATACTCTTGTTCATCACCCAGCTGAGATATGTTTGATGAGAATGGTGCAAAAAAAAAAAAAAGTTTACTTACGACTAAGGAAAGACCTGAATTCTCTCTACAGACCAGCCTGGATTCAGGATATTTGATCACAACAATCAGCTATTGTGTTAAATCGTGCAACACACTCACTGACTGCTACCTTTAATGAACTCATCAATATTTATTGATACCAACTGGAATGGCAGACATTACCAAACACTGCAAGTTGATTAGCCATTATTTTTTCTGCTTTAGTGTTATTTAATAAAGGACACTGGATTATGTAAGATTTAGAGGTAGTCTTTGGTAGTGGCTTATTCAAATTAATAATGTTCACTATATTCTATAATTTTTACAGCCATCTGACACTGCTGTCTGTTGATTTAAACCAAATGTATATATATAGAAATCATTCATAAATGTTGTGCACTTCATCAGGAACAATTATTTGACAACCTTCAGGTGTAGTTTTGGTGTGCAATGGGACTCAAAGTAATCTGCTCTTGACATCTTTGGTTGCCCAAGTCCATCATAATTAAAAATGGTAATATCACACTAATGAAGCAATATATTTTAACTTCAACAGTGCAGCTCACTGACAAGCTTTTATTAGTTTTTTGAAAACAGAATAGACTTGTGGCTCAGAGGAAAGCTCATACTTTGGATAGTCTGACATGCTAAGACCGATGCTTTGTTGTCTTTTTTTTAAGGGGCTACAATAAGTAGTATTTCTTCTCTTACCATTTAACTCTCAGTATTTCATCATTCACCACATTTCAGACTCTGTGTTTTACGTTTTCCATGGTCACCAACTCACTTCCGTGTTTGTCCCTATGAGAAATTTCTATCAACAGTAGCGTTGTAGCTTTATGTTATAGCATAGATTTGATTATGTTGGGGGGCGCAGACCTAAAGCTATAATTTGCAGTGAGCATATGACATTAATGCAGCAGAATATTGTGCAAAGTTTTACAGTGTGGTGATACATTTTTATCACATGAATAATTGATTAATCAAGTAATTATTTCTTTAATAGTGCAGCACTGCGCTGCAGAGGCAGCAGTGTATTGTGACACTAATGACATGTTGCAAAACCGTATAGTAATTGTGCAGCTGAGCCTTTAATGGGCATACAAGCAATATATTATTTTAAAGGGATTTTCATCAGTAGCCTTACTTTGTGGTGCACACACTAATATATTAAACTGTATTATAACTTAATGTTCATTAAGTGGGTTAAATCTGTCCTGCAGGCAATAATCAACAGCACGATCAGTCCCAACATGTCATTTACAAAGACCTCACAGAAGTTTGGCCAGTGGGCGGACAGCCGAGCCAACACCGTCTATGGCCTGGGGTTCTCCACTGAACATCATCTAGCAAAGGTACTTTTACCACACACACACACACACACACACACACACACACACACACACACACACACACACACACACACACACACACACACACACACACACACACACACACACACACACACACACACACACACACACACACACACACACACACACACACACACACAGCACATCTATGAGCTATGAGCCTTTTAGCATCAATCACAGAGAGGTTTCTCTTTTCTTTTTCTCACCCTGTCCCTGGGAGAGGATGACATCTCACCTTTACTTGCCAGAGCTTCTAGCATAGAATCTGCCTGGCAGTTGCCTTAATGAGGCTTTCTGTGTGTTCTGTCTAAAAGTAATGTATACTGTCCCCGTGAACATGCATATGTGTGTGTGTGTGTGTGTGTGTCCGAGGAGGAGGTGGTTTTCACCCCTGCAGTATGGCTAAGCTCTGACACGAGATGAACAGTCTTAACTCATCCCACGCACAGACACGCAGTACGACCAAACCAGGGAATATATACATTACACACATTACACCCTCTGTTCCTAGGGAGGCAGGGATAAAGATGCCTACTATAACAATATGTTTTACCTGATATTGAAGACATTTCCTCTATCATATCAATGTGACAGTAGTAAGTTGTGTCCTGAAGGCAGTCAGATCAATATATTATACTGATAGTACCAGGCTTTGTTGGGCTTTGTCTTTTTTCAGGCAAGACTCAAATTAACAACCTGAAAAATATCTCAACCCTCATCTGCTAATTCCATTTAGACTGTTTAGAACAGGGTCCCCAAACCAGGGCCTGCGGGCTGGATGCGGCCCGCCTCCACATTTGGCACGGCCCCCTTAACAGTACCAGAAAAATGCACGCCCAGAGCTGATCGGTCCAGAATGGAAATGGCACCTTGCCTTTTTAAGAAGTGACAGAAATGCTGAACAGCCCTAACCTACATCTATGAGGCCAGGGAAAACTTATTTGCGACAAGTATTCCCACATAAAAGCATTTGAGGTGAAACTAGCGCTGGTTTTGGAACAAGGGAAAGAGCACAACTTCATCCATCTCCCTGCAAACCAAAACCTCTGCTGGGTGATTAATATTTGGTTCTGGAAGACAATAAATGTGTACATTTAGGCACCCCTGGAGTCGTCACAGTTATTACTGTTACAGAGAAGGGAAATGTTATGTGGCCCTTACAGGAAAAAGTTTGGAGACCCCTGGTTTATACAGTTCTTTATAACATACAGTATCCCTTATTCCAGTATTATTCCACCAGTTTAATTAATATCCACTTCTGCGGTTGTGGTAAAGTGCTCAACAAATAAAGTTTGGATTGGATTGGATTGGACTTCATTTTATACTTTGTATCCACCATAAATTTTGTTCAATGAATCCCCGTCTCTAACACAATAGGTTAATGTGTCTCAATAAGGTTTTTATACTCCACATATATGTACGTGTAATTTGATGTATCAAACACTTGATAATTTATAGAGACTTTATAAAAAAATATTACATTTACATTAAAAACATTCAAAATTCTATTCAATTTAATAGCTAATTTATGTCATTAAATAACTGGGAAAAAACCCCATTCATCTTCCTATAGACGAGAAGATTCCAATTGTCTTGTCTACAAGCCTGTCCCTGCTGGCTATGGGCGAAAGGCAGGGTACACCCTGGATAAGATGCCAGCTCATTGCGGGGCCATGTGAAAGACAAGCAAACACACGAACAATTTTTCTGTAACCAGACCACCTAAAATATATACTTTTGGAGGTCTGAAAGAATTCAGAGAACCTAGAGTGAACATCCAAATTCCGCAAAGAAAGGAATCAAACCCCGAACCTTCGTGTTGTGAGGCGACAGCAGCAACCACTGAGCCACCGTATAATTGTCCAATTTCATATTTATATAAATTCGAATTCAACTAATGTAGTGTCTGGGGGGGATAAATAAGGACTATAACACCTACAGGTCACTTAGAAGGATTTCTTTTATGATTTAAAGTTGAAATAATCGGATTCATGTCTCACTTAGCTGCAGTGTCCACACTCCTGAAGCACTTACACTGAGAACTACTGCATTCAGATCACTGTACCAAAACTATAATATTACACTGAAATCAAATTATATTGAGTTACTTGTTTCAACTCTACTAATGGCAGACATAAGACTTCCTCCAGCAGAGTTGTCAATTTGATTTCCTCTCTCTCAACACTCTGCAGTTCTAAATTTTCCTTTAACACTGTGGAAGTAGAGTCGGTGATGACCAACACCCTTAAGGACATTAGGCATACGTGTGTGTGCGTGTGTGTTTATGTGTGTGTGTGTGTGTGTGTGTGTGTGTGTGTGTGTGTTTGTGTGCGTGTGTGCGTGTGTGGGTGAGAGAGAGAGTTTATATTTGCTCAAAGTTTCTCAGCAGAGCTCACTTTACTGCTTCATGCTTGCTTGACATACTGCATTAGTCTTCACGAAAATAACAAATATGAATAAAATAACTCCTGATATAAAGTTAAATCACTGACAACTGTAAAAAAAACACAAGATGAATATAATGGTCTGCTTTGCCGTAAGTGTGTGTGTGTGCGTGTGTGTGTGTGTGTGTGTGTGTGTGTGTGTGTGTGTGTGTGTGTGTGTGATTGACAAGTCAACAGTGACCTATTTAGCTCATGTTACTGCAGGGGCATTATGGGTAAGGGGCTTCTTGTCTAAGTTCAACTGCAGGTTGTTATTGGCAACAGCCTCTGCCTATCTTTTCCCTGGCTTCACAGCTGACCTGGCGCATACTGATCTTTGTGTGTGTGTGTGTGTGTGTGTGTGTGTGTGTGTGTGTGTGTGTGTGTGTGTGTCTGTGTGTGTGCGTGTGCATGCGTGTGTGTGTATGTTTGTGTGTGTGTCCATGCATGTTGGACTTTATTGAACAGAATAATCCACATTACTCACGTGAGTTACAACCCATACTGATATCTGTCCTCTGTGTTCAGTTTGCAGAGAAGTTTGCTGAATATAAAGAAGCTGCACGGCTCGCTAAAGAGAAAAGTCAAGAAAAGATGGAAATGGCCACATCTCCCTCTCAGGTATGCTGAGTACGGACTATCCCAACAATTTTTTTTGTTGACACATTCATGATCAAAGAGTGAATTTTCCCTTTGGCATTATTATCATTACATTTTTCTCATTGACTTTGGGAACATTTTCTCAAAACTTGTGCACTTTTCATAACAGTTTCATGATACCTCACGATGATTAAATGACTAAAAAGGTTATGACTAACAATGTGCACCACACAAATTAAGTTAAATGCAATTACAGTAATTTCTGCACTGTAAGGCGAACCCAGAAGCCTTTGATTTTCTCAAAAACTGGCAGTGCGCCTTATAATCCAGTGCGCTTATATATGAAAAAAAGTTTTAAAATAGGCCATTCATTGAAGGTGTTCCTTATAGTCCAGTGCGCCTTATAGTGCAAAAATACTGTAAGTGATCTTCAGTAAATTACAGCGCCCGACAGCAAGATTAAGAAAAATAGTCCCTACAGAACACACCAGTGTGATAAATTTCCCTATATGTTTACATCCTGTACATTAAAGCACAGGGAATTGCCGTGTCTGACACAACTTGAAGAACTCAATTACCCTGTGTGTTACGCATTTGTTTGTGTGGAATATATTACACTGAGTGTTTTAGGGCATATGTAACTGCATCGGAGGAAATGAGAGTCCCCAGAGAAATATGTTCTTTAATTTAAAAGCTGTTAACAGCCTTCATGTCCTTGTTGGTTCATTATGGAGGTTAGGGAGAAGCCCCCCAATGCACTGCAGTCTTATACTTGTTTTAGTATACTTGCACTATTAATGCTGCAGTCCACGAAAGGATGTTTTAAGCAGGTTCTCCCTCATAAGGGGTTTAAGACTTCATGTGTACTGGCCACCACCAATGTAAATGGTGAAGGAACAGTAATGGTAAAAGCTTCAGCCTTCTTCTGTGGTCTAGGGTAGCTGGAGCTGCTCTGTTTCACTACTGCTTTATTCCTCCAAGCCAAAGAATTTCCCACTAGTGTTACATATACAACTGGAGAGGCAATAAACATTTTGAACATTCTGAATCTTGAACATGCCTACTGGCTTTCTGTCTAACCTCCAGATGCTCTCTATTTCCTCTCAATCTCAAAAAGAGAGAGAGAGAGGAGTTATTCTCATGAAACAAAATGAGAAAATATGAAGCTGTACTGTATCCTGGTCCTAATAGACCAGACCCCAGTGGAAGTGACTCATGAACAGATTTTAAATGCTACACTAATGAATGTGGAGCGCAAAATGTAATGTCTGCCATACCCTGTCTCTTATCTCCCAATTCCTTCTTGTCCATTAGAGACATGCAGGCCTTGTCATTATATCACTATATTGTACCCGTGCCTGTAGGCTTAATAGCTTTGTTTTATGTGCTGTACGTGCATCAGCTAAATGATTTTGTCTCTCGTACAATTCTTCGGTTGTATTGGTTATAAAGATAAGCATAATCTGTAATTCCGCAATTTCCCAGTGCAGTAGAAAGCTCTTTACTGACCTTCAGGCATGTGAAGAGCTAACTAAGACATTTTCAGCACAACAGTAAGAGGTTTTTAAACATGAGACATGGCATCTCCACTGGCTCTAAACACACAAACAAACTTTGATCATTTTTTAATGTTGACTCACAGGTTTGAAGTATGCATATTGCCTCTATTGTTTAATTGAAGATTAGATAAGAACACTCAGATAAATCAATGTTCAATAAATATTATCTAATTCATTCATTCATTTTGTAATCACCGCTGTATCCACCGCAGTGGGTCACGGGGAGCTGGAGCCTATCCCAGTTGGCATAGGGCGTGAGGTGGGGGACACTCTGGGTACAACGCTGGTGCATGGCGGAGCCACACACAAAGACAGACAACCTGGCTCGCTCACACTCACTCCTACGGGCAATTTGGAATGGCCAATGTTCCAGAGACAAACACACAATGAAGATGTGCTAGGCTGTTGATTTAAAGCACTCAAGGCCCAGGAGCCAAATGTGGGCCGTCACATAATTTTATGTGGCCCGCGACAGTATAAAAGGTCAGAGTGTCGGAAAATAATAGGTCAAAAGTGTGCTTTGACTTATTTCCCACAATACAATAATCAAGCCCATTTTAACTTTGACAAAAACGTTGTGAACAAACTTAATGTCCTAACTTGTGTTGAATGTTATTTTTTTTATTCACTTGGATAGTTTGATCCTTGATTAATGGAGTTATGTGGGTTTCATAACCTGACAGATTAAAAGTATTTATGTTATAACAGAGAAACAAGTAAACAACTGTTCAACTGTAATGTTTGTAACTTGAATAAGTAATTAGTTAACATTAAGGAATAGTTACATTTGTTTTAGATTTATTTTACATTAAATTGAATTACATTTAATTAGATTTATAAGTTCGTCTGGCCCTTTGAGGACATCCATTATGCTGATGTGGCCCTTGTTGAGTTTGTTTGCCCTTGATTTAAAGTGATATATACACAACCACATCTAAATTGGACATTTTTTAGCTTTAAAATCATTTCATTCCCTATAATTATGATAAATGAATTTCAATCTTGTTTGATTAATTTCACACCTAACAGACAAAATCTTATAAACTTCTTTCCACCTACAGGAGTCTCCAGGAGGTGAGCTGTCATCACCTTTGACCCCGGTGACTCCACCCATGGAAAATATCAACGGTACAGATGAAATCTGTGAAACTCCCAATTCAGACACTCTTCCAGGGCCAGCACAGAATGCACTGGCCTTCGCACACAGGTACATCCCAGGTCGTGATGTGTTCACGGCCCCATGTTGTCATGTTTACAACAGTGCAGATGTTACAGTCTAACAATCCTCTTCACATTGTGACAGTCTTAATTCACAAGACATTAATCAAACACATCTTACAGAAAATATTCTTTGATACAGATGCTTTGACTTTCATGCATGTCTTTTTTTTTATCTGAGTGCACCCATATATATGTTGCATGTCAGCATTGTTGCTCTCCTTCTATTCACTCCTGCTCTCTCATGTTTTTCCTCTCTAGGGATCAATTTAAGAGTTGTCGGGTCTTCTCTTTCTGATAGGGATGTCCTGACTACTGCGGCATCATAAACAAAAACTGACAATTAGAGCCTAATTGCAGGTCAGCAATAGGGAAGGTGCTTGTTTACAAAGACAACTATGAATAAACAGTACTCAGAGAAATATGAGAAATATGAATGCAATGAATAATATCATTGATATTCTTACTCACACATTTCACATTGACCAGCAAAAGGTGTTACTGTAGTTCTTTTTCTCAGGAATGTTTCTTCGTCATTATGTTGTCCAATCTGAGCATGCCTGATTTGGAAACATTCAAATAGTTAGACATTTGTGTTTGCTTACTGCAATGCAATAACGTATCTATGCATGCACCAATACTGTTGTATTAATTCCTGTTGTTTTTGACACTGAATATTGAAATGGATAATTCATATTCTATGTGTTGTCAGTGGTGGCTCACATACATTAGTTTGTGTAAGATAAAGAGGTCAGAGTGCCCTGTAAATATGTGTGATTTGTATAATGCACTTTGAAGAGGTGTGCCTGTGAGGTTCATAACCGGAAAGGTGTCGATGAAGCATTTATATAAGACTTATATAACATACTGTGGGTAGTGGGAGGCAGAATATGAGCAGGACAGACACGCACTGTGTGTGTGTGTGTGTGTGTGTGTGTGTGTGTGTGTGTGTGTGTGTGTGTGTGTGTGTGTGTGTGTGTGTGTGTGTCAGAAATTGGAAATTGAGAGAACGACTAAGAAGGAGAGGTGCTTTGTATGAAGTCTATACATGAGTCACTGCTGCCTAAACAGCCACCAACTACACACACGCCCACATGCGCGCCCACACAAACACACACACACACACACACACACACACACACACACACACACACTATAAAAAAAATAACAGAACAGGCAGTTTGGACGATGGCTTGTCTTGATATGATAGTATTGTAAATTTTTTTGTTCAGCAAAGGAAATGTACGTTTAATTTCCTATTATCTGTAGTCAACTGTACACACAGGACATTTGTAAAATCTCTGTAATCTTGTGCTACTCATTTCATTATTTCTTTGGCTGCGATTTGTGTTAATTAAAGATATCAATCAATTGCTTAATGTATTATCATTCTTTTCGCATATTTATGAATGTCTGAGAATTTTTCTATTAAAGCTAATTATTAAGATACGTAGACTCAAGAATCTTTATATTAACGTTTTAAAATCTGTGAAGCTGCAAAAAAGTCAAGTGCAAATGCCTAGAAGTCCCTAGTTTCTCATCATGAACTCTGTAAGGCCACACAGATCTGGGAGAATGGAAAGAGGACACCCACTGCCTGCTGCAGCATTGCTGCTGATGTGTCTATTAATGCTGCATGCGTGGGAGACGGGGTCCTCTCTCAACATTCGCAGTGGCCAACTTATTACATGTTACAAGCAAATCTCAGCTTCAGCCTTGCATTTTCTCATAGCTTTATGCAGAGGGAATCGATTCTGCAACCTTGCAGATATGTTACTTTGTAACCCTCTCTTTTTCAGTTGAATCTAATTTCCGATGTGTGCATCATGTCACATGTCTATCACCTTTTGTGGTAGTTGCAATAGCGACATATGCGTAAATCCATTTTTTATTCATGTGTAAGCTTTTCATTTATTTAATATCTGACATAAACATATAATCGAAATTTCTGGAGTGTTCTGTATACTTCACTGAGACTTTATGAGGGTTCTGACACATATATAGAAACATACCAGTACACACAGGTGTTTGCTGTGTATATGCACCAGACCTCTACAGTGGTCTTGGTTTGTCTCATTGTGGGATTTCTGGAATTAGATGATAACATTTACACCACACTGCTGCTTAGCAGGGCTGTGCCAGTAGCTTCATGTGGGCACAGAGGGCAGAGAAAGGAGAGGAGGATGAGACACGGTTGTGTGTGAGCTGTGATATTGCAGCATGTAGGCGTGCTTGGCAGGTCTGCAATGGAGCTGTTTTTCAATGATCTTCCAAATATTTGAAGACCTGTTGTTTTGACTGCTTTGGCTCTATGTGAATGGTCTTCTAGCGTTGGAGGTTGGTAGTGTGCGTCGATGGGTTTGTGATATGCTTGTGCGAACAGAGATGGTGCAGATGCACGTCAGGGTGCCACGAGCGCCTCCCTTGCTGTAGCGCTACCATGGCAACTGCACTGGGTCTGTGCTTCCCGAAGTGCTCTGTGTGCGGAGCAGGAACATACCTAACAGCACACACCAGTCAAGACATAACACAAACAGAAAAATGCTGTAGAAAATCATCAATGTCATACAAGTTCTGCTGTGTTTGGTAGTTTTATTGACCCTGGAATGACAATTATTCCATACTGAACAAGAAAAGTGAAACAAAAAACAGAGCACTGATTTTTTTATTCAAGAGTCATGGTGTGTTAACAATATGTACAGAATATTTCCAACCACAAAAAAAAAACATGTTCAATTAAATACATGAAACAAAAAGGTAAATTGGAAGTGGAAAAAAACAAAATACATTAAAAAAATCAAGTGAAAGCCACACAAAATCTGGTTCTTGTCCATCTCTTGTAGAGAAATATTCTGTGTTACTTGGCAAACTATTGCAGACAGTTTTCTGAATCACATATAGAATAAAAAAGGATGATTATATTTTTTTCAAAAGGAAACAATGACCAAAACCATTATTTAACAAATTATCAACTAAAAACACGAATACAATACAAATAAAAATATATGAATACATAGACAGCTAATCCTGGTGAGAATATATTTACATTGTGCAGTTTCAGTGACAGAGGCAGCCTACTTACCGTCTATATATTTCTCACACTTTCAGTTCTCTCCTGTCTTCGGTGAGGATTCTGGAACTTTTCAGCCAGGATCTTTAAATGAAGACGAACATCACTGTCAAAATATCGTCCGCTCTTTTCACATCTTTATTTCTTTCTCCATTCATCTCCCATGCTTTCTCCATCTTCGCATCTTGATGTCTCACTTGTTCTCCTGCTCTCCAAGCTGGTGTGTGGGGTTTATACATTGGCGGGGCTGCGTATTTTGGTGACAGCATCACTCCATGTGTGTATGTGTGTGTGTGCGTGGTGTGAGTGTCAGTTGATACGTGTATGTGTAGGATGAGGTGTCCTCTCCCTCCCATCTATGCGTCACACATGCAGGCACACTTTCACTCACACAGAGGGTGGCTGTTGTGTAAGAATTGAAGGCGTCGTGGGAGTCCTGAGTGAATTAGATCTGGGTTTTCTCTCTCATGCTTCATAGAGTGGGTGTATTGCCATATTGGAGTTCTGTTGCAGTACTTAAGCATAGATATGTGTGTCAAAGTGAGGGGGTGGAACAAAAATGAAAACACACATTATGATGGGGTCATACACAAAATTCTTCAGTACTTGAGTGTGCTAAGCTCCTTTTGTTTTAATGTTTTTGGGGAATTACTGTGAGGAACAAGGTAGTAAGAGTTCTTTTTCAAAAGAGCTTGACTCGATGTCGGCACCGGACAACAGTTAGGTCTCTTATACACTATCCAACCTATGAGACACATGGAGTGGGGATTATGTAAATCTTGAATGAAAACCTCCCCGCATCTCTCATTTTCTCATCTGTGAGTGCCATCTGTGTGTGGGTGGGTGGATGAATGAATGAAAGGATGGATGGATGGATGGATGGTCTTTATAAGCTAATTATTTGACATTCAAAACTTACTTTCACCTCTAAATGATAAGTTTTCACAAATACACAGCTCACATCCATCAATGCATTTATCTAATCTCCCCATACTGTATGTGTACGTATTCTGTAGCCCCACCATGACAAAACATTGGGAGGCTGAGCTGGAGGCACTAAAGGGGAACAATGCCAAGCTAACAGCAGCACTGCTGGAGTCTACAGCCAACGTCAAACAGTGGAAACAACAACTGGCTGCTTACCAGGAAGAGGCTGAGAGACTTCACAAACGGGTGAGGGATGGGACAGAAAAACTCTTTCCTCTTTTCAAGAGTTAATAGGGAATTGGTTCAGAGTTACTGATCACATGGGAAGCATGGTAACAATTAAAGATAAGAGAGTGGCACAGCAACAAAAAAAAAAGAGACTTGAGTTTTGGCACATGGTGTATAGAAGAGGAAGTCTAGAAATGAAGGATAGCTTGACATTGGGATTCTATTGATCTATTTTCCTCCCTGTAGATATGACTCTGACCAAACATATTGTCCCCTTAGGTGACAGAGCTTGAGTGCCAGAGCAACCAAACTCCAGTGATCAAATCCCAGAAGACTGAACTGAACCAAACCATAGAGGAACTAGAGAATACATTAAGGGATAAAGAAGAGGTGAGTGTGTGTGCCTGTATGTGTCGTAGGGTGGGAATCATGCTACACAGACTTTTAATTGATTTTATATCATCCAGGAAATGGAAAAGTTGAGAGAAGAATTGGAAAATATGAATGACCTGATGGAGCAGAAAGATACCCTAACCCAAAAACTAGAGGTGAGCAACAGGATATAGTCTATAAATCACAACACAGTTCCCCAAAGCATAATTGTGTCTTCTGTAAGTGTTATAACCCGCCGATCATCTCTGCATCTGTAGGAGACGGAGTTGCGTAGCCGAGTGCTGGAGGAGCAGCTGGCAGGAGCTGAGCAGCGGTTGGAGGAGAACCAGGAAGAGCAGGAGAATTTCAGGAAGAGCCTTCGGACACTGCTTGAGCTGCTGGATGGAAAGATCTTTGAGCTGACGGAGCTCAGAGACACCTTGGCTCGGCTAATAGAGGAAGCCAGCTAGAGACGAAGCTGCCCAGTAGTCACAGACAGAGCCATATAATAGCCTAATCTACACCCCAACACTCTCAACTCATGTAACACACCACGCCACATCTTCCTACACCTCATATATATATATATGAATACTGAGTCACTACACTGCCCCAATTCCAATTCGAACTCCCCATCTCTGCCTTTCAGGCATCAAGCTCTAACTGCAGAAACCCCCTGTAGTTGAAAACCACAGGGACTACCTCATCCTGCCTTCTGATTGGCTAGTGTAGGCGTAACCTAAGAGAATTGATCTCTCCAGTGTAGAGAATGTACATTACATTGCACAGTACATTGCAACTACCCCCCAAATTCACCCACTCAAGCCCTCACAATGAGGTAACCTGAGAACTGTGCCTCAGTACCATCTGTCGACTGGCACAAACACACACACACACACACACACACACACACACACACACACACACACACACACACACACACACACACACACACACACACACACACACACACACACACACACCTTTTCTTCCTCTCTAAACTGCCCTCCCAAGGGGAATGTTGAAAGTCATGTGGAAATAATTACTGTAAAGACTCAGAGGACTGCGCCAAAGCTGCCAAATCCTCCCCCCCCTTCCTCCCAAAATATTGTCCTCTTACTAGCGGATGCTTTGATCCAAAGTGACTTGCTGTACAGAGAAGTGCTGAGCGGAGAAATACATACCAGCTCCAGCTTTGTGCTCCAGCTGTCAGTGGACTGTCAGTGGAAACGGAGAATGAAGAAGCAGCTCTCAGCAAAGCGGTCAGTCACTCATACCTATTGGCCTGGGATGACATCAGTGCTCCTCCAGAACCCAGACACACAGAAATGAATGACTGCTATGTATTCACAGCCTATTTAAACTCCACCATGGTAGAGGGAACGTCGAATCTTCCAGATGTATTGTTCACGTCACCAAAATCTTACAAGGCATGTGCTTTGTGTTAAATTTGAGATGAGAATTCTTATATACGGACTGCTTCCACTGTCACAGAAAACAGCCCTGTCTTCCTGCCAAGCTCAGTGTGATGTGTGTTCCTGAAGAAGACCTGACCTTTGACTTAGCGTGTGCCTTTAAAGCACATACACATGGACACATGTTTGTATATGATATGTGTTTGTGTTTTGTGCTGTGAGAGAAAGACCCTGTTTTTGGACACCAGGGCCTACACACACACGCACATATACACACACACACACACACACACACTGAGCAATACCAGACAGGCTCTATATGACACCTCTATGTAACTCTATCAGGTACTTGACTCAGAGGAGACATGTAAATTGGTCAAATGCAACTCAGATGATCCTCCCTATCCGATAGAAAGTGTACTACAGTTGACCGCAAACCTGTGTGGTAGCCCTGTCTGGACATAGTAGTGCATCATGAAGGGCTTATAGAGCGTCATATACATATTTATAAACTCCACCTTCAGTGAAGCAGACAACAGATTTTCACTCCTCACGGGTGAATCCAGAACTGTACTAAGTTTCTATTCTTTTGTACACAGGATATAACATTAAGGTTATAATAATAGACCTGTAAAACAACTTTGTACCCATGATAGTATTGTAAATGAATGGATGGACAACTTAAATGCAGTAACTCCCTGCAGTGGCTTATTGTTGTGTATTAACCCATGGAGAAGTATATCATAGTTATAATAGAGGATTTAGTTTGTAGATAAACAATGAAAATCTCTTCAATATATGTATTAAAATGTGTAACAACACAAAGTAAACACATACTGTTGTGCTAAACTTTTTAAAAAACTACACTTATAAAACGGCATCATTACTGGTAAAAATTAAAATACTTTCCTTTTAAATCCTGGAATTCTAAAAAGCTATATTGTCACATGAAATGCTGCTTATATCACCCCTGAATTGAGCACCGTTTACACTGTTATTACACCGTTGTAACCACATTATATATCAAGAGATTTGCATTCAATATTAGCACAGCATAATTCTGTACTTAAAATATTGTAGTTAGTTACACAGGTTAATACACTGGAATAAGATCCATGTAAAGGGAAAAGTTACCTTTTTCTTTCTTTCTGGTTTAACTTTGACAGTCAAATAACAGAGATGGAATATCTTGACATTAATGCTATTGTTAATGAATGCCTTTGTACAGTAGTGGATAACAAGCTTTTCATTCTCCTGTTTTGTAACTTATGGTATTTAAATGTAGGTATTATTATTATAATTATTATTATAATTATTATAATTATTGTATTTAGAGGTATGAGAAGACTGGCAATATTTTTGACTATTTAAAGTAATTTTGAATTCATGATATTAAAGAGGTACCTCAGGCTAATGATGTTTGTAAAGTGTGAGACTTGTGTGATTGCAGGTGAAAGGTTTTTTCCAATTGGTGGAAAATGATCAGGAGACAGACCTGTTGGTGCTTCAGTAAAAACAAAATTCTTTTCTGAATTCAAACCAAGTCATCTTCATAAGGCTGAAGACACATTTCTGTGATCCGAGAAATGTTATGTCATTTAAATACGGCTACCACAGAATTCAGCATGTGAAAATTGATTTGTCCCCTTTTAATTATTTGTTTTTGCAAAATATGAATAATTACCATCATACAGTATTACACAGTAAATCAGACAATCTGAGGACTGCTTTTACAAGCTTTATTCAAGTGCAGGGGAAAAGTTTTAATGAAAATATCTGAATGAATGAAAAAGGTGGGATTAAAGGCAAAAAAAGGTATTCTTAGAACAGTCTGCCTATATAACATGTAAAAACAACTGCAACATTTAGTATACATGTTGTTTTGGGTAATGAATCTCAGCTAATTATCATTTACTTGCTTCATCCCTGTTTCTGTATTTCTCTATATGATATTGCACTTCACATGTGACTGAATGGCTTATTTGGACGGTGGGTCTTAGAATGTGAATAAAAGGTCCACATAGACTTTCAGAAGTGAAGACACCACAAAATGATTTGGCTGGAAATGCATTGATAGAGTTATAGAAATGAAGCACCG
Organism: Antennarius striatus; assembly: GCF_040054535.1. NCBI lineage: Eukaryota > Metazoa > Chordata > Actinopteri > Lophiiformes > Antennariidae > Antennarius > Antennarius striatus. Next base: position 23,222,974 of record NC_090778.1, read on the forward strand.
AAAAACAACAATGAGCAGACAAACAAGCTGAGTTAATGATACTTATAGATCAGTGTTAAACACACAACAGCGTTTATAAGGTCAGTCAGGGGATAAATGGCTGATTCCTGGTAATTGTGTCCACGCAGAGCCGAGTTCCCAAAAGCTAAGCACAAACTGTTGGTCAATGTTCCGCAGAGCAATTTAAACCTTAGAACTAACATTTTTTGGGAAACATCTCTGGTGACATATGATGACACCAAGTTAGGTAAGGCCTGGGCTAGGTTTAAGTTATGAATCAGATCAGGGTTAGATCTTTGTCTGGTGCTACATGATGAGGGTATAATGGAAGAACTTTGTGTGGACAGTTACACGTGTAAAAGTGCCTCAGGTTTTCTCTGCCAGAGAAATAATAAACTTTCTTTAGCAATCAGCTATTTTCAAGTTGTATATTGTTATATACCGTGCACCCATGCTAGTTCTCTCTACAGTAATGTTATGTTTCATATTTAATCCAAAAAGACTTCTCAACACAAGAGCAAGAGGAAAAGTACAAATCTTTGCATTAAAGCTGTTTGAGACATTGCATGCAGAGGCTGTTTTTGGTTCAGGATTTAGTTTTTTGGCTTCCTGGTCCCACGTGTGTTTCAGAAAATCTCTGTGCTGCTACACATCCCACTGGATATATGATCCTGTCCTTCTATCGCAGCTCACCTGGTCTAATTCCACATTGTTCATCACTTTTAAACCTACTAATCTACTGCAAATACATTTTTTAGTGATAAAGTTGTGATAAAATAAAAACTGTAATTATTACACAGTTAAAAGTAATTCATGGAGCACAGAAAATGTAGAGTGTGTGCTATGTATAACGCAGTTTCCATTTCCACTCACAGGCCTTTGTCGCATGTCATCCCCCTCTCTTTCTCCATCTTCCCCATCTACTCCCAATAAAGGCAAAACATTTTGCCCAAATTAAAAAAAAATCTAAAAAAGTAATTCACACAGTGACCCATCAAATCATCAAACTCATCAAATCATTGAAAGCATTTCTGAAGGAAAGGACTACAAGCCAGCAGAATGTTACAGCACATGTTGGCTGTGAGCTAAGTGGGTGCATGATCACGGTCTCACTACCAACACTGTAACAGACCTCCTACTGTGTACTTCTGCCCACTGAGTGAAAGAATGTAGAAAAGGTGAAAAAAAAAGAGGAGAAAGAGAAAATAAGATTGGAGGACAAACTGCTCCGATCACGAGTGCCTGTTCCACAACTCCCCTACAGTGCTGACAGGATTTAACCTCCCACGAACCATCTATTACTCTAACAAGCACAATCGATTTCACAGCTTTGCCGTGACTATTGAAAATACGTAAGTATGGGAATCACCAACTTTGTCTGCCCACAGTCAGTGACATTTACTGTGAGCATCACTTAGTAACCCTTCATCTCTGCCAGGAGCACTTCATCTAATCCTATCCCACTACAGGTGACAGGCTTCACCTCAGAGATGTTGACATGTGGTACTACAAAATAAACCTTTGGTGACACTTTTGTTAGTCTCCCACCAGGCTAGGCCTGTGATGAAGTCAAACAGATGGAATGATACATGTGTCCTTAGAAGGAGGAGGTCGAGAGTCAAAGGGAGATGATGATGATGAGCAGAGGAGGGTCACAAATTTGGCATGACAGGCTAAACATTTTGAAGAGTGTCAGATGACTCACAGGTGAAAGGACATAGTGTGGCTCAGGCAAAGCGCAGCTGTGGAGAAAAAAGTGTCAGTGGAGATGTTTGATGGTGTAACCTTTACAGTCTGGACTGTAAATCTAGTCCAGTGAGATCTTCAAGTAGTTTTTCTCTCCCACATGATCCCAAGTTACACACCATACAAAGTATATCCTTCTGTTACAGTTACAGATTTCTAATAGTATTCTAATAATATTAAGTGAGTGTAAAAAAATCACAGAGCTCACAGCAGTAATAGCTTTCCCTATGGTTGCATTGTTAATGGTATCTACAAAGGGCCAGTGGGGAAGGGTTGAATAGTAGAAATGGAAAACTCTAAAAAACAAACAAATATGGCAAAATCACAATGTGATTACAGCACAGGACGACAAACCATAGTAAAATACATGTAAGTTGAAAATAAAAACATAAATTATGTCTTGATGGTCAATGTGGTGTGAAATAGAAAATGTGCAGGTTGAACATTTGGAGGATTTGGTAAGTTGGTGATATTCAGTATGATTCAGGCCCTGTGTGCTTAAGAATGAGGGATTAAGTACCAGCGTGTTTAGTTTTGTGTGTGTGCTGTCAGTACAGCACAGCACCTCACGCTGCAGTGCATTACAGTGTTTGAAGTACAACACGGTATCTGTGTGTGTATTGTTCGTTGCATCTCAGCCTTGAACCCTAGCTGTCCCAGTCAGGGCCTGCCAGACCGTCGTCATCCGAGTCAGACTCTGGTGAGGCCTCTTTAATGCGGCGCAGAGCCTCATGGATGCTCCTTGTCAGAGGGTCAGTGGATGTTGGGAGCTCTCCGTGGTCCTTTCTGTCTTTCCTGGGGACGCACCTCAGTTTAACACCTTTGCGAATCTGAACCAGGATGTTGTTGGGGTCATCATCAGTCTTGGTAGGAGGTAGGACCCGCTGGTCGACCTTCCGTAGTTGGAAGCTGCCCCTTTTCAAGGAGGCCAGCACCTCATCCATTGGCGAGTTCACTGCACATGTAAAGACAGAACACAGACTCTGACTGGCTAGTGTAATTAACGGGCAAATCTAATAGAGGTTAAAATGATATGAAACAGTTCCAGTACCTCTTCTGCTGTGGGAGTCAAACCCTGGAGTCTTCCTCAGTTTTTTCCGGGCACTTACAAGTTGGCTGCTGTCAAAGAAGCGAGGGATGAATGGGCCGAGCGGAGCGAAAGAGAGCTCTTCTTCTACGCTCTTACACTCATCCTTCTGCACATGAAGACCAGGGCTCTCTGAGGGAGACAAGTCTTCCCTTGTCGGCAAAGGAGGTGGAGGGGGAGGTGGAGGAGGAGGGGAGATGGGAGATCCCAGTAATGAGGACAGGGAGCAAGGAGAGCAGGAGGAGTCTGCAGAAGTCGGCACAGGTAGCGGAGGAAGGGATACCGCGCAGGACCTCACAGGCTGAGTGGTGAGTGTGGAGCTTGGGTCTGTCTGCACGCTGGTACTTAGACACATGGGCTGGATCTGCCTCTGGCCACAAACAGACTCCATGCTCTCCTCCCTCTCGGTTACGTTTCCCATTTCAGCACCTTTTCTACGGTCTCTCCTTCTGGTGTGGGACACGCGAAGTCGAGTGGATTTCAGGATCACTTGACCCGGGTACCTCTACAGAATGGTGAAGGAAGGAGAGAGAGGGCTGCAAGTTAATCATTGAGACAAAAATTAAAAATGTGATGCCCACAGTAAGAGGAGGTCACATACCTGCTTAAAAGTGCGTAACCTGTCCAGAGTTCTCTGTCTCTCCTCACTTACTCTGCTGTTCTTCCTTTCCTTATCGTCCTCATCTTCCATTCTCAGCTGAAAAGTTTGAAGATTGGAGGATGATTGAGCTTTATGCATATAAAGTCACATTGTTATAAGAAAAAGTATCAACCTGTCAGACCTGCTGGGATATTGAGTCCTTGAGGAAGGTTTGACATTTCCGCTGTTTCTGGATGTGATTAGAAACACAGATCTCCTGCAGAAAATAAAGAGATAAAACATCAGCTCACCAATGCACATCCTGCTTAAATAATACCAACAAAAAACCTCAAGTTGCAGACATAATCATGAATGCGGTATCAAACTATGGGGTAGGTTCCTCATTATCACCTTCAGAAATTCAATATCACAATTCATTAAGAAAGAGAAACAGGACGGCCGTTGTAAGTTTCCTCTCAAACTTTTGGTACGGTTTCTCACTATGGGATGAATCGAAAGCTGAACTGCCAGACGAGTTTACACTCAAGACAGATTGCCACACGCTAACTGGGTCCCACATTCAGGGTGAGATGTGCCACAGGATGGATAGTGGCATTGAACGCATACAGGCTTGTAAATGTATGAAGTGAAGATGACGTCTGAATAAATAACTTCGAGAGACACCCCTCTTAACAGGTGAGGATATAGATAAAGAACCTGTTGTGTTCATATGGACCAGCTGAAGCCCTTTACTGTTGTAGTACAAAGAACTTTTTGGTGAGTTGCTAGATTGGCTTCCTGCTCCTTACTCCATAGGAGCAGGCTGGGGCCATCGGCCCCCGCTGGCTAGTATTTAATCACATAAATCCTCTTATTTGGTGGCCTGGACTGATTTGTTGCTGCAGTTTGAGGGCTAAGGAGCTTGTGAAATTTAAAGGTGTTGCTTTCGGCCAACCAAATAACAGCTGCAGTGAAAAGTCACCTAGTGGTGCCCTTCTGGAAAGTTAAAGCTGCAGGAGGTCTTTCAGTACCCAACCTCTGAAAGGATATTACATGTTCAGATGTTTTAGGCTGAGTATGTAAAAATGATGAGTTAAGCGAGTCAGTTTTAAGCTGCACACCTGTTTGGATATGGTGGTATACACTAATAGTTGCAAGTCAGGAATAAAAACAAGAATGAGTGAGGTGTACCCACCCTCTTGTTCTTCAAGTAGGAGCTCTTGGCAGTGATGCGGCCTCTTCTTGCTTCTAGCTGTAGTGCGCTGACCTGAAGTCTGCGTAGCTCTTCTCTCTCCGTAGTATCATCCTCTGCCATATCATCTGCACTTTCAACAGTGTCATAGTACACTACCTCATCCTGATGCTCTGAAAACCCATGTAAATAAATATATATATACAGTGTATATGGACACACGAGTACAAATCTTTTGCATCATTTTACATCTAAATTCTAAATAAAAGTAAAAAGTAAATTCTGCTAAAGTACCTGCCATCTGTCTACGAATGCTGTCAAGCTGGGCAGTGAGAAGCAGCTCTTCACACTGTAGTATTTCAGCCTGGATGTCATACAGCTGGAGCTGGAGCTCATAGTACTGTGTCTCCATGTGGTCTAATAGGGTCATGGCATCCTGCCCACTGCACAGACTCTGCATCTGAGGCGACAGAAAGTAAGTTACAAACCAAGAATGTGCATGAGTGTGTACATATTCTGTACTTCAGACATGCTTTGATTGGTTGTAAGGATTCTGAATGCACCTCCTCTTTTAATGTGTGTTTCCTCTGGTCCAGACAAATCTCCCTGGCTCTCTGGAGCTGCAGAGTTTCTTTTGCAACAGAGTAACGGAGTCTTTCCATGCGCTCCACCGCAGCTGTCCATGAAGATTTACCAAACTTGCGCTGGTCCAACTTCATACGGTCATACACCCCTAAACATACACACAGAAGTCAGTATGTTGTTAAAGCTCACCGGATAATGACTTCCCAGCATGTCAAATCATTTTCTCCTCTGATACAGTGATCAGACATGTTTTTCTTTAGAACATGAATTCAGTATCGCATGAGATAAGATTTATTACTGTTAAGTAAAGAGAGACATCTACTGTCCACATTTAGACATTACATTCATTAAAGTTTCTGTTTATAGCTACTAATATAGCTTTTAATACATAAGAATTTTTATTAGTAAGTTTGAGCCCTGAAGGGAAATGACTGGATAAGCAGGGGACACATTGTGTAGCAACCCCGCCCAGACACTTTGCTGGCAGAGCAGTTTGATCAATAAGTTGTCCTTGTTCCTTCCTGTCCCTGTGAAAGCGTAGTGGCCTACACTGCTTCATGAATACCAAACCACATTATCCATGGTGTTCACAACCACACACAGCTCAATAGCAGACCTACGGTTCCAGTGTGTGCATGTGTGTGCGCGAGACTGTTCAAATCCATTCCTCTGTTGATTTATTGACTCATCATTAGAAGTGATAGTGACAGTGATGGCACACTCTACCTTTCTGGGCTTTGGCTGTGATCTCAAAGTACTTTACAGTAAACTCCTGTATGTTGAGGACTGAATCCTGGGCCTTCTTCTGCCAGTCAATGTCCTCCTTTTTTAGAGCTTCAATTCGTCTTGGGCCATAATAGTCATTCTCCAATGAAATCTGTTGAGAATTAACATATTTTCATCAGCAAGATTAAAAAAAACAACAGAAGTCAGTTATAAATTTAATCCTGAAAAAGCTTGAGTTCACAGAAATACTGTAATTGAATACAATTTTTCCAAAAAACCGTTTCAAATAGAGTATGTACACTGGGACACAGAGCTCTCTGCCTTCACCACACAGGCCTCAAGAGGGAGCTATAGCCCTATACAAGGAATCACTGACAAAAGGTAGCATTGTGTCCAAACGCCCTACATGGAGTCAAAAGCACCTGCATACATTAAGAAGATTTTTTTTTTTTACTAACTTAATTTCAACCTTATTACAGAAGTGCTATTATCCATTAAACTGAACATAGACATTCATATAGTCTGTAATTTATAACTGTAACCGTCTTTTTTATCGCAGTCTGTGCTGATGAGCGTTGAAAGACAAACAGAAAAATCTAATTCTAGAGGTCCCAAGTAGAAAATAAAAGACACAAAAAGGGGAAATGATCAGCAAAGCTTTCAGGAAAGAGATCCATTCCAGTCTGACCTTAAGTCACCTCACTGCACACCAATGCACCAATCAGCAGTCCACAGGTATCATTTACCACTGCAATGTCCTGTTGTCAGGTTACCTATGCTCAGTTCTTTGGCTTTTTCCACATTCCTACACATCTTGTATATTTGCATTTGATTGCATTTCATGTGCAGATTTCATTTCTGTACAATACATCATGAAAACAATAAACATTATACAGCAAGAATAGTGTTTTGGTAGAAATTTTTTAAAAAGTCAAAATAACACACGAAAATTGTAAATTAGTGACACAAGAATATCAATTTGGGCTGTACAATATAAACACTATATTGCTCCTGTTCTCTGCTATGTATATCAAAATATGAATTTGTTCAATCATGAAAGTCACGTTTCATGAGATGATCACTTATAGCCAAGAAGGACACATTAAAAAAAGTCGATGTGCTCCATTAAAATTCTAAAATGTTGAAGGCGAGCAAACAAAACTAGTAAATTAGTGTCCATGGCAACAAACACAGTGACAGGGAGAAGACCAACATGAAAATCAAGTTCAAAAGCGCATGAAAATACAGTATACAATAAGCTTGCATGCATTTAGGGCCCCACACAGTATGTGTGAAACGTCACTGAAGTCTGTCAGGTGATTTGGATGGACATCATTACATTTAGGTAGTAACCTATTTACCACCTTTGGCAAAGTTATAAAAACTTCCCTTGAAAATTTCAAAAACAGAAGTATATGTGATATAAATCAATTAATTTTAAAATACTTATAATGAAATTGGTGTAAAGCACAATTGAAGTTAAAATAGTTTGAAAAATATACGAACATACCTATATTTACAGAATCTATTGGAGTTAATGTTATTGTTGTTGCAGTACATTTCTGTGTGTCAGTCGGTCTCACGCTTCACCACCTCTCTGTCTCCCTCAGGCAGACTGGTTGGGAAGTGGCATGAGATAACCTTAAATACTTTTTTTTAAAAACTACACCAACATACTGTAAACCACATAGACTTGTTCTATTTAAACTAAAACTAAAGCAGATTTTTTAAAATCACACTAGAGTGTCTACAAGTCAAGCCATTTGATAATTTGATGAAAAGCTGTAAAAACTTGCTTTTGGAAGTATGCCAGACAGAAATAAGCATAGGCTTTACAATTGGAACAAGGAGAATGCACATACAACATGCTTTGACTTGTTTTTCTAATCTGGAAATGAGAAAAGTGCCTAGAGCAAAACAGTGGCAGCTATCTTATACACCACTGCATACTTTTTCAGTAAAAGATGATGTAGGTTACAAATACACACACACACACCTGGGTCAACAGGTGCTAATACTGTGAGTAAGTATCTAATAAAAAAAGAAATGCAGGGAAATTAAGGACACACCACTAGAGCATCCATTATCTCCATATCTTATTTCTTTATCTCAGCGTATTAATAGATTTTGTTCAATAAGGTATGCCAGATCCAATGGTGTTTTACTGTTTTGTATCTAATTTATTTTCACAAATAAAACGGTCTTTGTCAATTTCTCCATAGTAACCACTCAATAGACAAAAGCTTTCTCATTTACTTCTGTGGATCAGAAGATAATGTGTCAGAATATGTTTTAATTTGAATTGTAATCTAGTGCAGTATTCTGACAGTTCTCCTCATGAAAAGAGGTAAGGGAAATAGTTTGGCAAATCCCTGAACACATGATTACACAGAAAAGGGAGTGTATATAAAATGTAAATGTTTATTTTTCTGGACCTACAACAAGAAAAATGTGCCTACAGAAGAAAAATATAAACTAAATCAATATTTGGAGTGACGCGCACTTGCACACAGTTTTTGAAGTAACTCCACATCTATGGACGCCGGCTGCCTCGCATCCTTCTATGTCTTCATGTAATCCCAGATGATCCCAGATCACCAATGATGATAATGATGATGATGATGATGATGATGATGATGATGATGATGATGATGATGATGATGATGTTGAGATCAGAGCTCTGTGGGACCATATCATCATTTCTAGGACTCCATGTTTTACTTTATGTTGAAGATAAAGTAAAACAATGACCTCAAACATGCTGACATTGGCTGCATGTTTGAGGTACTTGTCTTGCTGCAAAATGAATTTGTGGCCATTAAGACATCTCGCTGATGGTATTACATGATGGATAAATATCTGCCTGTACTTCTCAGCATTGATGACAGCATTAATCCTGACCAAATCCGCTACACCATTTGTAGAAATGCAGCACTTCATTGTTGCATGAGACACTCATTACTGAACTGCTCTCCAGTCCTTTAGCCGACAAAAATGCTGCAGCCAACTATGTCATATTTTGTCTCATCAGTCCAGAGCACCTGTTGCCAATTTCCCTTTCATCTGCACAGTTGAGTTGTTTCAACATTGGGAATATAAATTCAGGTCTACCTATGTCCCACTGGTTTCTGTTAGTTCTGAGCTGATCGCACTGTGGGACATCTTCTGATTTCAAAGTGACATAAGCATAATGAGTCTATCATCTGTTGAAAGACGTTCCCTCAATCTACCGCTGAGTCTATGATCCTCAATGTCTGTTTCTGCCTGTTCTTTGTGCTTCTGCAGGAGAAATAGAAGAGCCCTTGAAACCTTAATCTACTCTGAAATCTTTGCCTTCCTGATACAGGGTCTACCTTTTGCATTGTTACTGTGCTCAGTCTTGCCATGATGACCAGTGAAATGAAACTGTCTTTGACAATCTCATCTTGGTAGAAGAATTTTGCTGTCCCTCATTCAATTTTAAGACTGACGTGTTTCAACCTACTTATGAAAATGATAGTTAGCACTGATTAATCAAACATCTGACTATGATCCAAGAAAATCCCTGACTTTATGCAAGTGATGCTGTTTTGAATAAAAGAGTGGTCACACAAAACATTAATTGCATTTTGATTTTGATCAAACCTGTGTTTGTTTCTTTTGTTTGCAGGAAAACCTACGGAATGGAAATCACTGCAAATCTTTACCTTGATCTGCTGTCTGCGAAGCATTGCTAGTTCCCTCATATCTCTGAAGGGTTGCAGTAAGTACTGGTACAGCTGTGTGGAGGCCTCCAGCAGGCCTCCATAGGCCTGATCTTCCTCTTCATAAAGCTCCAGCAGCTCCACCATACTGTCCATTGACTTGTGCTTCTCCAGCAGCTGCATGACATAGGGAGGTCATCATTTAATTTTCAACATTCAAAAGACTTTCAAAATATCAGAATTTGTATAAACCTGCAAATGAAAGTAAGTATGCAATGAGAAGATTATTTATTCGAGAAGGGGTTTCCACTTGGTTCTCACCCATGTATCAGTGAGATACATTTGCAATGTCAAAAGGCCTTTCATGTGAATTCCAGAGTGGATTCACCAGTCAATATAACCTTTAGGGTCACTCAGTAGTGAATGGAAACATGCACCTCACTGTGGGACTAAAAAGATGCTTCATATAACTGTGAATAGGAGTATATCTGAAAGTAGACCGTGGCTGACTGAGCAGAGTCCTTTCTGCTGTTGAGAATAAGATCAATATGCACACATTTTTGCCAGACTGAACAATCCTGCTAGCTAGCAGCAAGCACTGAAATAGCCATTAGCTCAGGCCTCAAATGGAGTGGGAAGATCAATAGGCCAGGATGTTTGTGTGTGTGTGTGTGTGTGTGTGTGTGTGTGTGTGTGTGTGTGTGTGTGTGTGTGTGTGTGTGTGTGCGTGCGTGCGTGCGTGTGTGCAAGCCGGCACTACATTAGATTTAATTTAAATAAACTACAGAGCATTACAATAATAAAAAGGTGAGTACAATTAGTGTTGTATGAATGTCCATCGGTGTACATTAAAATATCACTAAGTGGCGGGCATAAAGAAGAGGTGCAAAGGAGCAGAGGAAAAACTCTGTGTGACAGTAAATTATTTCGTGTCTGGTGTGTGATTGACCAAGCGGAATAGTGTCAGTAAAGTTATTTCATTGTGACCTTACAACTGTACACTTAAACCTATTTTTTAATGTTTTCTTCTATTTATGTTATAATTGTGATAAACTGACATGAAGATAAAATGATCTTAAACAAAAATAATACCAATAAAAGCTACCATTCACACTGCAAACACTTTTACAGTTGTAAACAAGAACCAAGGCAGTCACAGACTGCAACATCCCGCGACACCGCTGAACTTAAAATTTTACCCTGACCTACTTGCATAGGTCAAAGATCAAAGCTAGTGCTCTGACCTACTGTCACTGATCAGAGCACTAGCTTTGATCTATGGTCTTACTCACACTGGCCTTCTCCCTCGTCTTTCTATCTTATCCGGTTCCTGAGTGTACAAAGGTTACGATTTTACCCTGACCTACTTTTCTCAAGTTCATCATCTCATTTACTTTTTGTTTCATCTTTCTATCTGCAACGATTGCGAAGACATTTAGTGGACTAAATAACGGACAAACAACATCTAATGTTGTGACAATAGATGATGATATGACTTACAATGTTAAAAGGGTGTACCTTACCCACCATGTGGGCCTCCTGCTCTCTCCATTTTTACTTTCTTTTCCGGTTAATAACATTTATATTTTAGTTTAGTATATGTCGTGTTAGTGCTGTATGTGTTTGTTAGTGTAGTGTATGTCTTGTGGTATGTCCTGTCCTGTGGTGTCAGTGTTTCTTTTTCTTTCTTTCTTTCTCCTAGTGGTTATCCAGTATTTATTCGTTATATGTGCCTGAGCACTCCCTCTCTCTATATATTTAATAGAAATACCTTTAAACAAATTTTTTTATTGGTACATACTACATACATTTTAAAGATATTTACTCGATAATGTGTGGAATAAACAAAAGTGTTATTTATACACTGCCAATGTACAATCCTAAAGAGCAATGTTTTCATGTCTCAGAGAACTTCTTGCACTGTATCTCTAAGTCAAGCTTACATTAAATTAATGCCTTTGACTATTTGAACACAATGAGAGCTAGTAAGTGGTGCCGTGTCTGTTTATATTAAGAGCAGATAATCAATCACAAATTACAGTTGGTGTGAAAAGGAAGTAGGTCTATATTATGGTAGATGGTGTCTGGATTATGTCCCCACTCTGTCAAGTCAAAACGTTTTTGAAGTTTGTTCATAGTGTCTGGTCTACATGATATACATTTAGGAAAATACAAATCTACCTATCAGATGCATTAACACGCACACAATTAACCAGGAGTTGTCTGTATAGATTTCATCTGAAATATTCACCTTATTAAAATTTCCCAATAAGAAAACAGGAAATGTGAATTTAAAGTAATATTTGTTCATTTCAAATAGCAGTCACATGATAAGTTTCATTCATTCTTGTGGATCTTTTCGTATCTGAATTGTTGTGGATATGATTGATTACAGTCTTTTACAGTCTCTCAAACCTAAGTCAGAAAGTCTTTCCCTTTGCACACTTAGGACACACTTTGTTTCATATATCATCCTGGCTTTCAAATACTGACATGCTCATTCTATGCTGACTTTCCACTTCAAATATAACTCTATGAGCCTCTAGGTCTTTCTTATCATGGTTACACATACCCTTCACATCCCGATCACAAACCAAGTTTGCAGGTTGTAATCCTTTCAGCAGCCTCATCTCTGCAGGGTTATGAGCCACCACCACCACCACCACCACCACCAATGTCTGGACTCCTTGGGGAATCTTGTTATCTTGCACTAAACTATCTTTTTTCACTTATATAAACATAATTCCCTGTTAAAAATAGAAATCCCTCTGTGATTTTGATGGCCCAGTAGTTGCATTAAGCAAATGCTTAAGTCCGACTTTAAGAGAGAGAAGTGATGGATGGCTCCCCCCGGTAGTCAAGGAGATGGAGGGGGGATAAAAACTCACCTCTTGCAGGTGTTTTGTTGCTCGGTTCAGCGTCTCCTCATACCCGGCCTGCCTCAGCTCGCTCAGACTCTCATAGTACTCATCCGGATCGTCGTTTTCCGTGAACAGAACCTGCGAAAGAATCTTCCATCCGCACGTATCAAGAGCGTGGCCGAGGTACAACTGTAACCGGGAGCAAAGCTCATCCATTTCGGCCTCGGGTACTTCCGCCGCGCCGAACAGCACCGTCCACATCCCCGCTGGTTCCTCTGGAAACAACGGGAGGCAGAACTCCAGGTCGGAATTCACCGAGAACAGCTGCTGGTGAATGGCCCGGAGGTCCTGGAAGGAGAAGAGGCCGGCCCAGCTGCAGTCCTCCCGGCCCAGATGATCCAGCTCCTCCAGGTCCAGACCGGCCAGTGATGGGGACAGCTGATCCTCTGTTGGTGGTGTCAGCACCTCAATGTCGGGGCTGAGGGGGGATTCTGCACATTCAGTCACAGTATCTGGATCTGGTTTAGTTTTCGGGCTACAGTCTCCATCTGCAGCATCTCTGCCTCTCCTGTCGGGGCTCCGATCCCTCTTGAGACTTTTGGGCCATTTTGTTTTGTCCCTATCCAGGCTGGCCGCCTCCACCACAGAGTCCCTCCCAAAGCCTCTCCTCTGAACCGTCCTGTTATGACAGGTAATCGCAAATTTACCCTCCACCTCATTCCAGGCGACGATGAACACAAATTTATGTTTCTCCTTCTCTTCAAACGCGTTCGGACGCACAGCCACCCACCCCGACTCCAAATTATCCTCCATGGTGAAGGACATCTCTGAAAAGTGATGCCGAGACAAAATATAACGGAACTCGTACCAACAAAAGTCACGTTGGGACCACGAGGCGTTGTGAGTGGAAGAAAACGGTGTTTACCACGGACGGTTGTCTGGTCGAGGACGTGCTGCCGGAGGGGAAATCATCCTCCTCTCAACGGGATGAAGCTGCAGTGGCCCGATGACATTTCTAATCTCCAGTCCTCATCATGAACTACGAGTTGGATCCAGAAGCCGCGCACATCGTCCGAAAAGAACCGACTGGGGCCATAAATACGCTTGACAAGCGGCTTTTATCCAACTCATTATTAGCGTTAGCATCCACAATAACAATCCCATGTTCTTTCCATCGTCTGCCCAGGGAGAACAGCAAAATACCAATGCTGTCTTCCAGTGCTGTACGGAATTTTGCCCTTCAACAGAAAAAAAAGCGACGCAGGTCTAAGTTTGTATTAGCTTTATCGTTTGTTTCTATCAATGTTTGTCGATTTGTTCATTTTAATTAATTGGATTTGATTCTGAATTAATCCGCAGTATATTTAAATGCAGCCAAGATTAGAACCTGTTTTTTTTTTGTTTTTTTGGAGAAAGTAATAAAAATGTCCGATGTGCTTTAAAGGCAGCATCCTCAACATTCACTCTGAACAGGGTACGTCAGTAACAACGTGGTGACGTAACAGTTGAGTTGCAGAGTAACTGCAGCAGTCGACGCTGCTATCAATGAACTGTGTTGTTTGTTTTATTAATGTATTTGCTATCTACATGGTGTTGTGTACTGAATGTCTGTGTAGTTTCTTCTTGTGTTTGCAAAATGTAAATAAATAAAGTATAGAAAAGAGAGTTGCTGCAGACTTGAGAGCAAAGCAGAACAGACAATTTGGTGCAAAGCCTGTTTTGAAATGTCTTCAATCATATTCTCCATATATCAGCCAACTACTATAATGCTATAAGCAATTTAAAAAGTTGAAGGAGAAATGAATATTGAATGGAACTATTAGGCCTATGGTGTAACAAAATGTAAGATGTTTTACTGGTGTTTTTCTTTGTCTGTTAGCAGGAAAACAACAATAAATGTACTCCTTTTCAGAGATGAGACAAAAAAATTACTAAATTCTGATTTATTGGGGGCATTCATTGAGAGGAAAATTGTACTGATGAAGGTATACGTATTTGATTGTCTTCTTCCAACACACAGCAAACAAAACACAAATCCTCTGTAAAATTTTAAATGTAGAGATGGCACAATTTATGTAACGTATACTTTAAAAAAACAGTTGTTACACACAGCCATACTAAACAATGATGACCTTATCATGAAAGACATAAAATAACCTTAAAAAAGGTTCTCCATAATTTGTGAGTTAAGAAAAATAGGCTATGCTTGAGAAGTACTGAAATTTAAAATAAAATTCCGGATTTGAAATTATTATCCAATTGTTCTTTATTACTAGAATTTTTTATGAAATACAAATATAATTTTGACATAAAAATATTTACATTCAATTTCATGTCCACTATGTATGGCTTTCGTGACAAATAATATCATATCATATCATATTTTATCAAACTATGTCCCTGTTCTGTGTTTTCCCACAAATGCAGGTAGCAGGTGGCACACTGGGTAATATTCTTGAAGAGCATCATCAACATTACTAAGAGTGTGTGTGTGTGTGTGTGTGTGTGTGTGTGTGTGTGTGTGTGTGTGTGTGTGTGTGTGTGTGTGTGTGTGTGTGTGTTGGGGGGGGACTGTAGAATTTTTTTTTTTTTAAATCACCAAATTTAATATAATAAATTAAAAACTAGGGAAAAAGGGAAAATTGTAATCCAAAAACGTATTCAGCGTACAGTAGTTGTATTCTATTATTTAAACAATTGTGAACAGGTGATTGTGTTGGTATGTTTGAAGATTGCTATTCGTAATCCTCCCTCTCATTCATTCTGTGGTGTGGCCATAGAAGGACATGTGGGACGTCCTGTAGCCGGTAACAGGTTTTCCCAGTACTCCCGGCAAGCCCTTGGACAAAGTTTAGTAGATAAGTCAATGGTCAGTCAACACTTATTCAAAGCAGAAATGTGACATATACTGTACTCTATAAAATATTCTTCATAATAGTCTTTGAAATGTCTTGATTTAATCTGAAAAGAGTACAAATTGTTTCTGCTCAGTCTTACCTGGCTCTGACCCAGGGTTTCGTATGCATCTTCAGAGCAGCTCCCCAAAGTCCATGCTTCTCTGAAGATGGTGGGAGGAAGCCTCTCTCTGCAGCCAGTTCTTCTGCTATAGCTCGTATATGGTAGGCCTCAAATCCGCAGCAGCCACCAATGTAGCGAATTCCAGCATTGTACGCCTCTCTGGCATATTTATGGATGTCCCAGCGAGTAACTGATCTGCTCTCCATTGCTGAGGGGAGAGTGGAAGATGTTAGTCTAGGAATTTTGTCACTTAGATCTTCTCATCAACCTGTATAAGTGATTGGATTTATATAATGCACTTTTGGCATTCTGTGCTTACAGAGCGATTGTTTTTAAAAACTACCAAGACAGGAGCTTTGCACTAATGCTTCCTTCAAATACAGTGTACGAAAAAAGTTTGCAACCCATCGTACATTTTTCAGTTTTATTCTTTAAGTACTTAAAAAAATTCTGACCAAAAGGGAACTCTGGTAGGCTGATGTATCCAGTGTGACAACATTCAGGAGTGTGAAGGCCTAGTGGCTGGACCATAAGATGTGCTTTGAGACCAGCTTTCTCTAATCCTTCTTTCATCAATTTCACTGTACGAATACATGTCAGTGGATCCAAGTGGCAGTTTATTCCAACAATGTCAGCTCCTGTGGATAAACACAAAAAAACACATCTAGATTATGGATAAAAAAATTTAACTAGAGTTGCCATATGACAGAAGGTCAGTGTACCAGCTTTGACCAGTCTGACAGCACACTCTCCAGGTGGAACTCCATGCATGTCCCCAAAAGGTGAGATACACAGTGTTGCACCGACTGGTTTGTTGCTGGTCTTCAGCACCTCCACTGCCCATGTAGCCTCTTCCACATATTCAAAGAACTGCAGAAAAATATATATGCATGTATTATGATTTTGCTGAAAAATTTCCAGCAAAAATAATAAAAACTCTTATATGAACAGATGTTAAATTGTTTGCCCACAATGAGCAAAGCATTTTTTTTTGTTTCAGACTATGTTTCTATCAAAAAATGACAAAGATATTAGGCTCAGTTATAATTTTCTCTCTCTCTCTCTCTAGTCATACCTCTGCGATAAAGAAATCAATGTCTTTCTTCAAGAAGTCATCCATCTGTTTTTTAAAAATGGCCTTGACCTTTGTCTCATTGTGAGTCTCCAGATAGCATGGAGTCTGAGACACACCTCCAGCAACCAATGCATTGCCTTCATTGGCTACCTCCCTGGCGAGGTCACAAGCAGCGTCATTGATCTGGGATCCCTGGATCAGGTGAGAATAAACTGATATGAAGCTAGAAATATAGGTTCAACTTTTTGTCATACAACAGAAATAAAAAAATAGAGACTAAGAGCATTTTTTACTAACAGTGATGTCGGTGACATTTCCACTTAGCTCCAGCTTATCTTCGCTGCAGTAGAAGGTGAAAGTCTGAAGAACATTGGCTCCTGCTCTTAAAAATTCCTTATGCAACTGTCGCACTGACAGAAGGGAAGAAGAACAGTAAAAAGAAGAAGATTACTCATTTATCACACAGCTGGGAAAATCTTCACACTCAACACATGCACATTTTTTACACGCATATGTGCCTTATTATACACATACAAGTGCCTATACAATGGAGATAGAATGGAGGAAGCATTAATTGATAGACAGAGAGACAGAATAGAGAAAATTAATTCAAATCTTGCACAATTTTCTTTGTGCTTCACAATTATGTAACTCTTTGTATTGGTCTTACACTTAAAATTCCAATAAAATATATTTATGTCTGTGCTCATAAGGTGACAAAACTTGAAAAAGTTTAAGGGATATGAATACTTTTGCAAGTCTTTGTAGACTCATACCTGCTTCAGGATGTTCAACCGCAGCTTCAGGAGTCCACTGTCCAGCCTTCACGTAGCCTCGGCGCTCTAGTTGTATCACATAACCTCCATCTCCTACAACCACTTCCCCGGCATCAAGTCTCTCCAATATACCCTAAGAGCAGGCATGCCATCAGAGCCTTGTAATATTTATTATAAAAAAGATTATACAGGTAAAGACAGGAGTGTTTTGTTTTGTTGATTGCTGTGACTTAACAAGACACAAAGCAGAAGGTCTCATTGGTGTCAGTCATGTGGAATTATATTTGTAATAAACTTTGATATCACTTTTTTCTGAATATTATTTTGTTTTATTATGTGTATAAAATACAGCCAATTCCAATTAACTGGAAAAAAACTTTATTAGCTCTTCACTGTAACCCACAACTCCTTCTCTTCATAAACTGTCATTCTCACTCTCCCCTTATTGCCGAACGCAATCATATCAGAGAAAAAAAACAACAACAAGTGTGGAGTTAAGACATGACACTGTAGATATATAACGAAGTTCTGTGTAAAGATTAAAACATGAATAAGTGTGGAATGCATCAATCATTATCTGTGCCTTAGTAGTTGAAATGTCATTTGAGGTTCCAGAATTATATGAGACATGAATAAATTGAAAAATCCTGCTCAATCTGCCTTGTTAAAGAGAACATGCGGAAAAGGAAATAACATGCGGATAAAATAATTTTGACAGTTGTGAACTGAATTAATTTCTGTTATAAATGTAGCACTGTTGGTCATATATGTTTGTTACTTTACCTTTTTATTGCTCTCCATCCTTGACAATCTCCTGGCAATTTCACAACGCTTGGAAAAAACTACAATAACAGCGAGAGAGCAGATTCAAGCATAAGAACGGACAGGTAAGTTGCAGTAGAGGTGACCGCTACTTAAGGGCAGAGAAGTCTCACCCTCTGCCAACTTTCAGCCAATGAAAAATATAGCGGTGGTTGGATATTTCCTAGGATTCTTTTCCTTCAGTGTCCTCTGATCTCCTTATGCAATGACTGAAGCTGTTTGTCACATGGTTGTGTCATCAGATTGTTACCAACAATCATTGAGTGTTTTGACCCTGAACCACAACACACACACACACACACACACACACACACACACACACACACACACACACACACACAAACACACACACACACACCCTTGTCTGTGTAGATTCTCAGTCATAAAGATCAAAATAAATCAAAAAGAATGAAAAAAGAAAAGATTCAGCTGGACTTGCTTAAGGTTGGTTGGTCTAATCCAAGAGGCTTCTTCAGTTCTAACCGACTGTGAGAGAGTCCAGATACTTAAACTCCTGTTGGACTAGAAAACAACAAACCGATATAACCGATACAACAAAGACAATAAGTTTCGTTAGGAGTTGTTATTATTCCTTTGGGAATATAAAGGAAATAAAATTTGACCTGGATTAAACCATGGTCTGCTATGATGTCACCTTACTCTCACTTATATTCCAACCATAGAATCAGTTAGGGCAGTAAGGAGGAAACTTTTACAAGAAAATATACCTACCAGAACTCAAGGAAAGGTCAAGGAACAGAAACACATCTGGAATGGTCTTAAGACATGGTTTTCCTAACAGGGCATTTATCAAGACCAACAGATCCAACAAGTAAAAGAAACAATGAAGAAGAGAGGGAAGACAAATGGAAACCCATTGTCATCCCCTACATTGCTGTTGTTTCAGAAATAGTCAAAGGAATTTTCAATAAAGACAATATTCCAATACATTTCAAAACTGGTAACACAAGATAGAAGCTGGTCCTCCTTAGGACAAAACACAATTACACAAACAAAGCAATGTAGTGTATGCTGCCCAGTGCAGTGAAGATTGCACTGACTTGTACATTTAGGAGAGCAAACAACTTGCCCACACGTACCCAGCTCAGCACATCGGGTCATCTCTCATTCTCCACCTGTACAGGTTCACAGGAGTAGGGAGGGTTTCATAGACAGGCCTCAGCAGGAAGGAGATCCAGAACGGCTCAAACCCTCCAAAGGCAGTCCATGTCATCTTCCTCTTGGGGAGAGCTGGGCCCCCTGGGATCCTAGCTCTAAGTTTAGCTTTTTTTTAGCTAGAAATGAGCTGCTTTTTAAAAATGAAAAATGGTTTTTACTCATGATATTCATGTAGAATATCTGATAAGGATTTGAAAGACTTTTTTGGAGCGATGCGGGTCGGTAGCAGCCACCCAGAGTTATTTGATACAGCCACTAACCAGGATATCAAAGTCTTTAGCTTTACTGACTGACAAAGAGACTGAACCAATGAACTTTAATTTGACGTATAAAGCAATCCCTCCTCCTTTACCTACCGTATCAGTTCTGTACACTTTAGAATTGTCAATAAAAAATTGTTAAGGAAAGGGTGAGATTTGTCAAGAAAAAAAAACTTTCCTAATGAAAAAATAAGTAACAGAACTAATTTGTTTTTAGGTTAATATAAGGTCCTAAGAACTTAAATTCTGAACAGCTTAACAGTCTTACTGTATTTGACACAAACTTGAAAAGATTGTTATTGATTTCCACAATGTGGAAGATGGTCTAATTAGGTTTAAGGATCATGGATAAGAGCCAATCATGTCAATATGGCAAGAGGATTTGGTTTAACACAAATGGTTTAGAAAACACTCTGTGCAGGTGTATGTGGATATTGGCTTTGCTTTTTTGTGCTGGGTGGAGTTTTTTGTTTTTTTTTATATTGCATGCTTGTGCAGAGAGGGGAATCTCAGGTGCCGGGCTGGTTTAAAGATGGTTTACATATTTAAATTGTGGTTTGGACAGGGTCATGTGCACTTAATTCCAAATCGATTGGAATGTACATTGAAAATGTGCTTGGATGAATAAATAGATTCATACATCTGGATATTTTGGGGCATACAAGGTTTACAGATCTGTACACCGTGTTTCAGTGTGGGAATTCCGCACAAGTCCTTTGCTGAAAGTGTAGAGATCCTTTATTAACTGGAACCTCTGCTTCAATGATAACTACTTGAAAACACACATCTAATCAACTAGGATAAAGTATGTTCAAAGAAATATGAAATCCATTTACTGTACTTTCTTCATATAGTGAATGACATGTCAGAAATTCCTTTGAAGTTGGAAAATTATTTAATTTTTCAAAATGAATAAATGAACAAATGATTGACCCAATGTATGAAAGAACTAATTAAATAAATTCTATTTCTTTATCTATTTGATAATGCTCTCACCAAATGTAAAGAAGTGATCCATCAGCAATAAATTCATTATGTGGCGCTGAGGTACTCTTTTAATTAGCAGACATGTGTGGGTCTTGGTTTCACAAATAAATTCAAGTGGTAAGATGAGTCCACTCTATCTAGTAAATAGAAAAAAACAAGACAATGGTTCATCAACATGTTTATTCTAATAATCAAATGTTCAGCAGCACATCATAACAACCAATAAAAGGTTACCACAAGTTTACTGAGTCAAAAAGTGTTGTGACTTGGAACTTTTTTAATGTAATAAAATTGAGATTTGAGATTGAGATTGAGATTGAGATTGAGATTGAGATTAACTGTGCATGCAGTTACAGAAAAAAACTTTCTGATATTGGTCTATAATCCATGCACACAAGGAGACTATGTTTTTGTGTAAGATTGAGATGTTTGTGAGATGTTCTTGGAAGGGCAATTGGGACGACCACATGCAGGTGAAAGGTTTTCCCAGTACTTTCTGTTAGCCCTAAAAGAATTTGGCAATTAGTTTAAGAAGAGCAATTGTGCAGAGCAGGAACATACATTTTCTGTTTCTGTTTTCCACTTGTGTTGTCTGCTTTTTTTTTTTACCACCACATCATCCCAACATCAAATGACTGGAAATACAACAGAGACTGCAACATCCGGTGACACCCCTGAATTCAACATTTTTCTCTGACCTACACATTTTTGTGCCTCTGGCTTCCTGAAAATGTTGCTTTTTGTTTTGTGATTATATATACTCAGGTTTCAGAGATTTACACCTAAAAAGGTATACAAGTGTGCTATCGTTCCTCGTGGTTAATGCGTTCCAGGAACGACACACGATTAATGAATTCCGCAATAGAGCAACAAACTATTTATTTTATTATTTATGGTAATTTAAACTTTTATGAACCCTACCCATACTGATATTAAACCCCCTTCTATCTTCATTACCTTTCCCACACCCTTATCGACTGTTTACAGGACTTTAGTGTGTCATGGAAGTCCAAGACTCACTCACAGGACAGAGCTCACTTCCAGATGCCGTCAGCCAATAGAATGGCAGACGGTATCATGTGACTGTCTTCCAAAAATGGGTGATTAGTACAAAAGTTGAAATTTGACCTTGGCCTAGTTTTCTCAAGGTCAAGGTCATCATCTCTTTTTCATCCGCTTTGCCGCCCGAGTAATGACCTTTTTGTTTCATCTTTCTATCTGCAATGGTTGCAAAGATATTTGGTGGAGTAACGGATGAACGACCAGACAGACACTGACAATTACAATACCTCACTGCTTTGAAGCGGAATGTAATGAAGTCAGAAATGATTCTCTGATCAACATCCTTTTCTGTACCTATTATGTCGAAGGTCTGGTGTTCATAATAAGCTTCATAATAACTTCATACTAAGCAGGACATATGAACAAAGGATGTATGTGCACATGTGTGTGTGTGTGTGTGTGTGTGTGTGTGTGTGTGTGTGTGTGTGTGTGTGTGTGTGTGTGTGTGTGTGTGTGTGTGTGTGTGTGTGTGTGTGTGTGTGTGTTTGTGTGTTTGTGTGTGTGTGTGTGTGTGTGTCTGTGGGTGCATGTGGGTATGTGTGTGTATGGGTGTGCTTGTGCGTGTATGCGTGTGTGATGATGGTGATAATAGTGGTGTGTAATGACAGCAATTATATACTTGTGTTATGAGATAAATGCCTAGGGTTGTGTCTTTAGTTCTTGACAAATATCTTTTCCTGTTCTTTTTTTTTTTTTTTGTCTTCGTATCAAAACTTTATTCACTTGTCAATGCCCTCAACTCCTGTATGTCATCTGCAGACAGATCTAATCCAGAACTATAATACCTCAAACACACCCATTCACACACATACCCACATGCACCCACAGACACAGACACAGACACAGACACACACACACACACACACACACACACACACACACACACACACACACACACACACACACACACACACACACACACACACACACACACACACACACACACATACACACACACACAAATGCAGCTTAATGTTTTTGTTCAATGGCATCCCTCTGCTCAGTCTTACCTGGCTCTGACGCAGGGTATGTAATGTGTCTTCAGGGCATCTCCCCAGAGTCCATGCTTCTCTGAAGATGGTGGGAGGAAGCCCCTCTCTGCAGCCAGCTCTTCTGCTATAGCCCGGATATGATAGGGCTCAAATCCACAGCAGCCACCAATGTAGCGAATTCCAGCATTGTACGCCTCTCTGGCGTATTTATGGACGTCCCATCGGGTTAGTACTCTGGGCTCCATTGCTGAGGCAAGAGTGGAGAGTAAACTATTAAGCCTGGGTGTATTTTTAAGCCATGAATTTCATATAAAGTCAAAAGTAAATGATGAACACACACATATACACACACACAAATGCACACATGCATGCACACACACACGCACGATTATCGTTTGGATTTTCACTGCACTATACACAGTCATAGATACATAAATGTATTTTCTATCACCTCAGAGAAAATGTTGGAAAAACACCCTATGTTGCAATAGGGAAATGTCCTAGGTCACTATCTGAATCAGCACCAAACCGTAGCGAATGCTTTGTAAAAAAAAATACACACATACAGGAGATGCTTGGAGAGTGAATGTGATGGTGAGAAAAAACAGTAACCACAGCTTGTAAAACACACTCATTATATTTAAGCATATGATGATATGAACAGCCAGCCCAGTAATCCATCTTGAATCATGAATGGAACATTCCAGAGAGTATTATTTCTGTTTGGTTACGCATTTTGTTCGGGAAATCATTAAAATGTGTAATCCTACTGACAGACAACAACAGCAAGCAAACAACTCTCAGACTGTTCATGTCACCATAAGGCATATAGCAGTTTCCTGGTTGTGTCATTTGGACCTAAAGATCTAATTTACGGTAAAGCATTGGGTAAAGCATTTTTTATTTATTTTGAAAAAAAAAAAAAGGTGCTAACCAAAAGGGAACTCTGGTAGGGAGGAGTATCCATCACCACTACAGTCTGGTGTGTGAAAACCCAGGGGTTGCACCATTAGATGTACTTTGAGACCAACTGTCTCTAACCCCTCTTTCATTGACTTCACTGAACGAAGGCATGCCCAAGGGTCCAAGTGGCAATTCACTCCAACAATGTCAGCTCCTGTACATGGACACGTAAACATGTTTTAGAGCTGGACCAGGATGTCAAATTGTTTACTTAAAATACCATATCATAGATGGTAAGTGTACCGGCTTGGGCCAGCTTGACAGCACATTGGCCAGGTGGGATTCCATGTTTATCTCCATTAGGATTCATGCACAACGTCACAGCCACTGGTTTACCGCTGGTCTTCAGCACCTCCACTGCCCACACGGCCTCCTCTACATGGGCAAAAAACTACAGAAAACAAAGTCAATCTATACATTTAAGCATGTTACAATCATTGCATGTTTTTTCTTACTAGTCATACCTCTGCTATAAAGAAATCAATGTCTTTTTTCAGGAAGTCGTCCATCTGCTTCTTAAAAATGGCCTTGACCTGAGTCTCATTGTGAGTCTCCAGATAGCATGGAGTCTGAGACACACCTCCAGCAACCAATGCGTCACCCTCATCGGCTACCTCCCTGGCGATGTCACAGGCAGCGTCATTGATCTGGGATCCCTGGATCAGATGAGAAAAGATTGTTGTCATGCCAGACTGACGTACAAATATCACAGTGAAATGAAACTACAGTGTTTATTTTCTAACATGACAATCAATATTTTTTTTACGAACAGTGATGTCGGTGACATTTCCACTGAGCTCCAGCTTATCTTCACTGCAGTAGAAAGTGAATGTCTGAATAACATTGGATCCCGATCTCAAGAACTCCCTGTGCAACTGTCGCACTGACAGAGAGACAGAATGGAGAAGCCTTACAGACGTAATAGATAATCAATTGTTTAGTAAGATATCTTTGCTTTGACCACCACCCCAGCAGTTATGCTCACCAAACGATGGACAGGCTCATACCTGCTTCAGGATGTTCAACAGCTGCTTCAGGTGTCCAGTGCCCACCTTTCACGTAGCCTCGTCGCTCCAGTTGTATCACATAACCTCCATCTCCTACAACCACCTCCCCGGCATCTAGTCTCTCCAATATACCCTGAAAACAGGCATGTCATCATGAACTTTTGTTCCGAAGTCTGTGGGCTACTAGAGTCTCATAACGTTCAATCAAATCCAATAGCATTTCAACACATTGTAATTGTCAGCCTATAGTTTAGTGATGTTTTTTTAAACATGTGTTTAAAAAAACAAGTCTTCAAAATGAGGATTTTAATTGGCCACTGCTCCATGGGACATCTTTATCTTGCTATTGTTCAAGCAAGCCTTTTATCTAAACCCCTGGAGGCTCTCCAACGCAAAATACTTTCTTACATATCCAAGTATGATATGTAATAGTATGATACGTGTTTTCACATTTAATTTTCTGTGATAAATATTATTAACTCAAAACACTAGTTTCTCATTGAAAGAAGAAGTGGTGGTGATATTATAGGATCTACTTAACAGTAACATGAATTACTTTACAGTAACATTGCGATCGATTAATAAATCAATAGAGTCACCTTTTTAATCTGCTGATTTTGCGATTAGTAGTACAGTTTTGTTTGACTTACCCTCCTCTTGCTCTCCATTCTTGATAATATTCTGGCTATTTTTCAATTTAGGTTCCAAAACCTTGTTTGAGTTCACTAACTGTCTTTCTCCGACAAGTGCCACTCCTGTTTTTTACTTTGAGACACTCACTTACCAAAGTAGTTTTGTGCTATCTCATTGGCTGCCGCCTGTCTACTGTACACTCCCACATGCACCACCTCTCATGAGGGTTTAAGTTGTTGGGGCAGAGGGAGGGATCATCTCCCCTCTGTTTTTTTAGTTCTTCCTCTGCTGAATGAATGTGATCCCTGTGAGGACAACCCTATCAGTCATTTAAAAATATTTGAAATAACAGAGCAGGTTGTAACAGTTTTCTTACAGAAATCCTATAGTCTACTTTACTGGAATTACTTTGAACCTGTCCTGCAATGTCGGCAGTTCTGAATTTCGCAAATGTCCCCATACACATAAATATAGTGTATACATAATAACAATTTTGCTCCATACATATAAATTAGCATTGGTAATTAAAAAAAGAGAAAATGAAATGAACAGAGGATAAACAGAAGGTTCATTTTGTCTTATATTCGCTGAGTTATTTTGACCTGATGTGTGAAATGTTAATCTATGGGGCGTTTATGTTATGTTTTGCAGTCCGTTTGCATTAGGCAAATGGACTGCGGTCCTCTTGCCATCCTCAGGTTCATAAGGTCTACCACTAACCTAAAAAATAATTAGGTTGGTGGCTTATTTTTTCATGATTAAAAACAAACAAACATCACCCTTCTGTTTTGTTTTTTTGACAAATTGCAGCCTGATGAGCTGTCCAATGAAATTCATGTTTTCCATAGGATGGCTGGGCCATTGCTCTTCTTTATTTAGCGGAGCCAGCTGAGATGGATCGGGCATCTAGTCAGGATGCCGCATGGACGCCTTCCTGTGGAGGTGTTTCAGACATGTCCATCTGGGAGGACACCAAGAGGCAGACCCAGGACACACTGGAGAGATTATATCTCTTTGTTATCTTGGGATACTGTTTTCTATTCTTTAGTTACAGGCAGAAGAATGTAGGCTGCTTTCAACAAAAAAAAGATAAAAAAGATACACCAATGTTGAATCTATATTTTCAACATCTACATTTGATAAAAACAGGATTATTTTCGGTGTTGCAGCTGTAACATTTCCTTTCTTTATGTAAAGCCTTCAGGGGGCGCTGTAGTTCCAGTAAAAGTGACTATTGTATGACGTCACTTCCTGGCGGGGGTTTCTAACTGAAACCGGAAGTCAACAAGCCAGCGGACTGATTTTACATCGCAATTAAAAGTGATGTTCTGGAGTTTTTGTTGATAGTAAAAGGAACTTTATGTGTGACAGAGCTTTTGTAAAGTTACTGTTAAAATTTATTCGTTGTAGTATAATGAACATTTAATCGTTGTAGTGTAATGTACCATCAACAATCAGACAACAGTGTTCTGTCATCAATATCGTCAAGGGCTGCCATTCATTTCGATTGTCTTTAACGAAACCTTGGATTTAACGAGGTGAGATTCTTCATATTATCCTAGTTTGTGGGTAATTATTCAAAACCGTCTGAACAGAATGAAATGGTTAAATCTAAACTGTTGTATGATTGTTTTTGTTTAAACTGAATTATCAGATGTGGTTTAACCCAAGTATTACCACTAGATTTAAAAACTACAGCTACGTTTATGTGCAGAGTTTTTTGCTTCATATGAAAATAACACACAAATATTAGGTTTGCATTTATCTTTTAATATACTGTATATAGTATTAAAACTGGTATTATTCTGCAGAAGCAATTGCTTTTGGTGCTTAAATTCACTTTGCTTATTAGAGTGAACTCTCGATGAAATTTGTTTACTTGAAATGCAGTGTTATTATAATGCCTCACTGGTTTTGGTTGACTCCTCCCTCCAGATACCTACACTCAAATGTGATGGACTCACCTGGCAACATGGAGAACCTCAACCACATGGTGGAGGCTGTGGCACTAAGCAAAGGGTCTGATTCTGACAATTCTGCTGGACAGAAGGATACCTCCCTTGCAGATATGCTAAGGTTTTACCATCACATCACATCATTTCATTATTTCATTTCCAGTCAATGACTCAATGCTGGTTAATCTGGTGAATTAAACTCCCAAAGCAGTGTTAAATCATTTTCATTCAATAGAATTAAGCACCAAAAGAAGAGCTATATCTGTTGGCACAACACATAAAATCTCCATGATTGCTCAAATTATTGTCTTTTCAGAATCAAGCATCAGATGTCCAACCAGTGCTTTGAGATGGCCGTACAGCTTCTTGCAGGTACATATATCTTCATTTATTATTTCCGTAGTATTGTATTTTCATTAAGTCAATAAAAATATCCAACAAGTAAATATAAACTTTAATGCAACAGGACAAAGTAAGAGATCTGACGGTCTATCTGAAGCTGAGAGAGACTTGTGAGTGTTTTAAAGTATCTCAAGATTTTCGGTTATTTTCAGAATGTGTACCTTCAACATATTTCTTTAAATGTTGCAGGCCAGATTATGTCAGTGAGTTGGAGAGAGTCAAGACCATTATCTTTAACAGCACGCTGACACTTCACAGGTAAACAGTACCTTATCCTTAGACATGACTGCTGGATTCATGACTCTATTATATGCAGAAGCATAAGTCTTTAGAGTTTGGTAACTTCTGATTGAATATTATTTTAACTGGTATCTTTCAGAATGCAGATGTGGCATGCTATTGGTGAAAAACTGAAAGAGAATGATTCAGAGGCAGAGTATGTTAAAGCACCACATATTGCAACAACTGACACATCTATTGTCATGATTTTAATGGTTGTGATTTACAATGTTTTCCTCAGTTCCTTGAAAGCAGTGAGTGAACGCTGCATGACTCTCTGTACAAACATAAAACAACTTCAGCAAGTAAGTCCCATTTTCTTGTGCATTTTGTGTTTGTCTTCAGAATCAGATGATGAAATGGTATTAAGTTTCTACTACGTATGCGGTGTCTGTATAGCCCTGCAGACACAGAATTGCAAGGCTTAATGGAAAGGTACTTTTAGTAGTTCAGAAACATTCCATCTGCTAATAAATTAATTGATAAATTTGTAAACACTCAGGCAAGAATAATACCACCCCAGTGTCCCTGATGGCCAGTGAATATAGATTTGTTTACAGTTAATGGATGAATTTGAGTGGAGTAAGCCACATTTGCCTGTTGAATTGAGTTAAACAGAAACAGTGTTTTGCCTAATTCCGTTATTGCTATTGCATTTGTTTGATTTTAAACAGGAATCAAGAGATCTGCAAGACGAAATTACAGAACTACAAAAGAAAAGGCTTGGTAAGTAATGCTGTTTAAACAAAAAAAAAAAATTATAAAAAGGTTTTAGTTTTGTACAATTGAGTTTTTGGAAAGATTTTCTTATTTTTTGTGTGTGTGTGTATGTCTGTAGAGATGAAGCGGCTTACACGTGAGAAACTGAAAGAGATGGAAGAGTTGATGTCTAAGAAACAACATCCGGATACAGAGAAGTACAAGGCTGCTTTGGAAAAAGGCCTGGCAAACCTAGAGAAATATAAAAAGATGGCTGTCATGACACAGAACGTCCTCAGGGTAGATTGATCACTACTTGTCACGTACTTTATACGTCAGTATGGTATTCTGAAATACTTCATGCACACAATGAAATTAACTGAAACTTTGTTAATGAACCTATTTTCAGGGCATAATCCTGGCCTGTAAAGTCAACTGGATGGATGATCCTAAAATTCGAGACATTGCGATGACGCTGGAGGAACTTCCTTATTCTGACTAGAAAAGAGATCCATTTTGTTACTGTTTTTCTGTTTTATTCCTTAATAAATAATCAAAAAAAATGTTTGAGTGCCATCTCATTGAAGAGGACAGTCGTTACCATTAGGGGGCAGCATACCTGAAGTGGATACTTGTGCACTACCTCACTTCCTGTCAGTGAAGAAGAGAAGGTGCCACACGTGTGTACACAACCAGGACTGAGAAGTGTTCTAAAGTTACATTTTGTGGGTCTTAAAACGAAATAAATACAATAATGCCGAAGGTAAAGACGGAGAAGAAAAGCAGGCAGCATCAAGAGGTCAAAAACCAAGGTGTGTCAGCGATTACCGTTAGCATGACAACAAGCGATGCTAGCTCTTTGAAGAAAATAGACACTGAAACTTAGTTATTTTTGATCGTTTAAACGCTGTAACCAGATTTGTGTTCATCTTGGTTTGTTACCGTATTCAAACACATTAATAGTAGGATTCGGAACCGGGGCCTGTGCTAATTCCTGTTCCGTGACACAAATGGTAAACACAAACAGAAAACAACATAACGCGATGAATTCGAACTGGCAAACACTCATGGAAATGTACATTCAGCAAGTTGTTTTCTCAGACAGAAACTCGTTTGCATGTCTAACCCCGCTGCAGGCATCATGTTCAACACCGGTATCGGTCAGCACATCCTGAAGAATCCGCTGGTCGTAAATGGGATTATTGAGAAGGTACTGTTATTCACCTTTTATTTTCCATAGTAGTAAGAAAGTTCATGTATGAGTGAGTTACTGACACCGATCTTCGTGTATTGTGCTCTGCGGCTGTGTTGTCAGGCTGCTTTGAGGCCAACAGATGTGGTTCTGGAGGTGGGACCCGGTACTGGTAACATGACAGTCAAGCTGCTGGAAAAAGCCAAGAAGGTGAAAGCTCCAGAAACTGTTTTTGGTAGTTTTTGTTAACAGAAGAAGCTGAAGGTACTCACGCCTATGAGGAAACTCAAGCTATAAAGAAGATATTTAACTGATTTTGTGACAAGACAGCAAAATAATTTAAAAAAAATTAAGTTTAGTGTCTTGCTGTTTCAATTTAGTTGCAGTAGAACTGGAATATTGCCTTTCATAATCTCTAAGAAAGTATAATTTTATATTTTTGTCATGCTGTTGATGTCCTTTCACATTTTAATGAAATTTAAAGACACATAAGAATAATGAAGTTTCTTTCCCACATGAGATCCCAGCGATGTTGCCGGGGATTTAAACTGTCCTCAATCTTTGCAGGTGGTGGCCTGTGAGTTGGACTGCAGATTAGTGGCTGAACTTCAGAAAAGAGTACAGTGCACGTGAGTGGCACCGTGCCGCGTATCTGCTGTTTTTTTTACAATGGGATCATTCAATGAAGCAGCTTGGAAAGTCTCTCTCTGTGGCACCTTAATTTACACTGACATAACAATGGTGGCATTGTTATGCCACCATTGCATAACACCTGCAGCATAACACCAGCAGCACCATAACTTGGTCTTGCACTTTCATATGAAGTACTGTAATATAAAGAATCTTATGTCTCCTAACAGACCCATGCAAACCAAACTTCAAATATTAGTCGGAGATGTGCTAAAAACAGATCTGCCGTTTTTTGATGTCTGCGTGGCTAATCTACCGTACCAGGTAAAGCAGTTTTTCCTCCACTTTGCACACACTTGATGTCATCACTCAGTCTCAGCTATTGATGAATTTGTTTTTCAATACAGATTTCTTCACCATTTGTCTTCAAGCTCTTGCTGCACCGACCTTTCTTCAGGTGAGCTGCCACTGGAGTATTTTTTGTTTTACTTCATTATATGTACAGGATTTAACATTGTGTTCATGTTTGACATTTGTTCAGGTGTGCCGTGTTGATGTTCCAGAGAGAGTTTGCGATGCGGCTGGTCGCTTCCCCCGGAGACAAGCTGTACTGCAGGTTGTCCATCAATACACAACTGCTAGCTCGGGTAGACCATCTCATGAAGGTTGGTGTATTACCATCTTGATGCGGCACCAGTGAGTGTCTTTAGATGGTTTATTTTTCCGTAAAAGTTTTGCAGTGGTGCTCTAGCTTTGAGTTTTTTTGTTTCCCCCTCTATCAGGTAGGGAAAAATAATTTCCGTCCTCCTCCAAAAGTGGAGTCAAGCGTTGTCAGGATAGAACCAAAAAATCCTCCACCACCAGTTAACTTCCAGGTGAAGTCTGACTCTATTATTAGTTGGGAAATAACAATTGATCCAATGAGGACCTATAGATAAAGACCGTTATGTTTCTCTTCTAAAAGGAGTGGGATGGCCTTGTCAGAATAGCATTCGTCAGGAAAAACAAAACCCTCAGTGCAGCCTTCAAGTAAGGACCTGCCTGCCTCAAATACTATCACTTTAAATCAAGTCTGTTCTGTCAGAAGTGTCATGTAGGTTTTTATTTTCAGGTCCACTGCAGTGGAACAGCTGCTGGAGAAAAACTACAGAATTCACTGCTCTGTACACAATCTGGTGAGTCACAGTGTACTTTTTACATGCCGATATGTCGCACATCACTCCGTTTAAATCTAAAGTATTGTGCTCCATCTTGACAGGACGTCCAAGCAGACTTTAGTATCAGTAAGAAGATTGAGAGTGTTTTACAGGAGAGTAGTTTTCATGAGAAGAGAGCCAGGTCCATGGACATTGATGACTTCATGGTGTAAGTTGAATATCTACTAATTAGACTTCAATCTGTTTTTAGTTTGTTTCTCATTAAATTTCAGAAATGACTTTTTTTTTGTCTATATTTGCAGACTGCTTCATGCATTCAATTCTGCAGGGATCCACTTTTCTTAAACAGTGGAGAGAACCAAAAAGGACAGTCCTATTTGAGTCCCTGATTCATTGATGGAAAAGGAGCAGAGTTATGCGAAGAGTGCAAATAAATCAATTGACTGATTGATCTGCTGGAGCTTTGGTTGGAAGAACTGGATATTTTGCAGGTTAATTCCATTAAGGATAATGGAGAACACATTAAAAAAACTCATACTGAGTTTGCTATTTTCCTATGATGAACTTGACATGCATGGCCTGAATATTTTTTTCAGCTGGAAAGACTAGTGGTTGTTCAAGTGGCTGCTGCTATGTGTGGATTGATTGGAACCGATCTGCACTTGAGTCTTCTCATCCTATAACAACCCACAATTTATTTACAAATAACAAAATCACCTTGTCACACAAGTGTACATATTCAACAAGTGTAAATGTTGGATTGTGTGCAGTTTCTAGAAATGAACTAACCACAAGTTAGTCACACTTTTTTTTTTTAGCATAATCTCATTTGGTTTCTGTAAGCAATTACATAATTACATAATTATATATAATTACATAATTATATATATAATTATGATGTAATATATCATTATTACATCATGAACACATAACAAGTTGCCATGCTGTCGCCGTATAGCATGGCAGGGTTCGAGTCCTGCTTTGTGGGAGTCAGCATGTTCTCCCCGTGTCTGTGTGAGTTCTCTCCCAGCTGCTTCCTCCCACATCCAAAAACATGCACTTCAGGCGAATTGGCCAGCTTCCAATTACCTGTAGGTGAGTGCATGCGTGGTTGTTTGTCTACATGTGACTCCACTGTGCACCGGCATCACACCTGGAGTGTCTCCTGCCTCACTCCACCTGTCAACTTTGATGGGCTTCAGCACACCTTTGACCTGTGATAGCAGAAGAAGCAGATTTAGAAAATGAATGGTTACAATTATTTATCATTTTAGCTCTATTCCCCTTCATTTAGATTTCCCTGCGAGCTCCCACTTTGGTTAATTGCAGCCGGTTTTGGTACCAAGGAGTTTATGGTGAAAAAGGCTGCATATTGAAAGAACGCAAATGTAACCCTGAACTTGTTCTATCACACGGTAACACTCCCTCTGGCGGTAGAAATATGTAACTACTTCGCAATATGTCGAAAATTTATTCTGAAAGTCAAATAGTAACCGGAAATGGTAGTTGTGTGTAATTTATTCTTCCGTCATTGACTCGCCCGTGACCCCTGGTGGTAATAACTTCCAACTACAACATGTCTATGAAGGCTCTCGTTCATCCAGGTCATGATGATCCAAAGTTGTTTAAATAAATCCACTGGATTCTTCGATAGGTCCTTGAAGACGTTTCACCTCCCATCCAAGAGGCGTCTTCAGTTCCGTTGGGTTTTGTTGAATTACGAATTTCACAGACTTTACGTGTCAATCTGCTAAGTACTGTAGTTCTTTTGGGGAGTTTTGAAAGGACCTGATTGTAAATGGGTAAAAGCTGATGTCACAGTTAATTCCGCTGGCGATTGGTCTAATTCCTTATGTTTTGCACCAACAACCCATCAAGTACACATTTGTCACATTAATTACATCAGGGCGTCACTGAATACGTGAGAACACTTCAGCTAAAAACTCTTGTGGAGTCATGAGTATTCAATTTGGAATAAAAATTACAGCGTTGGGAAAATGAGAAATATATTGCCTGGATTATTTTTGTGGCCTCATATCAATCCGTGGATTAGAAAATGTGAACGTATTATTTCCATCGGTAAAATCTTATAGTGTATTAAAAGTGATTGTTAAATCCCTCTTGCTATGGCTGCTCTTCTTGAGCAGGCAATGAAGAGCAACATGCAACACATTGCTCCTAGTTATTAATCAACCGAAGGCTTTAGATCCCTCTAGCGGTCACAGGACGTAACTACGCTTACACGCTGGGGAATTTATTTTGAAAATCAACACCGGAAGTATTGCACGCGTTACTTCCGGCTAAAGCGGGAAGTTTACCACTGCCTCCTAATGATCACAGTGGACAACTGCAGTCTGGTCCAACATTAAATAGATTTCTAAACTTTGCAATTGCAGTTAAGGTTTTCAGGTTTTTATTATGCCTTGAAATAACAGCATTGTGTGCCAGCATCAAAGCCCACGGGATGAACTTTGTACCTTATGTAGGACAGGAAGCTGGTCATGGGTTGAAGTGATTCAGTGACTTCAATGCAGTCACTATATGGTTTCTATGTAACACAAATTGTCTTCTAAAAGGCAGTAGAAAAAGGAAACTTAAAATATTTACACATCTCAATAGCACACAAGTCATCCAAAGGAAACACATGAATCTTTATTGTTTTACCCAGCATTACATCTGGTGCAAACGCTGATCAACATAACCAATGGTAGATCAGTTGGCTTCACTATACATTTATTAATAAGTTTTTCCTAGTTTCATTTTTATAACAAAGTGTTAAAGAGGGGTGGAAAAATGTTTTACATTAAATAAGAGTTTTAAGTCAGTTGCCACTTAGAATGACATGGCACAAACTGAAGCAAACTACATGTAAGAACCTCTCAGAGGCACAAGAAAAAAAGTCAAAAGGAAGAAGCTCAGTGTTTTTAAAGACTTCTTCCACAATGGTGAATTTTCTAAGGAGGAGGGACAAGAAAGATCACTCATGAGGTATGACTTTACAATCCCAACAGAGGACTCAAAAGCACAAGAAAAGAGGATAGTAGCGTACTATTAGAGTGCACATGCAGACATGTAAACCAGAACGGCCAAAAATGAAAAAAACTGTTTTTAGTGCAGATCAACACATGTTGAATGAAGACTTCTCCAGAAATCGGGTCATGTCCTGTTTAGAACAAAGAAGAACAACCAAGTATAAAAGAAAATAACTTAAGAACAACCGAGAGGAAACAAAGCTCTCCTTGAAAAAACTACGAAAAAGAGAAGGAAACTATTCACTTTCAAACAATTTGTAATGAGAGTGAGTAAACAGCCAGTTTTATTAGGAGACATTAAAAAAAATGAAATTCCTGGAGTCGGTCGATAAATGTCAGTCCTGTTCATTTGCCAGGCAGAGTTGTGCCAAACAAATAGTGGTTATGTTTCTGCAGGTGTAACTTTAAACCTCTTCAGCGTCTAAAGCGCACGTGGCCTCTTGGGGTTGATCTGCTGACTGGCTTGTTCCTCCTCCTGAAGAGCAGAGCGGAATGACTTCACTTTATCTGTGGAAGAAAGGATGGAGAGGAAAAGACAATATCAATAAAAAGAGAGTGGTGTTTACTGGAGACATCGATGCTGTGCTGTTAGCACCGTCTGTGCTCGAGTCAAACCTCGGAGTTCAGTGAGAATTTCTATTTTCTGGTCTAGGATCTGTTCCAATTGAGTGGCGTATGACTCCACGTCATAATCCACCTCCTCTGTCATTTCCAAAAGCACTTTTTCATCCTCCAGCCACCGGATAGATTCCTGTTTAGAGAGGAGACACAATACAAGTGCATATCAATCACCAGCAGAAACAAAAAAGTGATGTTAAGTAACAGTGATCAAAATCATTCCTTACTGAATTCACCTTTCAATTCAAGTAAACTGAAAGCTGTGTTTTGACTGGTACAGTATATATTTGATCTCGGGTTTTAAACTTTAATGTTTTTAAGTCTACATATGGTTATTTCTGCAAAGAAACAAAGTCCAAAAAGAAGCTTAAAGTATTTTAAGTGGCGTGTTTTGCTACCTGGAAAACAGCTCGGTGGTCCTCCAAAACTTGCTCCTCCATCTCCACTAACTGGGACACTGCCTCATGGAAGGTGAAGAGCTGTGGAGACACTTCCTCCTCCTATTCACAGGATTGACAATGAACACTTTGACATTTTTCACCAACAACAAATACTCTGGATGTTAGGAGTGTTTCTGAGATCACTGCTACCATCAAGGTCATTTCTGAGGCACAAGAAACAAAAAAAGTCCTTCAAGTGTTTGAAACTAGGTGAGGTACTCACATTCTGCTCACAGAGCAGCTTGAGGTCGTCCCTTTGTGGTGAGATGCTCAACCACTCCTCGTCAAGAAGCTCTAGTTGATTGACAGTGTGGATGTTGGGTCGACCCCCCTCCACCACTTGATTGGGATCAACCGTCAGTTCCTTCACCCTGAAGAGAAAGATATGGAGCAGGTCAGGAGATTGTTTTATTCTGGGAATCACATGAACTAATGGACTAACATAGTTAAAAACAGCACGGTGGTGGAATCATGACATCATGCTTTGGAAAAGATGACAACATTGGCTCATTTCCTTCAACAATGCACAACAATCGGATAATATTCTGAAAAATAATGAAGGGATACTCAAAATAATCAAAAAAGGTACAAACAACTTGCGATGTTCCATGACTGAACACTATCAGATCCAGCGGGGTAGAGAGATGGACTACAGAAAAGCAAGTGAAATGACACAAACAACATAATCTAACCTTGATAATTACTCACTAACGACAAGCACACAAATAGAAGTATTCAGTTCTTGTGACAACAAATGGTACTGGTGCAATCCTGGAATGTAAAGTCTAATCGAAAGGAGACAAAAGTGAGAATCAAGCAGCACAAAAATCAAAATGAAAACAAGACACAGAGCAGGAGAAGAAAATGAAAAACGATGCTTCATGCAAGTGAAAAGTAAAGACAAGACGACAGCGAAGGATTTTTAACCATGAAGTGAATGAAAGCTACTGAAATGAGGTCATGGATGTACATCAGTATGTAATTGAGACTTGGTTGGAGCATGGGAACACGTGTGTGTGTTTTGTGTGTGTATACAAGTGCCGAGCTGTGCTTTGGGGAGTGTTTGACCTGCAGGGAGAGGTAGCAGCAAAGTCATCATACTCAAAGGTATTGGTGGGCGAGTGGTCAGGGCGACTCCCATGACCACTCTGGGAGAAGGGGATGTCTGACGGGCTAATCCCAAACTCCTTCACTCTACACAGCAGCACCAGAACACAAAGGAGCAGAGGGCAGGAGAGAAGACGGGAAAGGAAGAGGAGAAAGAAGGAATACAAGAGAGTCAGGCAGAAATACCCAGAGTGCATAGAGACATTAACAATCACAAGACCTGTGCATCTAATTCAGTCTAATGAAGCCTCTTGATATTACAGTGGAATTAAAAGAGTTATGATTTCATATTGTTACATATTCAGTTTGTTTTCCAAACATCAGCGTATTATCCAAATAAGTCCAAAACAACTGGACCACAGAAACACATTCCCACCTATTGGCGTAGCGAAGTGTGTTGAGGGTATTCTCACAAGACGTCATACCAGGAGAGATCGTTGCAATCTGTGTAGAGAAATAAAATACCAGTCAGAAGATGTAAGCATGTAATGGAGCTGTTCTAGTGATTGATCTGAACAACTGACCATGCATGTGCGTGAATTCTCCCCAATGAAGGAGTCTCTTAAGACCTGGGTGAGCTTACTAGCTCTGAATGGTGTGTGGGGTTTGTTACGACCAAGAGCCCGGATGCACTCCTGAAACAAGACGATGACACAATACGCAGTGACAAATAGGAAAAACAAACCGAAAATTCAGCTGATGTGTCAGAAGTGTATTTAAAACGGAGCCATGACACAAACCTTCAGGGCCAGCAGGCTTTTGTTGATCTCGGCTCCCTCCAAACGGGTCTGACGGTCGGCGCTCGAAGTATCGGCCCCTCTTTCATTCCCTGCGAGGTCGATGAGGGAGAACTTGCCGTGCATCTTTCCCTTCCTCCGGAGAATGATCTGAAATACGGCGTGGCTGCGAGAAGAATGGGCATTGGCAGACGTCTGCCCCGATGTTCTGGGAGTGACACGAAGGAGACAGAAACATTGGGGAAAAACCAAGTGGCAAGAACAAGACAAGCGTGATGTTGTAGTCTACAACGGGTTTATATCAAGATGGTGGCAGCAGGAGTCATATAGTGCAGATTCATAACATGGCTAAACAAATCATGTTTGAACTGAACCACTAACAAGAATCACAAAAATAGTGCGTGGGGGTGTACCTGCAGCTGTTGCCGACCTCTATCAGTTTTAAAACATCCTCTGTGCACTTGACCTCCTTCTCCTGGAGACCCACAACCTGCACTTGCTGCTTCCCGTCCTCCAGCACCCTCAGCTTGGCTTTACGATTCAGCAGATCAAACACCTAACAATGAATAAATAGAGTATTGATTAAGACTTCTTTAAGTGGGGAAAAAAGAAAAAAAAACCCCAAAGCTTAAATTGAAGTTACTTTTCCACTGTAGATTTCAAAGAAGGTTGAGTAAACTTGAAGGTCCAGCTTTTTGTAGTTGGGTTTCTTCAACATGAGAAAGACATCCCGAGCTGAATGAAGAAGAAAAAAAGAAACAGAATATAGAGAAAACCAAACCTATAATAATAATAATAATAACAATAACAATAATAATACAATAACCATATTTTATTGGAGCTGCACTCAACATATCAAACTCACATACCAGCTAAGGCATAAATTCCTTTAGAGCAGTCTTGGTTTTTTCCAGAGAAATCTCCACCCATTGTCTAAAATACAATATTTAACACAATATAAGTGATTACTGCAGATACTTGAAGCTGAGTGAACTATCTTCGGAATTGAAGGCAAGGTTAATATGAGAAAAGAAAAAAAAAAGGTGTAACTCACGTGTGTTTTGCCACTGCCTGTTTGTCCATATGCAAAGCAGGTGGCCATACCCCTCTCAAAGATGGTCTCCACTAGAGGTCTGGCAGTAAACCTGTAATATAAGACAGAACAGTCGTTTATGATTCTTCAAAGCAATGAAAAAAACAACGTTTTCGACAACATTTTAAAATCCTCACATTGACTCTTCAGGTGTAACTTTTGTAACATATGAGCACATGTGGCTTGCTCGTTGCCGTGTTCTGTTTACAAACCTGTAAACCATCTCATTGGTAGAGCTGTCATCAAAGGCATAGTCAAAGCGGAAGGTCTGGTTCTCCAGGAAACGAGTGAGGTCCACCTTCTGCTTCGGTTCATGGACCATCACCACATCCTTACTGGGAATAGTAATGACGTCCAAGTCCTTCATGGAGAGCTCTGGTATACGAAAGGCAGACAATCAACACTTTGATCTGATTAGTCCAAAACATGCTTACCAACAGAAGACTTTACCTTTCTTGTTGAGTGGACGTTTCCTTACACAAACACATATTCTGTGTTCCTCGATCTGGAACACACAACAGAGCATCACATTATATTGTTGCAAAGGGTTGACATCTGACAATGATTCCAGAAGAAGAGTCTCCTCACTAGATCTGCGGTGGTCAGGGGCCTGTAGTCCAGACTGGCTCGGAAATCTCGAATCATGTACATGATCTCGTAATTTGGGATGGTGGTGTCTACCTCCTGAAGGAGGTGAAAGGGAGACAAACTGTATTAAAGCCTCACTGCTTCATTCTGATTTGATCCCGAGATCCATTTTTGGTTGTCACCTCAGGACCCAGTGACAAGCCTGATTCACATGGAACAAAAGAACTCAGCATAATAGAAGTCGCACTCAGCATTAGAATTAAATATGGAAGAAAAAGAAGGTAAAATTTTAAATATCTGTCCACAGGAATGAGAAACATGGCAGCTGACTGAATCTAAATAGAACACTTTACAGAGACCTTTCAAAAAATCTGATTTGATACACTTATGCTGCAAAAACCCCAAAACTCATACACCAGCTGATTCACAGAAAAGATCATTTTTTTGGCTATCTTTCAATAAGATTCAGTGAACATACCTTGGTGATGAGGGAGGACAGAAGAAATAATAGACATATACCTGAGCTCTCTTCTCTCTCAGCTCCTGCTGCTGAAGCCGACGCCTCTCCCTCTTCTCCTGGAGCTTCTCCACCTCCTTTACGCAGTTGGATTTCCTCCTCGCTGACATATGTACGAGAGAAATAGAAACTTAGCTAAAGATCACGGAATACGCCAATAGGTTTTCTTTGAAAGAAAGTCCATCTTTCTTCTGTTTTCCTTGTCTGGTCTGCTGGTTGGAACAGTATCTTTCTCACTCAGGCCTTTCGTTTTCTCACTCGTCTTTCATACAGAAAGCAGACCTTGGGCTATTTCCAGCAAAGCTGAACAGAAGGATGTAGCGGCTGGCACACAGTGTGTTCACTTTAACAGTAGTTGCTTTCTCTACATGAACAACAAGAGGTCTTTAGAGTGTGTCTCAAAGCAGCTCTTCTCAGTTATGTTTATTATCTGAATCTTGGAAAAAAACTCAATGGGGGATGGGTAACAGGATACATGCCTTATATTGCTGTAATTTCTACAAAAAAGAAAATCAACAGATGATTGTATGATTAGAAACGTTGCAATCAAACCAGGTTATTCCAAAATCCCCAGGACAGTGCACCCAGATTAGTATTTTTGATATCAAATTACAACAGATTAGTTATAAAAATAAAGAGAACATTGGTTAACAAATCTGACTAAAATTAAGCTTCGATACAAAATTCATAAAAGTACTGTTCATCTGATTAACTACTTTCCACTGCAAAGCGTTTCTGAAAGCCAGCGATACGGTCCCAGCCTCCTGCTGGCTTCAGTCCCTAAGAACCCAGACCAACAGAGCAGCAGAGGGATTAATAATCTGCTTTAATCTGGGAGGAGATGATGAGCTGGGTTAGCACTAGGACAAGGTAATAGAAGTGAGGATCCAGACCCATTAATATTTTTGGATCTCACAGGAACTGAGGGGTGAGGATGGGGTCGACATATGGTCGCCATACAGAGGGAATGGAGACCAAGGAAAAGGGTTTCCCATCTGGACATTGATGGGCACCACAGAGCAAAAGAGGCTTTTCCACGAATGACTCAACAGAAATCAGACAGGAAAAAGCGAACTCAGTCCAACAGCAGCACAAACATGTTTCACTCTAATACCCAGACAGCCTGTCTGCTGGCTGGATTGCCTCTGTGCTACTTCACCACCACACCACAACTCTAAAGCTGATCTGGAAGACACGTTGGTTGTACAGTCTTAAAACTTCAGGACAGATTCAGATTCGGGAGCTCTATTAGAATCACCATCAAGTATTAAGCACAGGGGAAACATGCAGGTGATACATACAAAGCCGTCCGAACTCCCTTCTGGATATCAGCTGATGTGAGGATTCTGTGATGTACGTATGTGGTCAACAAAAACATTCACATACATTGATCATTACATAATCACTTGATTGTTTCTGCAACTGGTTTAACTGAATTCATTGCAAATAGTTAAAAAGAGAAGCTATTTTCACTACACACTGACAAAAAGTACCATTATCTGACAAAGATTGCAACTTTGATTATTTGAAAAGCGAGTTCATGTTTTGATCACGTTACCATTCTGGAGCTGCTGCTGTGTCTGAGCTATTGTGGGCTGTGCCGGCGGCTGGGATGGAGGCGGTGGTGCAGGCTCTGGCTGCTGCGATTGTGTTGGTCTGGCCCTCGTTGGAATCACTGCAAAAGTAAAATCACAAATACACAGACACACATATACCAGACAGTTTGAACACAATTATGAGAAATCAGTTCAGAACCTTTCGCCTTTACTAGACTGAAATAAAATGTGATGGAATATTTATGGAAAGCTAGAGAGTTAACATTGCTACCTGATGTGTCTAACATGTACAGGCCATTGTTTTTATTTATATTAAGCTAATTTTCAAGACAATTAAAGATTATATTTTATGAAACGATATCGAAGCAATTCATGAAGAACTGAAGGAAACAAACCTCGATTATCTCTGGACGGAGTGTCATTCTTAGGGGGTGCTATTGTCCGACGATTCTGTAGGAAAAACCACAAGCTTGAGTTAGACGAGGTTTCTTCCAGTGTAGGGAAATGTTGGTGGTCCATCAGGTCAGAGTTGACCTGAACTCCAGAAGTTAAGGAGAATCAGGTTTCTAATAGGTGGATGACCGCCCTCCAGAGTCTGGTTCCTGCCCGGAGTTTCTTTCTCAATGAGGGACGTTTTACCCGCTACTGTCGCTTATGCTTACTCTGGAGGGTTCTGTTGCCTATTGGGATAGGATAGGATGGCGGTGCGTGCACACACAGTTTCTCCTCTCTCCCACTAGAGCGGTTCTTTCGGATTTTTTTTTACTGCCTGTGGATCCGAGGACTCTAATTTAATCTGTGCTGTATGTTGTGCATATATGGTACATTTGACAATAAAGTTGACTATGACTTTGACTAATAGTTAATGTTATGTTCATAAAATGAAAAAAGGCAGTTGAAACATGAGTGCACAAACATCAGTTACCACTCAGTTCATTCTAAAGAGGCCAGTGGTTATATTCAACCAGACACTAATGTTTGTGACAGTAACTAACAAAATCATGTGACCAACAAACCTCAGCTTTAAACAGCTTTAAACAACCGTGTGAAGTAGGATATCACTCAATACTCTGTCTATTTACATCCTGTTCACCACCTAAAA
The DNA here is from genome assembly GCF_040054535.1 of Antennarius striatus. Taxonomy (NCBI): domain Eukaryota; kingdom Metazoa; phylum Chordata; class Actinopteri; order Lophiiformes; family Antennariidae; genus Antennarius; species Antennarius striatus. The sequence goes on from NC_090778.1 coordinate 23,265,312, forward strand.
CAGCAATGACTTCCCCCAAGAGGCAAAAGTGCAGCAGAAAAGCTCCTTTTGTGTAGCGTAAGTTCAGGGAGGTCAGTGTCTCTTTATCTATTCTTTCATTCCATAGTCACTTCTGATTTAAATCTGTATCTATGGATTGCATTGGTAATCAAGGAGATAAGAAAATCATCCCAGTCCTAATCTTTAAACTGCATTTTAAATTGAAGTTACATTGGGAAGGCATATAACAGTTTAGTAAAGCTCATTACATCTGTACATTAAGCCTGTGAGATCCATGTTGGACTAAAGGGTCTAGTCAAAAGACATCCTCTTTTTTCATGGGCAAAAAAAGGTATTCTAGGATCTTTAAAAGAAATTATAGTTACGATATTCCTTAGCAGTTTAAAAAGTAAGTGTAAGGATCTGAGAAAAAAAAACCATCCTTGTTTCCCTGTTTCAAAATCAACCTCTTCTAACTGCTACCTGTGTTATGTAAAGATACAGAAATAGACGGCCAGAGAATCAGATTAGTGCTGAGTACTGAGGCCTCTTTATTACCACCAGCGTCCACAATGAAACTGTCAATCCTCTCATCTACAAGAAGGCCAACAGGTTGTCAGGCCATGTCTAATCTTATTGTGAGGATGATGCAACAGGATACATGTTTTATATTGAAAATTGAAAAGACGATTGACAGCAAAACCGTAAGATTTGTTAAAATCATTTCAATGTTTACCTGAAAATACTAAACAGCTCATATTAAGGGAGAGAATCAAAAGGAAAACACTTCATTTATATTTAAGCAGTCCAAATCACCTCTTTGTTTCCAGATGTTGCATCATACCAATACTCACCTTTGCAATTTTGTTGACCTTCACACATGTGGGTGTAGGTGGAGGCGGAGTCTCTGGACTGGGGGCGATTTCTTCATCTGGAGCCACATCTGGATTAAGTGCAAATATGCTCTCCAAGTCAATCTGTCCGGAAAGAGTTTTAATACAAACAGTTTATATTCAAAAAGAGACGACATGCAAAATATATAAACTATAATATAAAAAACATTCATTACAAGAATACAGTGTAACTAACCTCAGTAATTAGCCTCAGTGGGGTCAAAATGAGTGGATATCATTAACTTTAAACACAGTCCTTCTGTTAACAACATACAACATAGTATTTTTACACAAACACACACACACACACACACACACACACACACACACACTGATTGTTTACCTCTTTCCCTTTTGTGTCTCCATTTTCTATCCACTCCACTGTGACACTCTCATTGTACTCGTTGAGTGAGGTCACCATGGCCTGGTGTATACGTCCTGCAAAAGTGTCATAGACAAAAGAAACACAAACATTAAATATGCAGGTTTAAATTAACAAGACTCATCTAAAGGAGATGTATTCCCTGACAACACAAAGAACTGAACAACAAAACACATCAGCATACACAACAAAGACTCCATCCCCCTTGGTCAGCCCAAAGTCGTGGACATTATTTTGAATACATGTTTATGGTGAAGACAAGCAAAATTAAGAGTCGCCTTGAATTTATCTTCATCCCATTGAAAACAAAAAAAAAAAAGTGATAAGAAAATCTAAATATTTAAAGGTATAATTAATTATTGTGGTTAATTATAATGGTGAAGCCAAAATACAAGCTTGGTTAGAAATGCACCAGACAAAATGACCAACCCTCTAGGGTCACCTAAAACTACACGTAACCACACATTAAAATTTGTATAAAATTCAGAATAAATTTACAACTGCTTGTCATAGTTAATGTACGCTGAATGATTAGTGAAATGAGTGTGTTTAGTTGGTGAGTACAAAAAATTACTCTGGATGTAGGAAAAGGCCAACACATGGATGACTATCTGTCATTGTCGCTTCACAGTCAGGGGATAAAAAGCAAGATAAGGGCAAACAAATACCCCAGATATGAGCCAAAACTAAGAATGTTTCAGGGCTTTTAAAAGTGTGCCAAAAAATCTGATGGAAATCTTTCAGAAAGTAGTTATAATGGTCTTCTACACTTCATAAAAACGCTATATAATACCTGTAAATTACCTTTACCAAGAAGGTTATGTGATTGGTTAGGTTTGTTTGTCTGTTTGTTAGCAGGATTACACAAAAACTGATTAATTTATATGCATGTAAATTTCACCAAAGATGGACATTCTAGATAGGATTCAATTTGGGCGTCGATCCAGGCAAGCATCCTGGATTTTTTCCTGTGGATTCTGTAACAGGATAGCTAACATTATTTCAGCTTATGAAGCAAACAACCATAAGAATACAGACAAGTCTCCTCCGCAAACACTTCCAAATGTTATGGCATCAGCAGAGGTGTTGTTTCATCACTGGGCCACTTTAAAAAGTCAATACAAGTGATACTGTTGTAAAGAACTGGGTTTTAAAGGTGCCTGATTTGAGAGAATTACTAATATTAGAGAACACAGAACACAGCTGCTGTCATCCGGTGTCCTTCTGTTCTGCTGTTGCTCTGCGGTGTAATACCAGCAATAAAGAACTGGTTCAGCCCTCCCATCTTTGTCTTGTGGATGTGAGAGTGTGCTGTAAATTCCCAGCACAAACCAGGGAAACACTATGTTCCTGTATTCATTATTCAGAAACACAAGGAGGGAGCTTTTAGTGTTCTCGGTAGTTGAACATTTCAATCACTGACCTTAATATGGGTTCATCCGCACAAAATCCTGTCTTAAAACAGTGAGATTTGGCAAGAAACCTTCTGTACACACTGACAACCAGCAAAGGCTTAAATCGGGTAGAGATAACTTGTCACCCGTGCAATTCTGATGTTTTAAAGTCTTTATTACTGTAGTAATATCTAACAATACGCTTTCCCTGATATATAGCAAAGAAACTTTTTTACAAAACTATTTTAGAAGTTAAATTTTTTGAATACCCATGTTCTGTTTTTAGAATATAACCAAATAAAACAGAATAAACTTTGAATAAATGTGGATAATAAATGCTCCTTAAGATAACTTCATAAGAGCTAAATGACAAAAACCTGCCCCTGCAGCCTTTCATGGTTTTCTAGTTGAACTAAAATGACTTTGCTCAAGACGGTATTCTCAACATAGATGTGAAATAATTGGGGTTTTGGGACACAAGAACAGCTTCATTATGACTTGACCGTAATGTTTCAAGTCTCTAACTCTTGTGATAAAATCAGACCCAGGTTTTCTTTCGGGCAAGGGTTCACTTACTATGCATTTCACTGATATTAGTTTTGCCCAGTTAAGTGGGAATCACGGAGAATGAGACAGAGCAATCATATAATAACAGTACAACAGGATGTAAACAATAAAAGTGTAATCCCCTGGGGCTGTTAAACCGAACTCTCCATCTCATCATTCTGATCTCTCCTCATATTTTTACAAGTCATAAATGTTACATGAAGCGATTGAGTTTCACCCAGTTCTTTTGACTTTGTATGTTTGTTGCATCAACAGCAAACAGTGACATCCTTATTGTATGTCAACAGCATGTCACCCCTTACCGTTCTCCTTATGTGTCTTGACATAATGACAAGCTAGGCATACTCAACTGTGTGATCAGACCACTCCACATGAGGGCTTTAATTACAGCTGATTTGATGACTTTCCATAACTGAATTCACACCAGTGTCCCAATTCAATAAAACTAAAACCTGTGGCTGGGTATGACGACATCTCTTAGTAGTTGAATGGGCTTCAAACGGATTGCTTAAAGCTCTGCTTAGCCTGCGTAACAAACAAAGCCAGAGAAGCATTGCTTTCTTTTCAAAACCAAAACCATCCATTGATGAAACTGTGTCAATATGTCACAGGTGGGAAGAAATTATGCAGTTCCTAATCACTAAGCTGGCACAGTAGACGGCTGGTCTCAATAGCGCTCTGCTTTAAATAACACTTTTTGACAAACACTAATTCCCAATAATAACAGGGAAACCCTTTAATATTAATCTAATAGTCACATACTGTGAAGCCAGGGAGAAAATAATTAAGTTATCAAAAACTGCAAGCCTTCTACTGAATAGCACAACATATTACTCCAAGACGTCTGTGTTGACAGGAATGAATGTGAAAGGATAAAGGCAGAGAAAGCATCAGAATCCTGGCAGAACTGAGGGAGCTGGCTGCCGCAGATGGGGTGGTGGTTAATAGCATGAATCTGGCTTGAATGTGAACCCGTCCCACCAACCCACCCCCCCACCCCCCCCCCCCACCCCGAGAGAGGGCAATCCCTGCTCTGGATGCAACACCAGCCAGCAGGAAAACGGATGAGCCTCCTTTCAGATCTCTCCTCTGAATTTAAGGTACCAAGGGCTGGAGCCGGGCCCTGAACCAGAAGTGTCATTTAGACCCTCTCCACAACTTAATCTTGGTCACATCAACCTAGACGTTCAGCTACTACATACTAAAAATATCAAAATCAGTTTTTAATTCAAAAGGAATTTTTGAATTAAACTTTCTCACAAAGTGAAAGGTGATGGGAATTTCAAGTGAAACCCCCCCCAGAATAAACATAAAAACTACAAAAGATAAGAAGTGCAGTGAAAAGTATACTTTAGGAAAATAGCAGTGCAATGCAGTGAATTACTGTATTTCAGTTTTATGTTGTCGCAGTATAAAGTTCACTATCTTAGAGGTCATCAAAATGACAACTTGAGGAAAGAAGCTATCCTGAGGTCAAGTACTTTTAGTTGAAAGGGTTTCGCATCAAGTCGTCCCATCTTGACCAACTGTCAGTCATTGTTTAACCAGCGCTAAGGTGCAATTTAAGTGTCATGGATGACAAGAACACAGATACAGAGGTGACATGTAAGGTCTCATTTCAACCTGGGGCTGTTGAAGCTAAACACAATGTAATGTCAGTTGTTTATGCAAATTTATACACCTAAACAGTGGAAACCCTTCCCTATGTCATTCCGCATAAAAAAGCATCAGTACCAGAATTTAAGCCTTGATAAAAGTCTCCTTGAAACATGAAAGCCTACAATCACATTGGTATCAATATTATTATTAGTTTGAAAGTTATTGAAGAAACATATTCCACTATTGTCAGTTTTCTTTAGGATGTTGTTCATTGCAGTAACTTCAGGTGGATTGACAAATTAATACAGGCCTACACATTACATCCTTAGTGTAAATAGTCATTCATTGCATTTAATTGACACGGATCATTATCTGTTTGTTAAGGCTTCATTACAAAGAACTAACACGGGATGTAGCTACTCCTGAAGGAGTAGATGTGTTGGCCTGGCCCTGAAGCAATGCCCTACAACTTCATGGCCACAGAAAAAAAGATTTATTCATTCACAGAGATGACTCGTAAAACCAGCTGCTCGTTTTCTCCACCCCACCAGATAGCCCTCCAGCACTAGCGCTAAAGTTAGTGTACTGTAACCCCTGCTTCTTTTTGAGGGCAATTCCCCACACGCTGTAATTAAATGCCAAAAGAAGGCGATTGTTTTATTTACAACCATAATCCAAAAATTGAGTCCCTCGTTAGGAGTTAAGAGCTACTACAGAAAGGCTACAACAATAAACTAAAATTATAAATTAATACGTATTATAATATAAAATAGATTTTATCATCAATAACCACACATGGCATGTCTGGTTTTACAATATGATTTAAACAGATTGATCATTTGGTCATCTCAGCTAACGTAACCAGCGCTTATGTCGATAATAAGCACTGGCTACGTTAGCTGAGTGAACATCTTTTAAAAAATACGAAACTCACGAATATAGCATAACAATCCGAACATACTTTTATTGTATGAAATAAAGCTAGAGACCAAACAATTCGTAAACGAAAAGGATTGTGTTGTGTTCCACTGGAACGGTGACGTTATTAATGAAGCCGGTAACATTAGCCAAGGATGGCCGTTTAGCTAATAAAGCTATGTCCACTATGGAACGGATTGTTAGCTTCGTGAGCATTTAAGCTACTCTAGTTAAATCTCAATTCTTTATTACAATCAAGAATTTGTGTAATATTAAAATTTTTTAACCGCAGTTACTATTTAAACCTTATTTATTTTCAGGTGAAATTGTTTAATGTCATGTATGAACACACGGCTAACATGTCTCCTGAAGATGCCTCCTGAATTCGACAGCTAACTTAGCTAACAATGGTTAGCGCTCATTCAAAGGTTTTGGCCGCGTAGAAGCAGTCCGCCCTGACAGCTAATACCACCGTTTTCATGCAGTGAACATGAAGGTTCCGCTTTGCAGCCGGGAACAACGGTTAGTTTATTCAACAGCACCGCAGCAACAAAGATTCACACACACACACACAGCTTTGCACAGTGCGACAGGAAAAGAATAGGAAGATTGAAACTTGCCATCACTGCGTTTTATCTCCACATATGTACCAACAACAATCTTCCCGAAAACCGACGCCATCCTACATTACTTTAAAATTAAAACAAACAAGACTACCGACTTCTTTCGTGTCGGCTAAAATCAGCTTCTTGTGTTTGGTAGTCAGTAGTCAGGGTGGAAGATGCAGGCAACAGAATGAGCTAGCATTCCGTAGCTACAAAGAATGGCAACTCACATCCGGTCCGGCTTTTTCAAAATAAAGTTAAAAGCCCTCGTATGAGGCCCCCTGCTTTACCGCAATACAGAACACATCGGTTAGATTTAATGCAATAGTATACACGACATCGACGAAATAGAATATAAAATTAAATAAGTACTGTACTTCTGATTCTTCTTCTTTTGCTTTCGGCTTTCCCTTCAGGGGTCGCCACAGCAAATCAGTTGCCTCCATCTAACCCTGTCTTCTGCATCCTCTTCTCTCACACCAACTACCTTCATGTCCTCTTTCACTACATCCATGAACCTCCTCTTTGGTCTTCCTCTAGGCCTCCTGCCTGTCAGCTCAAAACTCAGCATTCTTCTACCAATATATTCACTATCTCTCCTCTGGACATGTCCAAACCATCTCAGTCTGGCCTCTCTGACTTTATCCCCAAAACCTCTAACATGTGCTGTCCCTCTGATGTACTCATTCCTGATCCTATCTATCCTGGTCACTCCCAGAGAGAACCTCAGCATCTTCATCTCTACTACCTCCAGCTCTGTCTCCTGTCTTTTCCTCAGTGACACTGTCTCTAGACCAAACAACATCGCTAGTCTCACCACAGTTTTGTACACCTTTCCTTTCATTTTATAATAATAATAATAACAACAACAATAACAATAATAATAATAATAATAATAATAATAATAATAATAACAACAATAATAATGGATTTTAACTGAAACTCTTGTATCACATATCGCACCTCACACTTTCCTCCACCCGTACCATCCTGCCTGTACACGCTTCTTCACCTCTTTTCCACACTCTCCTTTGCTCTGGACTGTTGACCCTGAGTACTTAAAATCCTCTAGCTTCTTGATCTCTTCTCCCTGTAACCTCACTCTTACACTTGGGTCCCTCTCATTCACACACATGTACTCTGTCTTACTGCGGCTAACCTTCATTCCTCTCCTTTCCAGGACATACCTCCACCTCTCTAGCTTCTCCTCCACCTGTTCCCTGCTCTCACTGCAGATCACAATGTCATCTGCAAACATCATAGTCCATGGAGATTCATGTCTAACCTCGTCTGTCAGCCTGTCCATCATCATAGGAGGGGCTCAGAGCTGATCCCTGATGCAGTCCCACCTCCACCTTGAACTCCTCTGTTACACCTACAGCACACCTCACCACTGTCTTACAGTCCTCATACATGTCCTGCACCGCTCTAACATACTTGTCTGCCACTCGAGACTTCCTCATACAATACCACAGTTCCTCTCTGGGCACCCTGTCATAAGCTTTCTCCAGATCTAAAAAAACACAATGCAGCTCCGTTTGGCCTTCTCTGTACTTCTCTATCAACATCCTCAACGCAAATACCGCATCCGTAGTACTCTTTTTTGGCGTGAAACCATACTACTGCTCACGAATGCTCACTTCTGCCTTTAGTCTAGCTTCAACTACTCTTTCCCATAACTTCATTGTATGGCTCATCAGCTTTATTCATCTGTAGTTGTCACAACTCTGCACATCTCCTTGTTCTTAAAAATGGGCACCAGCACACTTCTCCTCCATTCCTCAGGCATCCAAGATCCTGTTGAACAACCCAGTCAGAAACTCTACTGCCACCTCTCCTAGGCACTTCCAAACCTCTACAGGTATATCACCAGGACCAACTGCCTTTCCACTCTTCATCCTCTTCAATGCCCTCCTCACTTCATCATGACTAATCTTTGCTACTTCCTGGTCAACAATAGTCACCTCTTCTAGTCTTTGTTCTCTCTCATTTTCCATGTTCATCAACTCTTATAGGTACTCTTTCCATCTTCCCCCTTTAGTCTACTTGTGTGCTCCTACATCCAGTCTTATAGGTCACCCTATGTTCCTGCCTCTTCTGGAAGAAAGTATTCACTATAGCCATTTCTATCCTTTTTGCAAAGTCAACCACCATCTGTCCTTCTGCGTTCCTCTCCTGGATACCAAACCTGCCCATCACCTCCTCATCACCTCTGTTTCCTGGACCAACATGTCAATTGAAGTCTGCACCAATGACAGCTCTCTCACTTCTAGGTATTCTTTGAATCACTTTATCAAAGTCCAACCAGAATTTCTCCTTCTCCTCCAGCTCACATCCTACCTGTGGAGCATACACTAACAACATTGAACATCACACCTTGTATTTCTAGCTTCAGACTCATCACTCTATCTGACACTCTTTTTACCTCCCGGACATTCCTAACAAACTTCTCCTTCAAGATAACTCCTACTCCATTTTTTTCCCCTATCTACACCATGATAGAACAACTTGAACCCTGCTCCTAAACTTCCAGCCTTGCTACCTTTCCACCTGGTCTCCTGGACACACAGTATGTCTACCTTCCTCCTCTGCATCATGTCAACCAACTCTCTACCTTTTCCTTTCATATTTCCAACAGTCAACGACCCTACTCTAAGTCCTATACTCTTGGCGTTCCTCTTCTCTCTTCCTACGAACACACTTCCTCCTCTCCTTCTTCGACCAACAGTAGTCCAATTTCCATCGGCACCCTGTGAACAGCACCAATGGCGGTCGTTTTTAACCCCGGCCTCGACCGTTCCGTAATGGAAGTCATAGATTTGATTCGCATGTTTGATTTGGCAGAAGTTTTACACCAGATGCCCTTCCTGACGCAACCCTCTGTATTTATCCAGGCTTGGGACCGGCACAATAAGACACTGGCTTGTTTCCTCTTGCGGCTACATTGTCCTCTTGCGGCTACATTCGTCCTCTTGCAGCTACATTGTCCTCTTGCCGCTGTATTGTACTTCTGATTCTATTTAGTTATTTAATTCCTTGTCATTCCTACTGCAGTGATTGAAACATGCCACTTGGTGGCATTGAGGCTAAGACTAGGGTCGACAGTGGATAATTCCCAATGCCCACAATTGTTCTCTTCATGACATTGGCGTGTGTGTGCGATTGCAGTTGGAGGTGACATTACTATAAATTTTACCGAATTATGATATCATGAAGAAAAGAAGTCAAAGTAAAAGACATCAATCTGCGATTGTAAGTTTGAAGAACAGACATCTAGAGAATAATTTATTTTGTTCCAACAGTTTGAAATGCCTGTACACTGCAGTCCCTGGCAGTGGAAACTGCCTCCTTGGCTTGGAGATGATCGCAGACAGAAATTTCTGACATAAATAAAAGAGTGACAGACGGCTTCCTTTTTTCTAAGGTACCTGTTCACTTTTTACTAACTTCATTTGGCATCATAGTATTTGCATTACACGTCCTGTTCTGTCGCATATTAAGAGGCATTCTGCAACGCAGTGAAGAATGTGACAAATGACTTGTGTAGAAAGTATAGCTGAAAGCTGAAATTACATCCTCATATAACTCAGTTTATTTCCCACAATAATAGATTTTCTTGTACTTCACACACAAAGTGCAAGCATGATCATACACACATGGGTTTGAGAGGACTGCAATTTCATCTGTGCTGTATGTCGTGCATATATGGTACATTTGACAATAAAGTTGACTATGACTAGGAAACTTGTGTGTGAGAGTGTGAGGATACTTCTTGTTCTGCATTCTCCCTCCTTTGATCTTTATTTCAACCATCAACTGAAAATTTCTAACCTCAGTTGATGGAGCGCCAGATCATTCTCTTTCTAGAAGCTACTAGGTTGGTCAGCTGTCAAACCCCCCATCAAACCCCCCGCCCAGCAAATGGCATCAGACATTTGCTAGTAAGTTCTCAGCTGTCTGTGCCTTAAATAGACCTTATCAGGAGCAGACCATGTTTGAGGGGAGTCACACACCCAGAATCTACTAAATGGACAAAAATATGTTTTATCATTAAGTCTTGGATGACTCACAGACAAAGGAAGGATATTTGTGGCGATAAAAGTAGTCATAGGTTGTAATTGCCTTTGAAAAAAAGTTGCTCTTCGTGGTTTATGCTTCCTTGGAGTGAACCCCTAACTGTGATGGATGGTCCACCATAGCCCTGTCCCACCTCATTGAGATTCACTATAAATATAAATTGAGGTGTTGGTGGGGGAAGATTGCAGGCAACAGAAAAAGTTTGCAACAAACAAGGAATTGCGAGTTGAGGCCATCTTTGAAGAGCAAGACACACAACTTACAATCATAAAGGTATTGTAATTTTCTACAGATTTTTTTTCCCATTTGAGTGACATTTGAGTGACATGAGGTGCTGTGATTTAGACACAAGGATGGACAGACTGTGCCTATCAGGCCCAAAGGAGGACATTGTGTCTATCCATTGAAAAAGAAGCATGTGTTGCAAGACTTAGGAACAAGACCATGTCCAAATAAGGTCTGAGTAGAGGCCATTTAAAGTTAGGGATAGCATGTGCCTGGCCCTTTCCTACAGAAGACCCAGGTTAGAAGGACAGTGACGGGAATAAATGGTGAGAGTATAAACATTTCAAATTCTACAATATTTTATATAAACTCAGTGTGCTAACAGAGAATCATTGCTATGAATGTGTATGCAAAGTATAGGTTTACATTGCACATCTGTTGGTCCTACTCGTACTTTCATTCTCTTTAACTTGGAAAATGCAGAACCTTTTTGCAAGGTTTTAAATATTTATCATGTATTTAAATTATGTTTAATTGTAGAAATATCTGAGCTAAATATATGACTAGTGTGAAGCTTTGGCGACTTTACTACATTTTTACTTGATGATACTCAAATTCTTAAACTATTCTTTGATTGATGATAAAATACTCACACATTTGGGTGATTTTATATGTGAAAAATCAAACGTTTTCTTATCTTCCTATTAGATGGGTGATCCAGTCCAGCTAAAAGATGAAGGGAACAAACACTTCCAAGCCGGAGACATTGACAAAGCCATTGATTGCTACTCTAGTGCAATCAAGGTGTGCAAAGACAAAAAGGTTCTTGCTGTCATTCACAGGAACAGGTCTGCCTGTTATCTAAAGAAGGTAAGGCTCTTTGTTAAATCAGCACCAAATACAATTATTATGTTCAGAACATCTTTGTCAAATTTCGCCTTTTAAATGATGTTTCTGCTTTTCTCACAGGAAAATTTTGTTAATGCAGCATCTGATGCATCTAAAGGTAGAGTAATATATAGGAAATGAAACCAGTACCTGACATGGAATTAACCAATCAATAGCAGTATTAATGCAATAACCAACTGAAACATTCATATTTCTGCTTCTTTCGTCTTCTACAGCAATTGATGTTGATGCTGCTGATATTAAAGCCTTATACCGGCGTTGCCAAGCTCTGGAGAAGTTAGGAAAACTAGACATGGCTTTCAAGGATGTGCAGAGATGTGCTACCCTTGAACCGAGGAACAAGACCTTCTTGGAGACCCTCCGCAGGCTTGGAGCCGAGATTCAGGCCAAGGCTAGTATGACAGAGTAAAAACAACCCAAACTGAAGTTCATTCAGGATGAATGGCTACACAACAGCATTAAACCCACAATACAAGATGTATTTCTTGGGAATTGAAAAATGCATGCTTTTGATACTGAGAACTGGACTAATACGAGTACCTGAGTGAGACAATAGAGTATTTAGGAGTGACGTTTCCATATGACTCTCAACAGCTCAAGACAACATTTTCCACGGATTCAAGGGTACAGAACATGTTTGACATTTTGCTTGATGATGAAATGGAAAAAGACAAAAGAGAAAAGGTGAGTTTTTTCTACACTGAATGACCTTGATGATTTTATTAATTATGGGGACGAAAATCTACGTTCTTATTTTCTGTACAGGCTGCTAACAACCTGATTGTGCTGTCCAGAGAAGATGCCGGAGCTGAAAGAATCTTCCAGAACAATGGAGTGCCTTTGCTGCTCAACATGATAGAGTCTGGCAAACCAGAGATGATACTGGCTGCTGTTCGTACTTTATCTGGAATGTGCACAGGACACAAAGCTCGGGTGAGCACACTGATCCTCAGTGAGTCAAGACATCCTGAAAAAATGTCAAAGAATTCTTGGACTAGGATAACAATGTCATCTGCATAGGTTGAAACATGAAAAGCTTTGAAAGTATAATATTTTTGATTACATAATAAATACATGACAGTTTATATTTAATGAATACAGTGTTTCTTTTTGATGTCCTTCAACAGGCAATGGCTATTGTTTACATGGTGGGTGTTGATAAGATGTGCAGCATCATGGCCCTTGACAATGAGGAGATTGCACTTGCAACCTGCAACCTCTTCCAGTGCATCAATGACTCCCTCACAGGTGGAGATAAGAGGGAGTATGGGAAAGAAGAAGCTTTGGTGTTGGGTGAGACAGAATTTTCAGCCGCATCTGTAGCTAAATACATTTAACTGTCAAGCTTCATTTTAATTTTCAAATACACCCTATAAAATCATGGACATAATATAAATACATGATTCTGTTGGTGTTTTGTCACAGCAGTAAGAAGTGCAATCTTTCATCTACCTCTGTTCAGACGTAGCTAAAGACCTGAAAACCATTCTTCTCTCATTGCTTGAAATGGTTGCAAGCAAGAAGGTTTCTGGCCACGGCAGAGACCAGGCACTGAACCTTCTTAGCAAGAATGTACCTCGCAAGGACAAGGCAGAAAAAAACAACTCCAGGACCCTCTTCACCATTGATCATGGTGAGTCAGATTAGCTTTTTTAGGTCTTTTATTTAGTTCAATCATTCCTTAGTCTTTCCCAGACTATCCCTGATTAAAGATATGCGTGTGTTTGTTCTGCAGGTCTGAAGAAGATCCTAAAGGTGTGTGGTCAAGTTCCTGAGCTGCCGGACCAGCTGCCTTTAACAGAAAACACACAACTGATTGCCAGTGTGCTGCTCAACAAGCTCTATGATGACCTTACATGTGATCCAGAAAGAGATAACTTCAGAGACATTTGTGATGAATATATTAAGTACGTCCACAAAATACAAATTATTTGACCAGTCTTGTTACCAAGCTATCATAGTGTACATTGTCTATCATGCTTTAAAAAAAACTCATTTTTTCCACAACTTCATTTGTCATCAGATCCAAAATTGATCCCAACAACATGGACAAGACTATTCATGCTATCAACACCATCTCAGGGCTTCTTCAGGGTCCTTTTGATGTTGGTAATGCCCTAGTTGGACATCAAGGCATAATGGAGATGATGGTAGCGCTGTGTGGTTCAGAGCGAGAGGTAGACCAGATGGTTGCCGTGGAGGCATTGATCCATTCCTCCTCAAAGATGAGTCGTGCCAGTTTCATCATCACAAATGGAGTGTCACTGCTCAAAGACATATACAAGAAAACCAAGAATGAAAGGATAAAAATACGTTCACTGGTGGTGAGTATGTACAGGAGAGAATGGAATAGAGAAGAGAGATTTTTTTTAATAATAGGCCCAGTTAGATGTATGTATAATACATGGCCATACAGGACTGTAAAACACACACTCCTGCTCATGATTTACAGTTCACATAAAAGTTATGTTTTTCAGTTATGACACATAAAATTAAAATAAATTAACAAGACTACAACTTAAAGGTTGTGCCTGTGTGTACACTGTATCAGTATATACTCATCCCAAGTCCTCTCTAGGGTCTATGTAAACTGGGCTCAGCTGGAGGTGATGACTACAGTTTGAGGCAGTTTGCTGAGGGCTCCACAGAGAAGCTGGCCAAACAGTGCAGAAAGTGAGTACCTTAAGTTGTCATTTTCATTACGATGAGAAATGTACATGTATACAGACATTGAACTAGACTAGACCATCGTATTCACTTCATTTTCACTAGCATTAGTGGTTAAATTGCTTTGCATTGTTACAGCTGGAAGGTCCTGGGTTTGATTCCCAGCTGTAGCAGGAAGTTTAAAGTTTATATAGTTTAAAATTCTTCTCTTGACTCAGGCATTGGCTTAACACCGGAGTTTGTTTCTGGTCATTGCATATTCTACTCAAGTGCTCTTGATGCTTAGGAATGTTAGGTGGAGATGTATGAGAATGATAAAAATATGTTCCTTTGAGTTCACATTCTATTTAATGTGTTGTTTTCTACTCTTCTAGGTGGCTTTGTAATCCCCAGATTGATACCAAAACAAGGAATTGGGCTATTGAGGGTCTTTCTTATCTGACGAATGATGCTGATGTGAAAGATGACTTTGTTGAGGATGAGCTTGCCATGAAAGCCATGTTTGAACTGGCTAAGGTATGCAAATAACAGAAAGAAAACAAGGTAATCCTGCCTAGACATCTGAAATAATCTTTCTACTTTCTTTGTGCTTATAGTCTAAAGATAAGACAATCTTATATGCAGTTGCATGCACTCTGATTAACTGCACAAACTCCTATGAGAAGAAGGAAATCATACCTGAGCTGGTTCAGCTTGCCAAGTTCTCAAAACAACATGTACCTGAACAACACCCTAAGGTAAAATAAACTAACATTTTGACTCAGACCACTGACCACAGGAACTATATACATACATATAAACACTTCATATACTATTTTTCAGGACAAGAAGGACTTTATTGAGAGGAGGGTAAAAAGGCTGCTGAAAGCTGGAGTCACATCTGCCCTTGCTGTCATGGTCAAAGCTGACAACTCGATATTGACCGACCAGACCAAGGAGCTGCTGGCAAGGTACGAAAAAAAGCACATCATTAGTATTTCATTGGCGTGTGAGTGATTGTTTGAATGTTATTGCTTCTTTTGGGCAGGGATAACTTTGTACGGTACGGTCTACTGCCATTGAATGAATGTGTGAATAATTTGTGTTCCAAATCTGACTAACTTAGAAAGGCACTATATAACTGAAGTCTATCTGCCATCTATTGTTGTTATTTTGCAGAGACAGATACATCCAATATTCTTGTTTTTATTTCTACTTAAATTATAAGATGAATTCTACAAATACTGTATGCTTGTTTGTCATATCTATGTCTTCAGGGTTTTCTTGGCCCTGTCAGAGGATCCCAAAGATCGGGGCATCATTGTAGCCCAAGGTGGGGGAAAAGTGAGTGTTATGGGTTAAAACCAACTCTTTACAGGATTACAAATATGGATATTTTCTTTCAAATCTCCACACAAACATTAACAGGACAGAATAGTTAGAAAATACCACCACTGTCATTGAAAATAGAAATGTATCACTTGTTCTTCTGGGTCTGCTCTTAGGCTTTGATACCACTCGCTCTGGAAGGAACAGAAGCTGGAAAAGTGAAGGCCAGCCATGCCCTTGCCAGGATTGCTGCAATTTCAAATCCAGAAATTGCCTTCCCCGGTGAGAGGGTAAGATGAGCATCAGAATCTGCTTTACTGAAGAGTTGGACTCTTTTATATTTGTGAAGGAAACTCAATGGAGATTTTCTGAGGCACCACTTTTATCCTCATCTCTTGAGGATACAGTTTCCCTTTTTTCATTTTTCATTTTTTTATTTTTCTTGTATATGTTGGCAGGTGATGGACATTTTAATTAAATATTTCTTATTGTGTTAGTTTTACTGGAAATGTGATTTTAAAGTCCAGGGTTTTCATGGACAAGGAGTCATATTTTGAGGGTAAAACAATCAGAGTATTGTTTATTTAGGTTCTTTAGCAGTGGATTGTACTCTTTGAGTGCCGTCTAAATATCATTATGATTATCATTTTCAAGTTTTTCTCTATACTGAATCCAATATAAATGTTGTTTGGTGTTTATCTTGTAAAATTAAAAAAAATTGTCTTTCTTGACTGACAGGTGTATGAGGTGGTGAGGCCTTTGGTTAGTCTCCTTCACACGGACAGAGATGGAATACAGAACTTTGAAGCCCTGAGAAGTCTCACCAACTTTGCTGGCTTCAGCGAAAAACTAAGGTGAACTATTGCTATATCGACACACCTGAGAACTTATACCATGCACGTGGCCATACAGTGTTTAATTTTAATTTCTGTTTGCTTTGTAGAACGAAGATTGTGAAAGAGAATGCTCTGTCAGATATTGAGAACTACATGTTTGAGGAGCATGAGCAGATCAGACAGGCTGCAACTGAATGCATGTGTAACCTTGTGTCATGTAAAGAGGTAACAACAAACAAGCAGCTACAACCTCACATATTATCAATTGACAATATGCAACACATAGCCAACATGTTTGGTTGTTACAAACATTTCAACTCTGTGTGTTAGGTTCAAAATCGTTATCTGGAAGACGGCAATGATAAGATGAAGCTGCTGGTGCTGCTATGTGGCGAGGATGACGACAATCTGCAGACAGCCGCCGCTGGGGCTCTGGCAATGCTCACTGGTGCTCAGAAGAAGCTCTGCACCAAACTAACCCAAGTGGTATGTACAGCAGTGTTCTACAGTGTTTTTGTTGTCAAAGCTGAGTTGCAGTGTCACAACAGAGTTTGTTTTGAGAGA
Organism: Antennarius striatus; assembly: GCF_040054535.1. Classification (NCBI taxonomy): domain Eukaryota; kingdom Metazoa; phylum Chordata; class Actinopteri; order Lophiiformes; family Antennariidae; genus Antennarius; species Antennarius striatus. The sequence continues at coordinate 23,282,235 of NC_090778.1, forward strand.
ATTAGTGCAACATTATTAAATAATGCCAAGAAACCCCTAATTAACTTTCCATTCCCAAAAAATAATTTACTAGATACTAGAGAAACAAAAGCCTTGTTCATACATAATACAAAAGGAATCTGTGTGATGTATAGCAACAATACAGATCACAATTTGATTGTTGACGAAGCCTCTCCAGAGTTTTCACTGAGTTTTCACTTACGGGGACTGTTCTCTCTCAATAGACCACCCAGTGGCTTGAGATCCTGCAGAGGTTGTGTCTCCATGACAATCCTAGGGTACAGCACCGTGGCCTTGTGCTTGTCTACAACATGCTTGACTCAGAGGACAGTGATCTGGCCAAAAAGCTGATTGAAAGCGAGATTCTGGAAATCCTCTCAGTTATTGGCAAAGCTGAAGACAATCCCCAAAGGCAAGAGGCTGTTGATGTGGCACGTGCTTGCCTGGTCAAAGCTATGGAGCTTGGTCTCATCAAACCCTTCACCAGCCCTTCTTAAATTGTTGGAAAAGAAATCAATAGCAATGGACATTCTTCTTATTTGTCTTGTGTTATTGTATGGTCTTTTGTTTTGTTTTTTCAAAAGTATTTTTCCACATCAAGGCTATTAAAGGTTTCATCAGCCTGGTTCCAAATCTTTAAAGATAAAAATAAATAAATATTGTTGTTTTTATAACCTAAATATTGGCTGTTATTGAATTTGTTCAGATGTGCCAAAAGTGTGAATGTAGAAATTATAAATTTACAGGTATTATTTTCACTGACTACAATATTGCATCACATCTTGTGATGTTTGAAAGGGAAGCGACCTGATTCAGATTTTGGTAGAAAATTAAGAACTACGCACCTAAATTAAGTAAAGTTTAAGCAAGTAAAATAAAAAGTTAAACTACATGAAAAAATATCTTATTGTCTATGTTTCCACAAACAATGCGAAACATATTGATGAAAAGCAGTTGTTAAAACAAACTGCTTCAAATTTTCCTCTTGTAACAGGAGATATCTGAAATATCTGAAAGACAAAGTTTATCTCATAAATCATTAACAATGGGTGTGAGAGGGAAGGAGGAAGACATCGAATTAATATAGACTGCAGACGCTGTGTTGATGTAAGTCACAACAGAAACTACTAGCAATGTGACCAAAACTAAAGTCTTACAAGCAATAACTTGACTCACATCGTAAAAAGTTCAGTTATAAAATATAAAACTTTGGTTTGTACTGTATGCACAAAAAGCTATGAAAGACTCAGTAAATTTTTGAAGAGGTATGGTTCCACCCCCCCCCAAAAAAAAAAGCCTTGAGAGTTTAGTTCCTGAACATGTAAGTTTAGATCCTGATCATCATCTGGATTCTTTTTTTCTTTTCTTTTTTTTTTTAAAGCTTTTCTATAAAATCAGGGCAGTTATCAGAATATTACTTATAACTTTGTGAGTAATGTCCTCAATTTTTTGTGGAAAAAAAAATCACACTTTGTCCATAAGGCTCAGAAAATTAAGTCTTGTCAGATAACAAATAATAACTAAAAGATGAAATTGTATCTGAAATTTTATTGATTGTGTTAAGTGTCAAATGTAAAATATCTTCAAAAGTTACTGAACTTAAAACAGTTTTCTTGAGTACGAATAGAATTAGTAATGACACCAGCACACTCCAGATTCTAGGGGTTGTTTTTCATTGTCAGTGGGCATGAGGATCAAAATATCATCTCAGGGTGCTTTCTAGATCTTTATTTTGAGAAAATGTATTTTCTTACCATAGTACAGTATTAATTTCCCAATTTATCTTCCGTGGCCTGCTCTGCTCCTGTTGAGACCTGCAGAGGGCATGTTCGAGTCGCTTTTTCGCACCCTTTGGCGCACCAGTACGACTGAATGGAGTGGTTGTATGTAAAGAGGCAGGGCAGGGACATTGGGCATTCTTGCTGCTGTCAGTTCAGGAGTGAGTCCTCACTTATAGCAGTAATCCCGTGCTGGAAGTAAACACTGCTCCTACTCTATTTAACAACATATGTTAATGTGTTGCGCATCGACTGCTTGAGGACCGGGATTTCTGCGCGGACTGCGGCAACCACTCCGAGGACAACATTTCCACAGGACCACTCAGAGGACAGCGAGTGGCTGGTGAGGTTTCTGTCAATTTGATGTTTCTAGTGTGAAAACCCAGACAGGTTGCCTTTTTCAGATGATGTACATACGCGGTAAAAATAGATCCGAGGTCAACCACACTGGCACAGACCAAATTCTCACGCACAGCGTTGCGTTTCAAAGTCTCGCCAGGTGTTGCGACAGGTGAAAAGCTGCAAGTGCGCTTCGGCTGTTTCCGATCAATAGAAGAAGTGGGATGATGGTAGGTTTTCTTCAGTCCTTCACTTGACTGTATTACAATTTTTTTTATTGTTAAACTCTACACAAAGGGAACACATATCATGCAAACCGTTCCAAAGTGCAGCTGCAGTCTTTTAGTGTTTGCTGTCTCAGTTCTTCCTTTTTGCCTTTGTTGTATTATGACGCAAAAAGTGTGTTGAAAGTCTCACTTTTCCCGAGAATGTGGAAGTCCCTCTAGTTCCATGAGAAATTGGTTGAACATGCGCAAAGTTATGTAACACCTTGTGTAGTTGAGGAAGGTCACGGCATCTGGACATGATTACAATATAAACTATCAAATGCTAATTAAATTAAACCAACATCTATCATAATCTTCTCAGCCAAGTTACAGAGAAACGACATCACTCTTAAACATTGCTGAATCCCTCTGGCTCAACATGACTGGTAGGCAGGTGACAAATTTTCTGTTTCTCAAATTGATCATGTTTACATTATTAGATTCCTCAGTGGACCAGCCTTTCGCTGTGAGTCTTGGCGCCTATCACCTCATGACTGCTCTTGGCAATAAAGTGCTATATTTCTTGCTCCTGGTAATTGGCAGCCAGGCTGTAACTGTGAAATAGCTGTGCCGGTCCAAAGAGAGGATGAGGTAGCTGACTGGTTATCTTGGATTGTGGTCTAGGAATGGAGACTGAGAGGTGTCCAGTTGGCTGTCAGCAAGGCCAACGGATAAAATATGTCTTATGTCTGATTTAGTACGTTAGTGACATTTAATTATCACATATATTAGGTCAAAATAACATATTGATCTGAGAAAAATTCATATTCTAATCTCATCTCAAGTCAAGTGTTAGAACATTGCTCTGTCAGATAAAATAAAACTCCAATAATCTAAACTACAGTAACTGTCGTCATACCTTCCGGCTCACGAAGGTGGTTGCCACCTTTTATTTTATCAGTTTTGTTCTAAATCTGTAATCAACCCAACACTTTTTTCATGCTCTCAATTTCCTTGTTGCTGGGATGTGACACATTTGCGCTTCGACCCAGAATATGACACTGTAGATGGAAACCGGAGAGGATCCTCTGAGGGAAGAATTATAGTGGGTGTAGAAGGTCACACTAAACACACAAACATTACAAGGTGTTGAATTTCATTATCAGAATATCATGAATGTTACCAGACTCTATGTGTTACCACACCATTGCGTATATGAATACAAGACGCAGCAGTCTGTAAAACCATTTACAAGAATAAGAGAGACGTGTTCATGACACTGACTCTGTCTAATGAGTCTCATATGCCTGCTATTATTGGTCGTGTCACTACTGTACAGTATGATCACAGTGCACTAAGTGCCCTTTGACCCCAGATCACAAGATCACCCTAAAACCATAACTTTTAATTGACTCTTCAAAGGAAGCTCATACAGAAGAATAACCAAGTACTATAATTGTAGCTTAAAAGGGTGTTTTTAAGCAGCATTATTACCTTTTCCTGTACAGTGTCACTTCTGCTGATACTCAGATAGAAAATATTACATAATGCAGAAATTCAGCTCACTCTGACAAGCAACATATGGGTGCAGGCTAGCTGGCAGCATATCAAAGGAGCTCAGGTGTTAGTTCAAATGAAAAGACAAGGCATTTGCATGAGCTGCTTTCCCATTCAAACATTCAAACATAAGGTAAGATGACCATCATCTCCCAGACTAGCCCTGTGTGTCTGCCTCCCAGTCAAATGAGAAAGAAACAGGAAGTTCATAAAATATGTGACAGCCTCATCATCCTTTGTAACGCCCCGCCATGTGTAAAATAATAGAGTTATCAGGTTATGGTGTGTGTGTGTGATATATATATATATATATATATATATATATATATATATATATATATATATACTGTGTGTGTGTACAGTAATATATATATATATACATACGTGTGGTATACATACGTGTGGTATTGTTCGCCCTCTAATAAGACCATTGATTTTTCTAACTTGTAATTTAACACTGTTTTGATGAATCAGTTAATTATTATTTCATTATTTCATTTCACTATTATTGTATATTGATCCCCCAAAGAGAGACGTCTCCTCTCCTTCTGACCCATCCCAGAGAACCAGTAGGAATTCCTTAAATTGGAGTTAAATATCTTGCTTAGAGGTACATTGGCATTTAGGCTGGGAGACTGGGGCTTGAACCACCGACCTTCTGATGAGCGGACAATGCTGTTACCACGTAAGATTAACGTTAAACTCATTCATTATAGTCTAACTACACTGGACTTTGAGGCAGAATCTAACACAAGATATCAGATGTCACCCATTATTAATTTAACTATCAGAGCACACGTTTCGATAAATAATGCAGTTTCAAAAATATTTGTAAAAATCTCACATTTTTCTTAACTAATTCAACCGCATGCGGTATACCTGTTTTGAAAGATTTATAGTAATGCATCAAAAATAAAATTAACAGCTGATTTATTCCTCATTTGCAAAACATTACAACTACATTTTGGGTTTGCACTAGGTAATGATTCATTGTTCATCAAAATTTGTATTTGCCATCAATAGACTGAAGGATTATTATGGGTTTTTTAAATTTATTATTACATATTTAAATCAAATTCCCCACCACCAGCAGTATGAATCAGAGCAGAAGATACTGCACACTATATCAGGATCAGTTAATTTGACCAACATAGCCCATAGTGTGGGCTTTGTTGTCTCTGCCATCTGTTTTATTATCCTCACTCACTGGTTAGTCTGTGCTCACGTCTGCACATACCACCTACTAATACTACTGCTACTACTACTCAACTGAATGTCATATTTAATTATTCATTGTCTGTACAGCAACCAGTATTCTCTAAGAAATACTACATCTATTTCGAAATGAAATTCCAGTTCATATACAGTATAATAACCACAGAATGCACAGATTTGTTTAAAGCAACATTGCGAATGTGATGAGTTAGAGTTGTTGTTGGTTTGATTCTGTCCCTGCTGCCTTCATGTTGAAGTGTAAGAACCTCAGAATGTTCCTAGTGGCTAATCTATTTGTGTGAGAGTTATCGTGTGAATGGTTACTGCTTCTAATGAGCAGGTAGAACACTGTATGGTGTGAATGTCACCACTGAATGCATGTGTGTGTGAATGGGTGAATGCTTGCTTGTGTTGCAGAGCATTTTGAGTCAACAAGTATACAGGCCATTCTCCATTGAGGGTTAAATCTTGACTCCTGTAAGTCCAGTTGCTACAGATTCAGCCTTCAGCAACATCTTTGTATGACAGTTGTTTGTTTCAGACCAGCAGGCAGAGTGATAGTTTGGCAGCCTGTTAAGTGAGATAAATCAAAGGTTGTTGCCTTTCTGCTTCTTGATGTTGTTGTTATTGCCTTGGCCCCCATCCTTCCCCTGCATCCCTGTTATGGCAGTGATGAGGCTTGCAGAGGCCCACTTAAGGGACCATTGGAGTGAGAGTGGGATAGTGAGGTGTCAATTGAAGGGGTCAGGCAGAAAAACATGGTGCAGTAGATGAAGACAAATAAGTTGGAGAAGAAAAATAAAGAAAGCAGAAGCTTGCTAACGTGAGTATTATGCGACCTGCAGTCGACATGCATCTCCCTGTACCCTCAAGATTGACCATTACTGACAATAATCAAGAGGCAGCAGTGCCCACAGTGTTATGCATATAGGCAATAAACCTTGGACTCAAGGTGAGGCTTACTTGATCCAAACCCTTTTTGGCTGCGATGGGTAAACCTGTGTCTTCAACTGTTTGTCATCTGATCATGTTTTCCATGGCTTGTGACATTAAAACTGAGACCAGGTTGTGTTGATATCACTGTTGAGTGACTGTAGTAACACTGTGGAAATAAATCCTTGTCACAGAGACAGTCATGGTACAGAGTATCACCACATCAGGACATCGTCCCTGTTTTCTATCTGTATACTCTACTCTATGTCCCCTGTCACCCCCACCCCCACCCCATCATTCCTTTAGTTGAATCATGTGACTCCCCCGGACACAGAGGCTGAATTCCTCCTCACTACTTCTCATGCATAGTGGAACTAGAGTAAGACACGGACTGAATTACAAATACACGTACAGTCCTCTCTCTGGAAATTTTAGTAAACATGTTGCTCTATTGTCTTTATGCACCTACATTTACATCAGGTTTTTTTGCACTGGTGAATACTTTGAAGAATAACAGGACACATGCTTCATGTGAGGAAAGCACCCAGCTACATATAAATATTTAAATATATTATACATTTTGTTTTCTACACCTTCTTTCTTTTTCCATTCCCTCTTCCCTCTGTTTAGCTAATTCATTTTGTTCTTACCACATCTGAAAGCTCACAGCTCTGGAGGAGTAATCCCCTTTCCCTAACCGATTGTTTCTGCCAAAAGGTCAAATCCCATCAATGATTAAATAGTAAGTTGGCGATTGTTGCTGCGAGTGTGTATCTGAATTTGCTGCCGATTCCAAAGATGTTGTGCTCAGTTCAAATTCTGCACATTGTACTTCATGACGATGCATCTCTCTTTGTGAAATCTTCTGTATTTGTGTTATTCTTCTCTTTGCATCATTATACTGTTACAGTATGCGTCACTGAATTTTGTTAATTGCCAGTCTGTTTGCATAAAACTGTCAAACTGTGTGATAAATATCACCTGGATGAATCAATCACTTGAAAATTTCCCCTATTTCCACGTTTTTCCTTTACTCTGAAAACAATGCCAAGTGACTGAATCTGTATCATGACAGTGTTTTGTAGCATGTCTGTGCTAGCCCTGCAGTGATGCATTGTGAAGTAAGACACTGCTCTGAATCTGCAGTGTAGCTTGTCCCTTCAGGGGGACAAGCTACGAGGGGATGCCTAGAGGGGATGCAGCGAAATGTGGAACACATTTCAATAACCGCTTAAAATCTTGGTGTCCAGACTCACCAGGGAAAGAAAACAGAGAGCATGTTTATATTAGATTTTTGGCTCGTTTATAATGCCTGTGATTCTGAAAGTTTGTGATCATGCATATATGGTAAAACTGTGTGTGCTTTATGTTCCATTTGATTCATTTGCTGTAGTTGTAGTTAGTTTGAGAAACCAGAGAAGAATCCCCGAGTTGTTTACGTTTCCTCTTCTGTCTTTGCGACCAATGAACCAATATTTCTGTTTCAAGCATTCTCAGGCAGAAATGCCAACATCGGTCTGTCATCCTAACAGTACGTGAGAAAAACACAGTCTGTCTGTAAAACAGGGTAAATAAGATTGTTTTTGAGATGCTGAAAGACTGTGTATAATTTGTTTATAGGCATTTGTGTGACTGATAATTTTTGATTGGCTCATGGAGGGGTGCCCACACATGAAATGTTTGTTCCTCAGCCAGAATATTCATAAACAGAACATGACACATTTCATAGCAGCATGAATTTTGCACAGTTGGGGGATCTATGCCAGTTATGTAATCATACCAAGCAGTGAGCAAGTGTTTACACAAGGTGTCAGGAAGATCATTTTTTTTGCCCCACACATTCATGCTTCTGTGCACTTTCAGTGTATTTCATCATGTTTCCCCTTGCCTTGAATGTTGTTTTCATGTGGAAAAGGAGATTTGGTAGAAGAAGAAAAAAACAGCTAAATTTGACTCAGGTCAAGTTTTTATAAGCATTATCTTGGGACTGAAGCAAAGTAAAGCAGAGGAATATACTGTACATTTCATCTTTATGTTCTGATAATAGAAACTGTGGGAACTTCCCTGAATACCTCTCAATGTTGTTATGAAAACTGTGGAATTTGCTGTATTACTTTGTCCTTAATTGCAAATAATACATAGAGATGATTTTTAATCATAGTGTCTTTATTTTAGTTCTAAGATGTGTGTTACTATCTGATCTCTTTCCTATCTTGAGTGGGTTTGTGGCTACCTCGCATTATGAGACTACTGGTGGAATATAACCACAGCTACTAAGACTGTTCGAAAGTTCAGTTGCATTGGATCAGTTTTCTTCATCATACCAGATGGCCCCTATCTGCTTAGAGCAACATGCTTCCTTGGCAGAAATGTTTGACTATAGAGTGGTCATTTGACTTTCTCATGTGTTGACTGGTACCCTTGGTGATATATCTTCGAAACTGTAGAAAAGATATGAGGTTTAGAGGCCAGTGTTTGATTAGCACTTGTACATTTGTTTGAAGGGTGGTAGGGTGTTTCAGAGGCTTTTAAAACAAGGACACGTGAGAAGAGAGTTGTCTAGGATTGGAAAGATTGGCCGGAAGGAGAACTAAGTTATTGAAGTTAGCAATGGCTCTATAAGAACAAAGTTACAAAATGCTTCACGCCCCTTTCTACATGCCAGTTCTAGCTTTTATGAAGATATTATGAGTTTTTTAAGTGCATAGTTTTCTTTTCATTTTTCAGTTTCAATCAGACGAGACAAGTGAATGATGTAAAGATACTGATAATGACATCCCGCTTCAAAGCAGTGATGTATTGTGATTGTCAGTGTTTGTGTGTTCGTCCGTCCATTTGTCCATCTGTTAGTCCACCAAATATCTTCGGAACCGTTGCAGATAGAAAGATGAGACAAAAAGCACATTACTCTGTGGCAAAGGTGATCAAAATGAGATGATGATCTTGACCTTGAGAAAACTAGGTCATGGTCAGATTTCAACTTTTGTACACTCAGGAACCAGATAAGATAGAAAGACGAGGGAGAAGGCCAGTGTGAGTAAGACCATAGGTCAAAGCACTAGCTTTGATCTATGAATGTAGTTCAGAGCACCAGCTTTGATCCTTGACCTATGTCTGTAGGTCAGGATAAAATTTTGAATCCAGGGGTGTCACGGGATGTTGTAGTCTCTGACTGCCTTGTTATTAACTGCAGAGGATATTTGTCTGTCACAAAGTCTTTGATCATTACACTCTTCAAAGAGACGGTGTTCAAAGCAGCAGCATCTGCCCATTTGATCCCAGACACCGGTGGTGGTGGTGCCCAATGAACCAGATGAGGCTGATTAAATGATGAAGTGTACATCTGAGGACATGGAGGGGAAGGTTCAGGGCATGTATATCAACAGGATGAACAAAATAGAGGCATAGTAAGAATCTTATTTATAAGCCAGCATCAAGATGATATAAAGTGAAGCTTTGTCACAGTGTTATTGGATAGATGGGCCCTGCTGATGAGAACAGCTGATATCTGAAGTCACAGCTCCAAGTAATATAGCAGGAAATTAAGACTATGAATGCGTGACAGGATTTTATGAGAAATAAACTTTGAACCAAATGTGTGAAGGGATTGTTTTCTTGACTTAACTCTCTCCAGGACTTCTGTGTATAAATGAGAGTTTCAGTAACAAAATATACAAACATCTGACTTAAAAAATGCTTTGATTTGTGGTTCACAGTAATGGATGTGACTTATGAAGTGTCTTTTTACATAGAGGGTGTGCTACTATGTACATATATTGCTTTTTTTCCCGTGTTAGACTTCGTTTGTCCCAGCAGTATTTGCAAAGGGAGGGCTTGACTGTCTAAGACATGCCTGATGATCTATTGATCGATTTTTCATCTGCATGTTTAACCGTCTCTTTCTTTTGTCAAGTTGTGAATAACAGACCTGCTGTTGTTCATTGCAGCTGCATGCCTCGCATGGATAGTTCTAGAAACAGTCTGTTGGAGTACTGACTGGGTTGTGGAATCAGGTGAGACAGAGAGAGAGAGGGAGAGATAGAGATTCAAACAATCCCTTTAAACACTGACACTAGGGCTGAACAGAGAGCCACACAGGCTGGCAGGCTCATTAACATTCCCCAGGTTTAGAGCACACAGTGAAAAGGCTCAGGTGGATCAACACCATATTACACAGTGGTGAAGTAAAATAATTCATTTCATCTCTGATTACTAATGATTGATAACAGCATTTTGGTCATTTTTACCATAGATCTATTCTTACACAGAGGAGTCACAAATATAATTTTCAACTTAGGATGACTTCACAACTTTTGTGGAACAATATATGCTTATGTACTTCTAAAGAAATTATTTGAAGGTGACTCAAAGGGTGTTGACCCAGAACGGTGATACATAACTCTGTTTAAGTCGTGTATCAAGTTGTTGTCTTGTTTATAGCAACAGAAGAGCTGGTGCATAGATAAGGAAAGAGTCTGGAGATAAGAATGTCTGCAACATTCTTTTCTGGTCTGTGTGTGTCATGTATTCTATTCACCTTTTAAGACTACTTTTAAATGTGGAAACAATATATGTGGTATTTGTTGATAAGTGATACCTCCTGCAGTATTGTGATGTAATTTTGGTTGCACTGTAGCTGGCGGTAAGACGTATGCCCATTTGGTATGGATATTCTCGGTGCAATAGATTCTGATAGGATGAGGTTGTGTTTTCTGGTCACAGAGCAGGGGGTGATCACACTGCAAGCACTGATGAAGCAAAAAGATATTGTGTAATAGCCAGAGGTCTGAGTTGCAGGTGCATTCATATGCAGGTCAAGCGGTGACTACAGGATTGCCGGAGCTTATCAGAAAATTCAAAATTTTGTGTTCCCAATAAGCCTGTACTTTTCAATAGCTCTTTATGACCCTGTTTTGCCTGCTTGCTTGGACACATGCCTGAGGTACAAATGAGTGGAAGTAAAGGGGTATGAAAAGTGAGTGTTAGGGAGTGGCACGGTAAAGTCAAGGAATACAGAAGGAAGTAAGACAAATGTTGTTTTTGTGGCTCTTAAATTACTTGGTTGTGTTGTCAGACAGACCTTGCCAGTGGATGGCGTCAGTCCCAGATCGACACCTTATTCACAATGACTCTCTAGAGCAGGGGTTTTTATTTTATGAGTTGTTTTTTTTTATTCAACACACATACTCTTAGCATGGAAAATAGAAGGATTTAATAGAATAAAGTCAGAGCTGAAGAGGAGGAGGAGTAAGTTGACATGACATGAAGTTATAGTGGGCTTTCTGAATAGAGCACTTTGTGAAGGAACATCTGAACTGTCAGGATTGCATTGTTCTATAAAACAAGATTGTAATGCAAGAGTTGGGATAGTAACGCGCACACACATATCCTTTTATTAGACATGAGTGAGTGTTTGAGCAGAGAGCTTTTGCTACAGGGAATCTCAACAGTGGGAGTATAGAAAAGGACTAAATTGCTTCTGCTATCAGCCATAGATTAACAGAAGAGTGATGGCACAGGAATTTCAAAGGTTTTGCAGTTTGTCATGCAGTCTTTGCTGCTGAACAGTTTCCCTCCAGCTTTTCACATCCTAAATTCTGGAATAACTTCATTTTATCTGAAGCTGTGAGCGTTTCTTTGTGTATACTTTGTCCTTTTTAATGAGTGTGAATTTCACTGTGTTACCCATGACAGATCTAAACTTTTGGATGTTTGCTGAAACTAAGAATCAAGAGATGTCGCCCTAATTGCTGTTTGTCGGACACAGCTTTTCATAAAGCAAAGTAAGCATATAAAATGGACTTTTACAGTTACCGTATCCATGAAAGAAATAAACATTCTAAATATTGTAAGTAGCTGTAATTTTATTGCTTTATTTTAATCATTTGCATTTTTTTCAGATGTCAGCTACAACAGAAAATGGGATGGGAGGGCCTTGGACCACAAGCAGAGAGAAAACGTATAAAAAGGTAAAAATATATAAATAAACAAAGAATAAGATCCTGACTGCATTTGGTTTAATTTGCCTCTTCATGTGTGAGTCTAATTCCAAACCATTTATTTTTAAATGCCACAGTTTAGAGCCAAAACATCTTTACTTCTGAGCCTGAGTCGCACGAGTCCTTTATAAATGTCCTTTTACAGCATACAGCACACAATGTCCTGGCCCCTGTCAGGGCTGCCTGCCAGAGATCAGTCAAGTGGTGGTCACACTTGTTTTCTTTCCTTTTTAAACTTTTGATACTGCAGTTTATAGGAGAGTTTCTTAATATGTCACCATGAGAAGGTTTTTTTTTTGTTTTTTTACATTGCCAGTTAAGCTTGGGGCTTCAAAAACGTTTCGTATTGTGTCTGATTAGTGCCATATTTAATATATTGTTTTCTTTGTCATTTTTTTCTAAGTCATGGATTTTAATGTGTCAATGATGGTGTTACTTTCATTATTTCAGGCCATCTCCTATGCCATAGTATCAATTGTGAAAATAACTTGTTATAGTAAACTAGTCTGTAAATGAACAGCTGTCACTCTCAGGGTTGCTTCAATCCAGTGGTGTAATGAAATGGGGGCAGCACTAACACTACACCATAACAGCCTGACTAATGTGATGTTTTCTCTTCTGTTTGCCCCTTCAGACCACATCATCGGCCTTGAAGGGGGCCATTCAGCTTGGTATTGGCTATACAGTGGGCAACCTGACCTCTAAGCCTGACAGAGATGTGCTTATGCAAGACTTCTATGTGGTGGAGAGTGTCTTTCTGCCCAGGTCAGTGCTCTGCAGTGCCAACCCACACAGTTACATTCATTCTTAGACACACAGCTTCTATACAGCAAGACAAATGTATGTCCAACGCCCATTCAACATGTGAGTACTTTGTGTAGTATTGATTTAATAACAGCCAGCCTTTGCATAAGCTCAAGGTTAATGGTGTACAAGTGCCAGTGACTCAGAGGGCTGCTTCATAAAAACAGATTATGTGTAGGTGGTAACAGGCTGCTTTTTGGCTGTGATAGTTTCCTGTCTCTGCAAATGCCATGACTAGAAAGCAGCTAAAAACTTAAGACCCTCTTTATTTAATGTCTGAGGCTGGCGTCGTAGAAATTGTAAGGAATTATTAATTATGTTCGATGAAAATGAGAGAAAATGGACATCTAGACCAAACATAATGCTGTTTCCATGAACTACCACTATTATCATTTATTAGCAAAATAATTTTTACCAGTCTGAACCTGTGTGCAGAGATAAAACTTTTAGGGATTATTCTGCAAACTGTGAAATCAGCTTACTGTGGACCTAATACTGCCATAGTGCGAGAAATATGTCACTAGAGCCAAACCATCATCTAAGGCTGTCTTCAGCTTAAATAAACATGTAATACAATCCAAAGCAGACCCAGGGATTCTTTGAAAGTGTGACTCATGTATTTGCACATAGAAACAAACACACTATATCAATATTTATTGTGCATAACAATGACAGTAGCCATTATTACTTCCTTATATTGCATTATGTCACATGTAATAAAGTCGTCATCAGAGGATTTTGTAATTTCAGATTAACTATATAATTAGATTCATGAAGTGAATTGTTTCATTGCATATTTAAAAAGGCTTTTTATATCCTATCCTGCAACAAATTTCAAAAAAATAATCAAGTAAAAGATACACTAATTATTTTATCTGTGACCAAATTCAAGCTTCAGGATGGGAATGAATTGTACTAGGAAATTATTTGGTTTACCACAGCGATTCTGCATGAGGATATGCAAAAACAAGATCGTTTATGCAAACCTGTTGTTGCCACGCACATTTGCTGTCCTGCTTCTTAGCAACAGTCAAACATTACTATTTGGTGTTGCCCTACATCTATGAGTGTTCAAAAAACTACGACCAAATGAGTTTGTTTTATCACAGTGTGCACTAATTGTCAATGTTTTCATTCATTCATTCATGCCTGAATAAAATAGTAAAAGTTTAAATTTTCTCCATGGGCAGCATTTAACTCAAACAGCCAACAAATAAAACAAAGTATTATAATTAGATAATTAGAACCAAGGCAGTCAGAGACTGCAACATCCCGCAACAACCCTGAATTCGAAATTTTACCCTGGTCTACTTTCATAGGTCAGGGTAAATCAAAGCATAGGTAGATCAAAGCACCAGCTTTGATCTATGGTCTTACTCACACAACAAATTTCTTATCCGGTTCCTGAGTGTACAAAAGTTGAAATTTGACCTAGTTTTCTCAAGGTCATCATCTCATTTTTATCCTCTTTGCCGCCCGAGTAATGCGCTTTTTGTTTCATCTTTTTATCTGTGACAGTTGTGAACATATTTGGTGGACTAACTAACGGACAGATGAACACAAACACTGACAATTACAACACACATCACTGCTTTGAAATGGGAAGTAATTACCTGAAGCAGAATAAACTAATGTGTCTCACATCGGGTGTCTGACATTTTCTTTTCCTTTTTTGATTTGGTATACCAGAAAAACACCAAAATCCTCACTTCTAGTCCTGAAAGAGTGACTATGGAGGCAGTTTTCCAAGGCTGTTGTCCATCGCTTCACTTCCTTTTGTTGCTTCTCTTTTTTTTAAACTGTTGATTTCCTGTCAGTATAGTTTTGGATGGCTGAAGATGTCACATCTCAAACAATTCTTACATCCCGCTTCAAAGCGGTGATGTATTGTGATTGTCAGTGTTTGTGTGTTCGTCCATTTGTCCATCCGTTAGTCCACCTAATATCTTCGTAACCGTTGCAGATAGAAAGATGAAACAAAAAGCACATTACTCAGGCGGCAAAGGGGATGAAAATGAGAATATGACCTCGAACTTGAAAAAACTAGGTCAAGGTCAAATTTCAACTTTTGTACACTCAGGAACCGGATAAGGCAGAAAGACGAGGGAGAAGGCCAGTGTGAGACCACAGATCAAAGCACTAGCTTTGATCTGTTGAAAGAAGGTCAGAGTAAAATTTTGGATTCAGGTGTGTTGCGGGATATTGCAGTCTCTGATTGCCTTGGTTCTAGTTTTCTTTTAGATTGCTTTGTTTGAGAATGCAATTTCTGACAACCAGCATATCTTCCATCAGACAGAAATGTGTACAGATTGTGTAGCTGTCTGAATAGACTGATGCAAATATTTCCACGTGCCGCTTGTTTCTAAATGGAACCCTGCGGTGCGTACCTTAACTTCATGGAAAGTGTCAGTCATTGATGAGAGATAACTACTGTTGTCCTCCCATGCTAAACAAAGCAGTCACATTTCACTGTACAGTAATCACAGGTATTGTGTTGCATAGCAGGGCCAGACTGTTGCGTGTATCCCATTACGTGTGGTACCAGCACAACAAACTATACGGTGGCCCCATTACCCAGAATTTAAAATAGATTTACAAGTGCCCAGGTAAACAAAAACCTTTATTAACCTACTTCTAGCAGATTTAGGGTGAGTCTTATTGATTTCATTGACTGTTTATTTAATGAAAGACTGCTTGGCTGACTCATGCTAACCTGATCAGATGTTCTTACTCATGTGTTGTGACGTTCCCATGGGGCACAAGTTATATAACAGGGTTGTTCTGAGTCATGGTACAGAGAAAATCAAGCTGACCCGTTCACGTCTGGGTCACAGGAGATCATACTGTTCCCGTAGGTCCAGTTGGATTGGAGAAATCTTAACTGACCGCTTGAGGCATTGCGGCTACCATTAACAGCTAATGTGGGGCAGTGCAGGGTATTTGTGTTATTCTTACACAATTTTGGAGAGAAGCCCAGAGATTTGGAACTCACATTAGAGTCCTTGCTGTGCCACCTAGGAGCTGAAAATTGGACCTCGATTCTCTGCAGCGCACTCCTTTTGAAGTCCCTTGAGTCAGCGAGCTTCAAGTGGCTATCTTCCATGAGAACACCTATTTTGTTAGTGACATTTGTGTGAAGATAAGGGGAAATGCAAGGCCTATCAGTTTGCAAGGAGCTTTTTCATGGTTTGCTTGGTCGATAATGGATAGCGCTGCACATTCAGACAAAGGTTCTCTTGGTTTCCACACTCGGTCCTTTCCTCTCACCTCAAGAAAAGGGAGGTCAGAGGTGGAGATGGTCCCCATCCTGTGTTAGGGTACAATGTTATAAATGTAGGCCACTCAGGCTGCAGGGTTACTGTTGTGAGCATGAGCTGGAGTGTCTGGCGAAACACCATCTCAGTCCAGGCTAACCCACTTTGTAGAGATGATGCATCATGTGTATAGTACATGCACATTTTGACGTTTAGACTCAGTACCTCTAGAATTATGGCGTCCTCAACAATGTGGAAATAGAATTTCTGCCTAGGATCTGTGGAGCAACTATCAGGTAGGATTTATCTGTGCCCAGTTCTAATGATTGAATATAGTGGCATTTTCTCCCTGTTGTTGTGGAGTTGATTTTATGTACTTCTCAGCAGTATGTTTTCAGGATTCCAAAACTAGAGACAAAGAGAGAGGCCTCTCAGCTGTAGGTAGCATCTTCTGGCCAGACGCGTAGCATCAGCTAATGTCATCCAAAAATCAGTGTTTTATATAAGCTGTAGGTGCGAGCCAGTGCAGCTGGTGTGTCATCCTGAGTTTTAAACCTCCCCTGTCAAAAGGGACGATTCGCTGCACATATAGAATTTTAGCTTTGTAGAGTCTCTCCACTCAGAAAAGAGATTTCAATATAACATAACCTGCAAGTCTTAAGGTCTCATCAAGTCCACTTATATTTCCTTTCCATTCCATTAGAGTCAAAGTTCATGTGCTGTATGGTATTGTTCAGATCCAGTAATGTGAGCCAGGTGAGGAACTCTAGACAGGCCAATGTGTCTCCATGACGCTTGTAAATCTCTGCTCCTATAAAGGACTTAACTAAGTTTTCTTCAGGCATGGGTGGAGAACATAACTAGGAACCGCTGATATTCTTACTGCTAGCCAAGATAACAGGCACCAGGATTAGGTTCATTTTACCCCCTGAGATTATTGGTTTGGGAGATAAGAACACTATCTGACTGTTTCACTTATGCAATCCCGATGCTATTCTTTATCTGTCATCATTACAATACGGTGACGTATTGTAATTGTCAGTGTTCATCTGTTCGTTCTTCAGTTTGTCCACCAAATATTTTCACAACCGTTGCAGATAGAAATATTAAACAAAAAGCACATTAGTCAGGCAGCAAAGGGGATGAAAATGAGATGATGACCTTGACTTTGAGGAAACCAAGTCAAGGTCAAAGTTCAACTTTTGTACACTCAGGAACCGGATGTAAGACCATAGATTAATGCTAGTGCTTTGATCAATGACATTAGGTCAGAGCACTAGCTTTGATCTTTGACCTATGCAAGTAGGTCAGGGTAAAATTTTGAATTCAGGGGAGTCGTAGAATGTTGCAGTCTGTGACTACGTTGTTTGAGTTAGACATGGAATAGTATGTCTAATGTAATTATGTTCATGCTTAATGGGTTATTCATTATATACCATATCCTAGTGAGGGAAGCAACTTGACCCCGGCTCACCACTATCCTGATTTCCGCTTCAAGACCTATGCCCCACTGGCCTTTCGCTACTTCAGGGACCTGTTTGGCATCAAACCAGATGACTACCTGGTAAGATCGAAACCTGTTAAGGACCTATTGGTTATTCTTGGTTCAAATCTCACGTAAATAGATAACCAATTAATGTGAAAAATGTCATGCTTGTGTGTGTGAAAGGAGGAAGTGTTACAGTTATAACCAAGCATACACTTTTCGGGAAATATTTGCAGGGACTTCCTGTTATGTCCACTGAGTTTTGGGCTGGGAGGTATTCTCCAAGCTAAGAAACATTTACTCCCACACGTATCTCCACATGAAACCACAAAAAATCTACACAAATTGCTCGAAAATTATGTGTTAGTTTGCTTTAGACGTTTCATGTTTTCCAAGCTAGCCATTTAAATCTGCTTGCGGTATTTATTCAATTCAATTCAAATTAATTGCAAGCTTGTATTACTTTTTATGTAGCTGACAGATATGGCAGTGTTTTTAATCTTTGTAAATACTGTAATTGTAAGAAAGAATATGAATGAGAATATTTAGCCAAATTTGAAATTTTTGCTTTGTTGGGATTTTTTTTTTTTGTACACACATTCTGCTGAAACATACACTTCATTTCTACATAATAGCAGAATAATTTGTTGTTGTTGCCATGAATCTACTGTGTTAGAAATGGGGTGGAATAGGATGCTGAGATGCTACATTGTGGTGAGGAAGATACAGGAGATACTGGGCTAATGGAGCATGCCCTTGTCCGCCTTTAACTTGCCGACCCGATGCTGAATGAAATAAACAGAAAATCCTGGGAATTCCCATCAGAATTTACAACATTAACTGAGAATTTCATGGACAGAAAGAAAAGATGTCTGCCTGAAGTCTTGAAGCATTTAATCTTATCGTTTAAAGATCTTACACGCCATTAGGGTAAATTAATTTTCTGCATACCAAGGAGTCTAGTAGATTGTAAGTGAGCCTGCTTATCCTTTATTATTTTTATTCTGTCTATACCCATTGCTTTCACCAATCAGCCAGCTACATTTTCATTCTTGAATGCACATTTATTTGTGAAAGACAAAAGGCACTGAAAGAAATGTTGCTAAAAAGTAAATTGAAGGCAGTAGAAGACAAATTATGTAATGCACTGCAGCTTAGAGGATGTACACTCATGATGGATGTCCTTGAGGTAATGCTGAATTCACCGGGTTGCACAGCAGAGCCTAATTAAAAGAGAACAGATACACATACACACAGTATACTCAATGCAAATGCAATTAACTGTGCATGTGTTTATGCTGTACACTGGTTACTCAACGTGACTGCAGACTGTCATCAGTGGAACAATCTCTGGAGAGGAAGAATAGATCCTTCCAGTGTTTCTCCTCTGCTCCGAACACGTTGCTCATAACACACTCATTAACATGTAACTGTTCTCTTCAATCAGCTGTTCTCACGGTCTCCACCACATGGCAAAGGAGGCTTGATTCTGTTTTGGTGTTTATTTTTAGATAATCTCTGATCTAAATCTCAGAGCGCTGCATTTAACTAATTGGCATTTTAATTTTTTTGTTGTACTTAAATGCTCTATTCATGGATTGGGCTAAGAACATTGATTCCAAAGAAATTAAATCTCAGTGCTGGTGTATACAACACCAACTGGTGTTTTAACAACAGTGTGCTTCAGACTTTGTTTGCAGCAGTTGGACATTTCAACTTCACCATGCACTTCTCACCCCATCCCAGAATATTAAGAACCCAGACTACATTGTCCAAAAACAGTGTTATTCTTCACTATTACTGATTACTATTTTTTTCATTCATTCCTTCATCTTCTGATCTGCTTTATCGGCCGTAGAGGGTCATGGGGAGCTGGAGCCTATCCCAGCTGGCATAGGGAATGAGGCAGGGCAAACCCGTGGTGCGACGCCAGTGTGCCACGGAGCCAAAAAGCACTAATTAAATCCAAATATGTCTAAGCTGCCACATCTTTATCTGATCATGTTTTCCTTGTGATCTTTAGCTGTTTTGCTTTTTCAGTATTACTGTTCATATATTTGCATTCATAAATATTTCTCAAGTAATACTGATGTGAGTATTTTAAACAGAAATAAACATTGTTTATTTCTTTCCTTCTTTAGTACTCCCTAGTAAATGAACCTCTGATTGAGCTTACCAACCCGGGGGCCAGCGGTTCTCTCTTCTACCTAACCAGCGACGATGAGTTCATCATTAAAACAGTCCAGCACAAGGAGGCCAAGTTCCTCCAGAGACTGCTACCAGGATATTACATGGTGAGACTCTTAATGCTGCTTCAGCATCTCCTGAGGAGCGTTAAGATGTAAAAAAAACTTTGAAAAATCTTTTTATTGCTGTATTTGAACAGATCACTTGTCAGACACCTAAGTGTTATAAATGAGATGGAATAAATGTTCTCATTAGCTTCAGCTGCAGTGCCATGTTTCACTGGAAACTGTCTGTCTCAAAGATGAAGGGTGTGTTGGTTACCTTTACATCTGACAATTTCTGTATATCTTCTCACTTACTCCTATATTTATGTAGCAATTTAAATAGTGCCAAAGTTTGAAATCATTTGTAATGCAATGAAGGAATCCATGCAATGTTATAATTTTCTACACCTAAAATCCCATTCACCTATCAGGTAATATTCCACATTTCTTCTTATAATAAACAATATTCAGATTAAAACTGCCTTTCATTTCACAGAACCTGAACCAGAATCCACGCACACTGCTGCCAAAGTTTTACGGACTATACTGCATCCAATCTGGAGGCATTAACATCCGACTGGTGGTGATGAACAACGTGCTTCCACGTTCCCTCAAAATGCACTACAAGTATGACTTGAAGGGATCCACCTACAAGAGAAGAGCATCCAGGAAAGAGAGAGAGAAGGCTTGTCCAACCTGCAAAGATCTGGACTTTCAGGACATGCATGAGGAAGGGCTTTACTTTGACACAGAGACATACAACAATTTAATGAAGACTTTGCAGAGAGACTGTCGGGTAAGGGGTTTTACAATTTTAGTCTTGTCTAGAATAGTGCAAGTGATTGTGTGCATGTGTGCTTATTCTTGTCTCTGTTTACTGGACTGGCTTTGAAGTCATAGCCATGCCACAACAGGAAGACTACTGTTATTTCACAGTAGAAAGCTCTGCAATGAACAAGGAAGTGTTGGGTTAGGTGATTACTGTCTCTTGAAGGCTTTCCTTTCTCATTCTTCTATTCAGGCCTTTTCTGTGACATGGACAGCCTTGGTTCCTTTGTTAAACTGTTTTGACTTGTATTCAACAAAGCCCCCACAGACAGTACGCTTGTACCTTACCACAGATGAGAGCAGATTGCTTTGGACCTGGGAACACACAGGAATGAATTTATTGTTGAAGGAAAGTCATTGACCTCCAATTTTTGTAGCCAATTATGGAACAACCTCGAGTTGACCACAGATGACAACGTGTCAGTGTGCGTTTATGGTACAAAATGTTTGAAAGATAATTTTCAGTACTCTGGTCATCCACTAGGACGTCACTGTTTTCAAAATTATAAATTCAGACAGCTAGATACAAAATACGTTTTCTGAAATAGGCCAGATCTTTGACTCTCACTGTTACTGATGGATCAAGTGAGGCCCAGAGATCAGAAAGAAAGACTTCCTACTAGCCCCGATGAACCTGGTGGACCAGGCAACTGCGCACAACACCATTCCGCCAAAAATTTAATGACTTCCATTATAGGAGTATTTCTAGTGTTGGAATAGTTAATAGTTGATGTTGTTTTTATGGCAAAATGGTCATTGATAGGATATGGAAAGGAATTAATACTAATGAACAGCATGATGCTTTGAGTACAGTATATAGATGCTTTGAGTACAGTATATATTGTATTGATTCTCCTCTCCTCTCCTCTCCTCACAACAATCTAACCAAGATCCCTCCAGGAAATAAGTGCAAACAGGTTTGAAAAACAGTTTATTTCTCACACATCAAGTCAAATAGTGTCTTGTTTTTTTAGTTAACAAAGATCATGTGATTTTGGGTTAGGGTAAAATTACCACAAATTCAGAGGAATTTACAGTAATCTCCTCGGGTTATTGCCTTTTCCCATCATGATGAAACAATATGCTGACTCGCTTACATGATCCGTTTTGCCCTTATGTTTTCTTAAGAACATTGCAACCAGAATGACATCCTCCTCTTTTGCTATGTAAGGGCTCCCGTAACCTGGAAGTACACTCACATTTCCCAAACCCTGACACATACAATCTCCGCCCCTTATGTGTACACATGTTGGTCTGCATGTTGTATTTATGTGTAAAACATAACCAAAGTGTGTTTCTTATTTAAAAGAGAGAGTGATAAGTAGCATCTGTTAGATACTTTGTGCTGTACAATTTGTTATTGTCATGGCTTCCTGTGCTTGCCTCCTGAGCGGGAAGCAAAGTGCCCTCTAAGCAGAACTGCTGTTCATTTTCATGAGTAAGCAGCTAACCCCTTCACCCCAGGAGAGGGCGAAAACAGAGACCAAAACAGAGGAGGGGTCGACAGAAGCCAAGCAATGGGGGGTGAGGGGCATGGATGGAATGAAAGGGAGGAAGGGAATTGTTGTCCTATTAAATAACATTTGGTGAGACCTTTGAAAACTGATTTTAGCTGTTTTGCCAGTGGTTGGAGTGTTGTGATTCATGTTCATGGGAATGTGGAAGGTCAGAAGCAGAAAGGAGATTACTAAAGGAGGATGACTAAAGTGTTATAGAGAATCAAATATTTGTGCTATGTTGGACACTACTAGGGAAACACTGGGTGTGTTTTTTTCCTTTCAAGTGTACTGTGTCGATTATTCTGCAGCTTCCCTGATACTCTGCCTAAACAACACAATGCATTAATAATTCATGCTAATCTACTGTATAGTGAGAGTGAGACAGGATTTATCATAAGTACTTTAGTGGCATTGATTGTGTGTGTTTTATGGTCCAAATCTCAGTTAAATGTTTTTATTATTTATTTTTTTATTTAATAAGTTTTCACTTAATTAAAAATAATTCAACAATTTGATAATTTTACAACTTATTTTAAACCGTTCTTTGTTTCTTGGAATTTGAGGAAAGCCTAAGGATGTCCACTTCTTGAGAGGTGAGCGTCCAACGACACGACATGTATGCTTTGATGATGACATTGTTACTGGGGATGATGTCATGCTGCTTAGACGTTCATTATGTTGGCAACCACCAAGGCCAAATGATACCTAAGTACTGTCCAGATTCCATTAAAGTATTTATGTCATATTTACCTTCATGTATGAGCAAGTGACTAATGAATCAGTCTCCCTCCTCTCAGTCACTTGATCCTGGGACAATGATGGCGTCTCTCTGTCTTGGCTGCAGGAAAGCCAAGATTCCAACCTTGCAGTCAGAAGTCAGAACCTTAACTACGTTTGCTTCATTTGGTTAATTAAGCCAGATGGTTCAAGTTCATGACTCACTTTGATTATTTATCTGATAATCAAAATAATGGCTGATTATTTAAATCAATGCAACTTGTCACAGGTATTCATACAAATCTATAATGTGATTTGAATAAAAGTCACATTGTTAATAATAATGAATTTCTATAATCTCTGTTTCATGTAATTGAGTTGAAGACGATTAGTAATGAATTTTACCTGTCTTGTTAGTGCGAATCATGCTGAAGAAACTTGCACTATATAAGGGTCACTGCTGAGCTGGGGGAACAGATGAGGAGCTGTAGTTCAGGATAGGCGGGTGAAATAGTCTCTCAGGATGGAATGTGGTGAGAATAATCCGATATGTGTTACAGATCAGGAGATTATGGGGTAAATTCGCATTTTACCCAAGTGTTAGGGTTAGCCTTTTCCATCACTTAGGAATAATCAACTTCAATGACATATTGATAATATTTTTCAGAAATCAAATCCTTTTCGAAAGTTACAATAGCAGCATATCTGTTTTCTTTCTGTTTGATTGTGTGCTTGGATAGCGCAAAGTAAAGGCCTACTGTAGGCTGTGTGTGTGTGTGTGTGTTTGTGTGTGTGTGCGCGCGTGTGCGTGTATTCAAAATGGCTGTCGTTTGAATAGGCTGGGGGAGTTTGAGTGAAGGGATGCAAATCATTGATACGGAAAATTCAAAGCTCATACAAAAGCCCCGGTGTTTGTTTGAGTCTATTCTGTGCTGGTGTGTTTTAGTATGAATATAACTTTATTCATCAGCAGTTTCTATTCCAGATTCAAAGTGGATGCACAACGAATACTTTTTTTTTTGTCATTAACAATTTTAAAACGGCTCCTTTAAAAAAATTATTAAGAGGGAATTGTTGGTCAACTTCTAAACTTCACTGGTTTTGTATTCTTTGGAAACAGTCACCAATTTTTCCTTGATCTATGACCAATATCACTCACTGACTATTTCACAATTTCATTACTGAACACTATTATATTCAGGACATGGGTTATATGTGGAGTGTATTTGTAGAACGTAGCATCCACTTTTCCCCATCAGACAAATCAATCTTGATCTCATTTTTCAAGTCAGGAATTATATAACAGTACAGAATACAGTATTACTTTTTTATGAATTACATCATGAGACAAGTCTGACTATGTAGCAAGGATCTCATTCCAGATCAATCTTCTGCCCCTGTCCACCCTGGTCTCGCTCACCATGTCAAAACTCAGAGTCCCTGGGAAACTAGGCTCTAGGCTGCAGGTCAATGTGTAACACATGGTTCACTGTGGAGAAACACCTTGTTTGTTTGTTTTTTTAGCTCAGAACTGCTTTCAACAGAGATTTCCTTTTGCAAGGCACATGGTCTTGCAAAAGGAAACATGTTTGGCAATTAAAGTGTTGTGGGATGAGAAAAGTGTGTTTTTGAAAACATTCCATGATGATGCATGTTTGCCATCACGAAAACTAAGGTGTATATTGTACTTCAGTAAAATAATCTCTTCCGTGTTCAAATTATGAAATGTCCAGGTCATCATGACCCACCTTGTGTCAGTAATGTTATGCATTTCTTACAAAGTCTTGATGTCTTTTGACTTCAAATAGGTGCTGGAGAGTTTTAAGATCATGGATTACAGCCTGCTGCTTGGTGTGCATGTCCTGGACCAGAGCCAGAGAGATGGAGGTGAGCCGGGCCAAGCAGGGGGTGATGGGAGGAGACCTGTGGGTCAAAGGGTGCTGTACTCCACCGCAATGGAATCAATCCAGGGAGATGGCAAAGCTGCTGAAGCCCTCACCACAGATGACACGTGAGTTAGTTCGGCTGATTTTTTTTTTTTTTCATTTTATGCATACATATTTGAGAATACACGCCTCCCTGTCTGTCACATCCAACTTTCAGTTCCAGACATACAGTAGTTATACAACCAAGCTAAGACTGGGAACAAGTATAGTGTGTACACAGTCAGGTTTTTATGTAACCATGGCTACACAAATACAAACCCAGCCACTGTTCTGCATATTTGGAGCAATAAACATGAATGCAAATACTGGAAGTGCCTTTTTTTTTTACAAACATTAGCTGAACTGCGTCATCACATTATCTTTATTTGAGCAGCATTACAGAAGAGCAGAAGCTACATTCTAACAGCTGTTGTGTTTTCTGCTTTCTTTTAGTATGGGTGGCATCCCTGCCAAAAACCACAAAGAAGAAAAGCTGCTCATTTTCCTGGGTATCATAGATATTCTACAATCCTATAGGTACTGATCTCCAAGAGCTTTTTAAAAACATGTTTGCATGTTATTTCTAACACTGCTCGTGTTGTTACTGGAAAATTTTGTAGACTTTTTAAAGCCATGTAAATCTGACTGTCTGATCAATTGTGAAAGGAAAATATCTCATGAGTAGTGTTTAAAAAAATGTGCACTGAGTATGACAACTTTGAATGATACTCACAGAACGTGTTTGTCCTACAGCATAGTGACGGATTATGACTGTTGGTTGATGAAATGAGCTACAAACCACTTTAACAAGACACTTTTTTGTCCTGGGAGCATAAGGGTTGAGTAACAGCAGAGGAAGCTGTTTAGCTTTCCAAAAATGTAAAAGCATCACATTCATCTTTGTTGGCTTGCGTGGTCAAGGCATCAAAGGCACGCGGAGTAAGTGAGAGGGGATTGGGTCAGGGAGAAAGGACGAGTGGAGTCAATTTGTCTCCATTTATCGTGTCAACATTATAGAACCTTAATGTACTTTTGATGTAATTCCTGCATCAGTGCTGAAAAATAATCTTAGTTTGTGTTGGGCCAAGAGGAAAGAAGGGAGACCCTCAGGTTTGATAAAGCATGAAGGGGAAGTTTACAGTAAGTGGATACATTTGAGATGAAGCTTTTTCTTGTTTTGTTTCTACCCAGATTCATGAAAAAGTTGGAGCATTCATGGAAAGCCCTGGTGTACGATGGCGTAAGTTGATCCCTTGCTTGAATCCGATACTGCTCCTTTTATGACTGGGTCTTTTATTTTGTCACATCCTTAATATCTTCTCTGGCTGTCCCCAGGACTCCGTCTCGGTGCATCGGCCCGGATTTTATGCCAGCCGCTTCCTAAAGTTCATGAGCACACGGGTCTTCATGAAGACTCAACGTAAGTCTGGAGATTGATCGTTGTTATCCCTTTTTGTTCCTTGAAATTAGCATGGTTGAGACAAAAATTTGAGGATTTAGCCATACTATTTACCATCACCGTGTGCTGTCAGAGAGAGCTGCCATGAAAAGATTTAATTCATGTCCTGCATGGGAAGCAGAATAATAATGGCTTTGGACCACTGTGTGAACACTGTGTGCTTCAGTCAGGATAATCTCCAGTTGCTTCAGTTTTGTTACTCGCTTAATCATTTTTCCCTCTCTTTCACACTCATTTTCACCATGCAGCAATTCGATTTTCCCCTTCAAAGAGGACCCGCACTTCCATCCCCGCACTGAAGTCATCCTCCCAGGAGATCCTTTCATTGCAGGCAGATGAGAGGAACAGCGAGGACAGAAGAGACAGGCTGGGGGGAGCTTGCAGTCTGGCCAGTCTGAACGGACAAGGTAAGCAAAATGGCAAGTTTTTTTAGGAAAGCCTCATCCTGACCCTGTCAATGCAACTCACTGCCATTTTCCTAAACATCCCCATGGATATATAAATAAATTACATTAATACAGCATTTTGCTTTTATGGTCAGACTACAGAGGCAGTCATTGAAGAGGTGAATTTCTGTGTCTATAGGACCTTTGTGATGATATATTTTAGCTGCTTGATATTCAGCCTCTCACTATTTCCCATGATTATAATCTAACCCAGAGGCATACAAATCATGAGCTCTTGACCTTTGTATTTGACATGCAGTATTAGATACAGCTGGTTGCAGGCATGAAGTGGAAAGAAGCCATTTTTACAACCCAGCACTCCCAAACCACTGTGTC
Source organism: Antennarius striatus (assembly GCF_040054535.1). Lineage (NCBI taxonomy): Eukaryota > Metazoa > Chordata > Actinopteri > Lophiiformes > Antennariidae > Antennarius > Antennarius striatus. The sequence continues at coordinate 23,309,247 of NC_090778.1, forward strand.
CAGTTTTGCTGAAACATGCCATAAAGCAATTTGGATTACAATATTTCCGTTACTGATTCTCCTGCGCTGTGTTGTTACGAAATCAGTCTGAGAGGATAATCTGTTACTCTGTGAGGTTGAAGGAGACAAATATAAATTTAATCAATATCAATTTATCAGTTAAAGTCAGATCCTCATGACTGACCTTATCTTGGTCATTATTCCCATTTGCATTTTGAGTTGTTATTTTGTCTTATCCACAGTTGTAAGAATCTGTTTTGATCAGCTTTAAGAAACCATAGCATGTATGTAGGAGCAGTAATTTTAAGTTTACAATGAATAGTGAGAAGAAACTGTGTGGTCTTCATTTACAGCGGCAGTTTCATGATTGCTTTAGAAAAATAAACTAATGTTTGAAATTTAAAATAAAAAGTGATCATTTTTTCTTTTATTCATTTCACATGCATGGGAATTTCTTCTCCTCAGCTGTGTTTGGTTTGTACCAGCGTCCAGACCTGGTCCCAGCCAGCGTGTCCTTCTACGAGGGCTCCTCCATGGGAACCATTTCTAGCTCCTCCATGTTCGTCAGTGTGGACAACCGAACAGAGGAGAGGTAAAGCGCACTTGTTTGTCTTTTACTTTTTCTGATTCCTTTCATTTCAAAATGACACTTGGTGTTGATTTAGTGGTGGAATGTCCAGTTTATCAACTTGAAACAATTATACATGATTGGTGAGACTTCGAGAACAAGAAGGCAAGTTCATTTGCCACACCTTACACACACACACACACACACACACACACACACACACACACACACACACACACACACACACACACACACACACACACACACACACACACACGTCATTGCCACCTGTACTCTTAAATCACATGGTCTTATTAGTGAGACGCGTCATGGAACAGGTGACTCAGCTGTGTTGACAGCATGTGTCCAGTACATGTACAGTAAAATAGATTAACTTCCTACAGACATACAGGACACTTAGGAGGAGTAGTGTGATAGTGTATTAATCTCTCACATGGCAAAAAAAATACATAAACTGTAAACAGATTGATTTATAGAACAGTAAAGTTTTGTCAAATAAATTAAGACCCTTTACAAGGTAATGTCTAATATTGAAAATTCTGATAAAAAGCAATGTTTTGTTCATTATTCTAAAATAAAGTCAGGCTTTACTACAGCTTATTCAACTTTTTCCCCCTGTATCATTTCCCTGTCACTAAAGGACAAGTTCATTTTTCTGGTTGCCAGTAGCGTCTCAACTCTTTGTCTTCTGCTCTTTGTTTTCCCACCTTACACCTCTCATCCTGCCCACTAGTGTCAGGTTCAGTTTGCTTTCCAAAGCTCCATTGTGTGTCTTGCCTGATCTTGTCCTCTCATCAGTCACCTGCTGCTGCACTGACATTGTTGTGTCAACTGTTTCATAAATATTTAAACTGCATCTTTCACACGGTCCTACTTAATGGCATTATGCTGCAGAAAGACAGAAAAGAATTCAAACGGTGTAGCGGTGACTGTGCAGCTGCTGACACTAATCCTGGTCAGCTGGTCTGCATGATCACTCCACCTGGATTTGACTTTGTGCACAAACAGTAAAGTCAGTAAAATGTCATAAAATGGTAAAGACACATTCTTGAATTTACATAGGAGTCACCTGACACAATAAAACACCAGCAGCTCTCGAGTCGCCCCCTGGTGGCTGAACTAGGATTGTAAAACAAAAGGAGCAGATTTTGCTTTCCTGCACATAAAAACACGCAGTCTCACAGTGCATGGTATTTCATTATTGATAAGTGTTGTTGCACCTTTTTTGCTTTTTATCTACTTTATTTGAATTTTCCCCTGCTAATATAAAATTACTCTTTGGAAGTTAACATGGATTTTTATTGTCTGCATTGACCTTTAAGGTCGTGTGGTGATGAATGAGATGTCAGTTATTCATTCATATCTGACATTATCTAATGGATGTATCAAACAATTCTGTTGCATAATGTCTTTTCTGGGTTTGTGGTTTTTTTTAACAAATCGTTATGTAGCTCTTGAGACAGACGTCTCATCTTCACAAAAACTGAAATCAATACTTAATTAAGAAAGTTTGCAAAATTCAGGTCTCTCTTAAACTATATATGGGTATTTCTAAAAGCACTTTGGGAGAATCTCCACTCAGGTGTCCCATTTTGACTTCTTCATCCTGGTCACGTCTGGCCAATTTTGAGGGGACTTTGTTAATTTCCTGTGAGACATTTCTGAGACTATGACACTCGATATCAGACGAGTTTCCCTATCTTTCATGTAGTCAGTTTGTCTATTTTATGGCAGAGTGCCTGCATTAGTTTTGTGATTTGTTTTTGGAAAGCTTTTTATAAAATCTATTTCAAAGCACTGTTTATACAGGTAATATGATACGGACTCTCTGGGCTGTTTATTACTTATGTTAAAATGAAGATATATTTTCCTGCTTCAGAGATGACATTGCATCCAGCTCCACATTTACCTTAGAAGACAGCGCGATCTGCCTCACTTCAGAGCAGAGCACCATGGATGTGGACATAGACCGAGATGATGGATCTGTCCTCGATGTCTACTTGGTGAGTTGAGTTCATTTCTTATCAGGTAACTCTCACATTGGAGTGATTTTCCTTTTAAGAAATTTGGGAATAGGTCTCTGTACTTATTTATGTCTGGCTTCTATATGAGCCTTAAGAATGTCAACTCTCTCTTCTCACTTACAGTAAAAAAGACAGATTTACAACCATCCTTTTCTCCTGCCAATCAAGACAATCTCCACACTCCATTTGATGGGTCGGACTGGCCTTGTAACTCTACTTCCAATGCTGCTAGTTGTACCATGTTGCCACTTGTATTGCCAAACCATAAAAAGATGGTGATTCTCCACTGGTTGATGGACTAAAAGAAGAAACCAACAGCGATGGATATCCCCAGGAACCACACATCATGTTAAATGATGAACATGAGGCTGACTGTTGCTTTTTAGAGCATGCGTAAATGCAGTGCTTTTAAGATTTATATATGTATACTGTTTTCATGGGTCATACAAAGATTTAAACATTTACTGTATACACACGAGGAGAGGGGAGATGCATTTCTTAAAACGTCTTTTTCTCCTGACAAGAAAGGAGGAGGAGACTGAAAGTCTGCAGCTGCATTAGTTTCTGATCGGTTTACAGTGAATTTATGGTGATGCCTTTGTCCGCAATGAATGCCACTAGGATGGTATCACACCAGAGACACAAGCCAGCTTGTAGCCACAGCCACTGCAGAAGAGGCAAGACATGAAGGATTCTAGAACTCTCAAAGCCAAACAGACTGTGACATGGTGAAGCAGCTACCTGATCCCAACAGGACTGTATCTGCCCCAACAGGAGCCTGAAGCCCTTGTGATGGGCTGCTACTAAATGAAAAAAAAAAAAAAAAAGTTACTGTATCTTGGATGAAGCACAGACAGGAGGGATGATGCATTCACTCTTGAAAAATGGCACTTTTGACATTAATTGCTGTAAGAAATTTTTCCTCTGAAGAAGTTGCCTCGGGATGCGGGCTACCTGACCTAAGGACAGATTTGGAATATGCACTTTTCTCTCTTTTTACTCTAGATGCACACCTCTGTAAGTCATTGATACTACATGTACAGATAGTGACGGAACACTGTTGATCATTTTTGATGTAGAGCTATTAGTTTTGTGAGGTTTGTGTCATGACTGAAATGCTTTTACTCAGGATATTCTTTGATACTAAGTGTGTCCTCTTCAAGCAGACATGGCATCCCACACTTGGAAGCTGTCCGGTACCTCTCCATCAAGACCATATCCAACTATATATGTTGAATTCCACAGTCAGACATTTGCAAAGAACATAATTTATGAAATATCAATTAGCTGAAAAAAAAAGGTTAATTGCTGAATGTAATGACAATGCATATTTATATATAGAACATGCGTATAAATAAACTACTTAAATTCAATGTCTGGTTGAACCCGTTTGAAATACTTCATAACATATTTATGTGCCCTCGAATTCAGTGGTGTCACCAGAACAGTACGCTGCATGTGCTTCAGTTGATAATTTTAATTTACAGAACATTGTCAAATTGCATTATATTTAGTGCAAATAACACTTTTGTTGTACAATTTAGAAATATACAAACTGTGTAGATTACTGACAAAATATCAAAATTTAAAAAAAAAAAGTATTCTTCAGCGGACATTGCTCATAGATCAGTGAAACAATTATCCAGATCCTTCCCAACCTCTGCTTCCCAAAACCTGACTGAATTTTAAACCATGCAGATCTAAATTGCAAAATTCCCAGCTTTTAATGACATCTAAAGTAATTTGATTTAAATCTGAGGTAAGATGCTGTGAAATGCTGACTTTCTCCCCAGCTTAATTGCTGTGTTGATAAACGCACATCTGGTGGTTGTACAGGAAAGATGACAAGGGCCCATTGATGTCTAAGGCATTCTGGGGGTTGGGTATCAGTCAAAGGGCAGGAGGCCACTGCATTGTAGTGTGGTATATGAAATGTAATGTTCGAGTATAACAGAGAAGAGGGTACTGATATCTACTTAACAGTTTAGTTCTACTTCATCCTGTACAGTAAAAGCAGGACTATTTGACAAACCTGTGAATGTACATATTTCCCTCATCAGGGGCTGAAAGTAGTGAAAAACAACTTAGACTGTACAAAGTATACCCACTCACCCCTCAATCAAAGAGAGGAATCCTGATATCAGACACTACTGCTGGCCATATGCAAATATCTGTCAGAAACCACAAGCAACATGGAGGTTAAACACAGATACTGGCAACAGGCCGCTACTTAGCATCTATAGACCGTAGTCCGATTGATTATCAGCTCAACAGTGTCAAAATATCATCCGACAAGAGTTAATTAGACTTAGCAAATGCACTTGAGCTCTCGCTTCAGGTTTGTCTCGGCACACAGCTGTCATCAAATTCAAGTGTTCAACAGTCAATTCACATTTCTCCCTAACTAAAATCTTCTTCTGTTTTCTCTTTACAATACATTATGTCTCAGTAAGTAATTTTATAACAATCTAGAAATATAAAGATTTCAAAGCTTTAGGTTTTCACCTTCCCCTCCCTATCAGACTGCAAAGAGAGTGATGTGTAGAACAGGAGAAGGCAAGACCAGAAAGACCCTGTTCAACAACTCCTCAATGCGTTTCCCGTCTGTTCATTTTCATTTCTCATGGTAGTTATGTTAGCAGCAGCAAACAAGTTGCTGTAATACTAGTGATTAAAGCAAACCCAAAAATGTCAAGAAGTATGCAATGATGAGAAATGTAAAAAAAAGAAAAAATTTACAAAAAAAAGCAAATAATTACTAACAATTCAAAAACCACTTACGACAAATCCTGAATTTACATACAAATGTACCCAATGACCACCAGATGATGTTAAATTATTCCAGTGTGGCTGGGATGACAACTACTGTCAGATTAAAGTCAAAGAAACAGTCTTCAACAAGCAGGTGTCCTGTGAGATGTCCTGGATGCGATGATGTCCTGCATACAGGATATGTAAGTGTAAAGACACATTCTGAGCAGCAGGTGAACGATTCTGTAGTCATCGACAGCCTGGCGCTGACAAATGTAGCCTCTCTAGTAAGTAACCTCGTTCCACCAGAGCCCTGAAACAAAGATTAAAAGTCATTATTCTAAGACCTGAAATCTGACAATTGTTTGTTGATCACTTGGTACCAGCAAAGGTATATCCTGAACCTAAACACTCTGAAAAAGGTAAAGAGATCATGTTTGGGTTATTATTTACCTGTTTGTGCTCAGAAGAGAATGGGCTTCCAAGCTGTTTTATCCTGGACATAGGAGGTGAAGCGCTTGAGGAACTTGGGATACTCTCTCCGAGCCACGGCTCTGAGGACTGAAGCTGGAGCCCAGCCTCCTGGGTTTACTGCAGCACACAGAGGAAAATCATCGAGGAACTGTTAACTACTGATGAAATAATTAATTATAAACCTACAGGGTACCAGTCGACAGAGTGTGGTCTATGGCGCCCCCTACTGACACAACTGATGCTCTTTTTTAACCACCCACTCCCTATAAAGACCAGTATTCCATCTGCTGTTTGCCTTTATTTCACAATTTCCTCATCCACAGGAAGTCATGGGAGGGTGAGAGAACTGCTTCTTTTTTTTTTTTAGAATTACTTTAATTTTGACTGAATTTCAACAAAAAGTCAGTTTTTGTGTTAACTACAGTAATTCCAAAAACAATGGTGTACTATGAAAAGTTAAATTAAAAGAGAATGCTATCATCAGCACTCAAGCTGGACAAAGCTAGAAAAGAGATATCCCCTCACACAAAAACAAGTTTCATCAAGTTGTGATCAAACCTTGCCCCGTACCTCCTTATGAACTGAACCTCTCCAGGTTCACATCCTTCTATTACATTTCCAGGCATGAAGCTAGCGCCTGTTACTAATTAACCCCATGACCAGGAAAAGATTCAAAGGTGTTTTTGTTAGATATCAGTATTTAGAGCTGCTCACATTAAAACAAGAAAGCATGATCCTCCACCCAGCTAAAAGAGTTTGATGGAACCCTAGGTATAAACAGTCTGCTGACCTGGTTTATTTCTGCTGCGATCAAACATGATCAGGTTGGACAGCCACTTACCGTTGGCAACATAGGTGATCTTACAGAGGATGTTGTCTCTGCTGATTTCTTTATCTCCCTCTGGTGGGCTGACCATTGTTTGGCAGATCATAGCGACATTGATTTTGGCACGAACACACCGGTTAGTGGGCTGGAAGTACAAAAAAATAAATAAATAGAAAGCAAAAGGCAACTAAATGTCCCGCTAGGTAAAAACAGTCCCAGCCAAACCTAGGTTGATAAATCAGTAAGCAAGAAAATGAAACGTGTTAACACAAATGTCAAAATTCAATAATAATGTAGGTAGTTTCATAATGAAACAAACCAAAGCCACAGTATACCCCCCCCCCCGCTTCATATGCAAGGAGAATAAAAATATAAACTATCACTTTAGGTAATATGACTGAGGTCTAAACATTGCTTCTTTTTTTACCTTTTACCTAACAAAGTTGTTTTGAATGTAACACTAAAACTAAATGCACCTTTAATCTAATCTACTGTATTTGAGACGCCTTATTTACCAAGAACAAGCATGAGATGAGAAGATGGTTGCATTTCATATAAACAAAAATCTCATCTGAGACAAATCCCACTCACAGAGGTCCAAGTTCTACTTTTAACCATGGAAACAAACAAAGCAATAAAAACACAAATCCTCCAACAGTAGAAGGCTGTGTTATAATTTGTGTCTATATAAAATTTGGTAATAATTTTTGAGAAACTAAAAGCACCACATGGGATTGATACAGACTTGTACTAAATCTCCCATCCAATTTCATTTCAAGTCAAGTCTTCAGCTTTCTGGCTCACAATATTGCATGATAATAAATATTAAGGCAGTAATCTTACAGCAGCCTTTTCATGGTCCACAGAGAAGTTGCAGACCAGCCATGTGTCAGGATCATTTTCATTTGTGGCCAAGATCTTCCTGATTGCCGACAGATAGAGCACATCTCTCTGAGAGGCAGGCCAGACTCTCTGAAACACAATCAGAGGCATTCAGCTGGAAATATTTCAGCTCACAGAATGTAATTCATTAAATGTGCAGCACATTTCCTCAATGTGTAAAACCACCCTTAAGTCAACTTACCTTGTGTGTCTGGTAAACAATTACAGCGTTATCAGAAAGAGTTTCCACAACGTTGAAGTTTTCAATAGTGGCTGGGGGTGTGGAGAGTTCAGTCAGATTGTGAGCCAGCAGCAGGAAAAGTCAAACACAGGCTACGTGACGATGATTTCTGGAACGTTTTACTCACTCTCCCAGTCAAATCGGACTGCTGTGTCCCAGAAGTAGTGGCAGACCTCGTGTCCGGTCACTCCCTTCACAGCATGTGTGGCTTTGAGAGGGTCCAACACAATACCGTTTTCCTCCACCTCTCTCCTATACACCTGTTCAAAAGTGGTTGCGTCATGATATGAATACTCTCAACTTTACGTCTCAACCCGGTGATAAATTTTAGATTATTCTAACATTATTTACAGGGATGAGATTTCAAGGTTCAGTGGTAACAATCAAGGGAAATGAATCACATGCAGTTTCTCTCCTTTGTACTCACCTTCATCTCACCTTCCTCAATCACCAGCTGCCAATTGGCATCTCCACCCACATCCTGTAGTGAGTAAGTCATGTGATTCTGCACCATTTCCTCCACCTAATAAAGGGACAAGTATTGATTAGCAGGCTGGTTGAGGAAATGCTTTGAAAAAGGTCACAGTTTTTAGTAATCTACAGATTGCAGCACCTATTCTGCTATCTTAAATAACAGGTTTGTATAACATGAAGCGCAAATAAAAAAAAAAAAAATTCCCTATCACAATTTTTAGGAATTCCTACACAGAGCAGTAACCAAATACATATTTAACACTTAATCCTGCTTTGAGTCGGTACTTGGCAACATAACAATGAACTGACAAATCAGTGCGGTTAGGAGTCGTGCCTGTTCATGCTTGGGAACAAAAAGTGATGTGAAAAGAGGAAATGAAGTGGTTTCATTTGATCTAACCATGCAGTCATGGATTTTATTGTAAACACAGGCATAAAGACAACAGTTATGTGATAACAAATCCCTTTGGTCACTCCAGGAATTTCAGTTATTCCTTTTTTTTCATCTCATAACACTACAAATAAGATTTCACTGGAACCACAGGAAATTGCTGAAATCCTAGAGTGACTCATCAGTAGACATTCTCAGAGGATGTGCACATTCTCTCTCTGTGGTGGAAAGTGGAACCCATTTGCAGCCCATTACAAGTACAGGTGCTCAATGGTGACCAAATACAGTACCTGAGCGCTGAATCTGTGAATGTCATCTGAAGCACTGACTAGCTCAATGGAGGACAGGGAAGAAGAATGGCTATGAAGCTGCACAGCAAAGAGGAAGGAAGATTGAGTGAGAAATGAGCAAGAAAGAGGCACAGCTGAAGAAGAAGAAACAATCATGACCTGCTTCAACAGCATTTTTTAAATTATGCTAATTCAGCTCTTAAATTATTCCAGTGCAGACAAAGTGATTATCTGTGATAAAGTATTGCAGTTTGCGTAGCTTAATAGGCAGGTCCCAGTGATTATAAAGGGACTAAGTATCAGACAGGAACGAGAACAGAGGGCAAGAGAGGCAGCCTCGGATTCCCACAGCGTAGGATAGCAGTTAGATGTGCACCAAAGGGAAAAGGAGAACAGTGTCGAGTACCTTGGTGGCATATCGATGCTTACTGACGGCGGAGTAGGCGTCTCCAGGAGGAATGGGAGTTAGTCGAGGTATCCTGACCTTCTCCGTCTGGCACTGTGAGAGAAAGAGTAGGAGTCTGGTGAGCAAAAGAAGCTCAAGAAGAAAAGCAACATCTCTGCTCGTATTCTAACTATGATTTACGTCAGATTTCACGTTTTCCAGAGCAAGAAAGACAAAGAATAAAGATTCACACCTGCTCCTCTATCTTGTCCTGTCTGTCGAGTGCAGCTTCCACTGCGTCGAAGAACTCATCTTCATTGATCAAACTGTTAGGACCCTCCTGTGAAAAAGCAAACGAGAACGATGTGAGAACAACCATGTGAAGGTTCAGTAACAACGAAAAAAAAAAATGCAGAGACAAAATCAATAAGTCACTCTGCTGTGGTTTATCTGGATCTTCATCTAATTTTCTTCTCTACTTTCATCTTGCCTCATAGTCTGGGCCTCCATAGTGTGACTTTTTCTTAAGTTCGTTCACAGCAGACTTGTAGGCATCTTCGACCCTCCTTCTCTTTTCCAGCTCCTAAAGGAACACACACACAGACACACACACACACACACACACACACACACACACACACACACACACACACACACACACACACACACACACACACACACACACACACAGAGAAGTGTTCAGTCATGAGTGCAGCTGTTTTTAAAAGCAAATAAGCACAAACTAATGATGTGCATTTCACTGAAAAAAAGTTGCAAATGTGTTATTTGGGTCATCTGTGTTAGCTGTGACTCACAAAATGAGCCTAAATTCAGCTTGAAAATCAACAAAGGAAAAAACCCCCCAGGAAAACAGTGACAGACAGAATTTTTGTATCTCCCTCATTACTTCCTTCACAGTGAACTTTGTCATCATGTGGAGCAGATAGATGAAACCTGAGTGTCTGTGATATTTTATCAATGTTGTTTATGCCCCAAATTCTAGATAACCAGTCTATTTTCAGACTTTAAACGTCCACTTCCAAATATTGATTTCACATTTATTGATCGAACCTGAACCCCTGTACTGCGATGTGTGTGGTTTGACCACCTTGCCTGTGCACATTTAGACAATGGACAGAAAGGCATTCAGTCTAGCCTGAGAAAACATCTCTGCCTGGTGATAATACTTATTTCCTTAGATTACAGGTGACAGACTTGCTAAAAACAAATGAGAAAAGCATCTGCGAGTCACAACAGTTGTGCAAACCCGCCACATCATTCCTTTGTGTGCACGCACTCAAACAGGTTTTACAGAAAGTCTCATTTCATGCCAGAGGCAAATAAACACCACACAAATGAATTAGAACAGCTACAAAATGGAGACCTGGAAAGGTTGCTTGACCTTCCATTTACACGCATCTATTACCAAAAGCACACAAACCCCGATAACAGGCATTCTATCTCTTTGTAAGAGCGAGCAAATTCTAACAAAACATACAATATAACCCGAAATCACTCGAAAGCCACGGCTCAAAAAGCTGATCAGATTTCAGTCCGTCTTCTCTGCAATAAGACACAGACACGCAAGCAAACTGAATTGTGGCTTAAAATAGACTGTGATGACCGTTAACCATTTTGTTTAAAAAATAATTAAATGGTGGAACCACAAACCACAAAAAGAAGTACACTGGAAGGTGTGGACAAATTTAAGTCAAAGTAAACAGGACATAATCCCGTCTGTTCATTTGTGTTGAACAACTAAAAACAGTCGGATGCTTACCGTAAAGAACAGGCTGCAAGTCTGTAAAGGGATCCATCTCTGTTTCTGGCATTTAAGCAGCTCTGTCCCCCTTTGTAAGGAAGGCTTCCATAGATTACACCATGAAGTCCTGGTTGTCATTCTAATCCGTTCTCTGTACAAGTCTAAGGACGTATGTCGAGTTACAACGAGTGATCTGTAACTGCTTCTATTTTCCCGCTGTGCATTGGGAGCTAAACTTAAGACATTACCAAAAACAAACACGATTGAGGTAGTTTCCTTATACAGCCAAACTGAAGGCACTTCCTGTCTTTAGTAGGTTTTAGGGTTGGGCAGCACACCTCCACAGACAGAAAAAAAGAAACTGGTCTGACAACATCAGCTGAACTAATCAAGATAGATGCTCCCGGAGCTCTCAGCTGCATACCTCCACTGTCACAGACAGCTCTTGGGATTAAGAAAGAACAGAATTTTAAGGCGACTGACAAAAAAAAAGAAAAAAAGATAAAAACAAAAGAATCCAATAGCTAAAAGAATTATATCGTGGAATGGTGTAAAGGGATGTCTGCATGCACCTGCTATAACCAAACTCAAATAAAAAGGATTTTAGTGGATGCAATCTGCAGACCCTTGGACTTTAAACGCACATTCTGCAAATAACACCATGTTTCAATGTCGATGTTGTGAAATGCATCGCTGAAGGCAGCTAAAACATTTCCCTCAAAAAGTACAGTGTCAGCACTAAAACAAAAACAAATCAAAACCCTTCCATGACGTCCAACAATTTACTCTTCTATAATGTGCACCTCTGTGATCACAGCCGCTGTTTGTGACTCTACCTTCTCTTGTTCCAATTCTTGGGGTTGTTTGTGTGTGATTTTCTGGTTCTCCCCACGTCTGTACAGATTCACTTCTTGGGATTTCCCCCCACAGACCAGAAACATGTGTGAGTAGTGACTCTTAATTTTCTGCAGGAGTGAATACTCGTTTGTCTTTCTGCTGTATGTTCTGGTCTTGTGATGAACATGGTTTGAACAAGGTAAACTACAGGCTAAACTCATAGAAACATATTACACCACTGTACACGCACGCCTCAGCATACATCGTTAAATGGTTCCAAGAGACGTGAAAGTGCGTCGAATGAACACGTGTCCTGGCTAAACCGAAGATAACCATTCCCTGTTGTGCTCTGTACTGTATTTATGATGCATTTTCAATAATATTTGGATAATATGAATCTATTTAAAGCTTAAAAACAATAAAATTTCATTTTTTAAAATAGTATTAAAAAAAAAACTTGCTCTTGTCTTCAGTCGCTGCCTCCACATGATACGGGCTAGTAATACAATGTATGTTGTTATTCTTATTTATTGTACAGTAACATGATATTATATACTTTTAACAGTTCACCAGTGATTTTAGGATTCCAATATTTGTGGCAGGCAGACGTAAAGTGGAGTAAAATGACGTATACTCATTTTATATTTTCTGAAAACCGTCGTAAGAGAACAACGTAACTTGAAACAACATAAGCCGAGGTGTCCCGGTATACCTACGTGGTCGCTCCAGCGTGTCCTAGGTCTTCCCCGAGGTCAACAAAGAGACCAACAGAGACAATTTGACACACAAAAAGTTCTACATATGGTACAGTTTATGTCATCAAACTCTAAGGCGCTAACCTCTGCAATGCCCAACAGTCGCTTTGAACTTAAATGACCAAAATTCCAATTATAAATCAGGCATTTATCGAATACATTCTTCAATTCAATTTCAGACTCCCCTTCTTTAAATCACTTTTTCTATTCAAAAATCCAAAAGACACCAAAAAAATAAAAATAAAATTCTTAACCACAATATCAAAGTCCTTAAAGAAAATGGAAAGCATCGATTTACTGCTTCGTCTTCAGTGCTTCCGCATGCTGACAAGACAACACAAGCATGATGACACTTCACCTACTGGAAGTGGCATTTATTTTAAAAGGCTGTTAGTAGAGTTCAAGTCGGTACCTTGTCTAGTCTCTTCTGCCAGCTGTCCTCTCGCTTGACCATCAGTTCAATGCAGTGGGACAAAGTAGAAAGGATGCCTGCTGTGGTAGCCTTGAAAGTGATGGCTTCACCCTTGAAATCGATGCCGTTCATTCCTTTGGGACTGGCGGGGGGATACACTGGCACAGACAAAAAGAAAACAGAAATGACAGAGCTTAAAGGCTGCATCTGGACTGGTAAATCTGTTATTAAAAGGCCCAACAATCACAGTTATTCTATAAATATTCTCAAAATGAAGCAATAAATGGTTAGCTAGCAACTCACATTTCTCTTTGCTTCCATTGTTGTTGTGATTATATTCACTGTCACTTCTTGCAGTGGCAGGAAAGTCATCCTCCTCTTCCTCTACTGCTGGTTAGAAAACATCACAACATAGATTTATCATCTATTCATCTTAAAAGAGAGATTTTCCAAGTTTAAAATGAATTAAATTCAAACGTGAGCCCTGAATTACCTCTGTCTCTCTGAAATTCATCTTTGGAGACGGCATCAGCGCAGGAGTCAAAGTATTTCTGCAGGGTGTCCACTTGTCTGCACAGAATGTCCCTGAAGGTTTCCATTTCTGCTAGCTTCTCACGCAACCTGTGACCCTTCTGAGCAGACACGATCGGAAAAAAAAGAAAGGCAATCAAAGACCGCCCGGAGAAAAAAGTCACGTCAGTCGTGTTGATTCAACCACAGAATGGACTTTAATAAAAAATAAGTACCCATGACATTCTTTTAATTGACACAAATACTTAAAGCAGATCAAGCCTTCAGCTTTAAACATTAATTATTAATGAAAATATTTTAAAGTGGCCAGAGAAGGACTGGATTAATCTTCTGCTACTCACAAACATTTCCTTTTTTTTAAAATCTTTTTTTTTTTACCTTGAAGGAGGATGTAGATGTGGCAGATAAGGCACTGGCAGCAGACGTGAGAGACAACATGGAACCATGACGCCTGAGACTGGTTTCTGAACCATAACCAGACTCGGCCTGAAAACCAGAGGGAGGAATCGAATGAAGGAAAGAGAAAAGACATTGAAAGGAGAGATTTTGGAGATTTGAACAATCAGACCAGAAAGGGAAAACAGAGAAGAAAAAATGTAAATGCACACAACACATATAAGCAATGTCATAAGAAAGTATGCAGATAATTAGCTGGGCAGGAAGAAAAAGGAGATCATTTCTAGCAGCAAGAAACACTGAGTAATACTGAATTTATCTGCAGCCTCAACAGACAGTCTGCTGAAAGGGACAGACACATGCATCACTACAGGAGAACTCGTAATATGTGGTTGAGATACAGCGAAACTGACTTCAGCCTGGTCATGATGTTCTAGTGAAAAATGTGCAGTATGTCCAGCACAACATGTAACCTGCTATGTTACATGCCATTAAAGACTGGCAGCAACAGCGTTCGATCCATTAATCTGCAAAATCAAGACAGGGCGATAACAGCTGGGACTGCCAGTTCAGCAAAGGGAATGGATTTTATCACACATATTGTATGTGCATGGTGCAAAATCAACCCCGCCAAAGCTAAATAATCGTGTTTGTTCAACAAGCAGCAGCGAAGTGTTTTTCACGACATTCCAGAGGCCAAACATTAAACTAATAACTGTAAAAAAAACCACACACACAAACAAAAAAAAAAACACTGGCAACAGCAAGGAGTATGATAAGAATCTGACATTCTTTCCTGGACCCTCACATGCTGGGTCCCCTGCATCAGTTTAATGAGTCTATTTGCTGAGTCGAGTCACACCCAGCTCTTGTGTAAGTTTTGTCTTAATTATTAAACCGTCGAACATTTCTTCAAACCAGTGACCACCTAAAGAAGGAACCAGAAGATAAAACAGAAAGAGAGAAAAAAGAAAGAGAGAGCACACATTACATTCCCCTACAAATGATCTTAAAGCAACATGTAAACAACTCAACGATGCAGTGGTAACTGTATATGATGAATATTTCTTAACATCCTGCAGCTCCATGATATATTGGCTGATAAGTATCAATTTACACAGTAATACATGTAATAATGAAACGACGTGTAGAGTGAATACAGAAAACACAAACAGCAATAATGTGAAGTGCAACAAAACAATCTTATCAAATAAAACCTTTTCAAACGGAAAAAAAAATACTTTAAACATTTGGTATTTGACATGTAAAAAAAATAGTAACATCACAAAATAAAATTAAATTCAGTGATTATGATATTATAGTAGCAAAACCAAACAGAATCACTAAAAACCCATCTTTATGTACCTGGTCAGATCTGAAATACATGCAAAATAAACACCCACTCATACACGGAGCATGAAATGGCATATTGTGCCTGCGGCTTTGTGACGAAAATGAGGGGTTGAGTGTACAGTAACTGACCATAGCAACAATTGAGTGCTTCTACATATCTGAGCTTAGTGCTTCCAAATGAATGGCCGCATTGCAAAAGCTAATTTATTACAGTATAGCGCCCATCAGTGCTAAGCAAGCAGACAAACACACACATGCAAATAGGAATCAATCATGGATTTTCACCTACTGTACGGGCGAGAATGGCTTATGCTTATTGATCATTCATGTCACAACATTTAAGTTAGATTGTTAGCGGACAGGCAGCATGCCAACATGCTATGAGCCCACCATTCTGCCATTCCAACACTCAAGGCAGAGCAGGACAAGACTGCAGTCTCGGCGATTTGCTGGCCCCAGCATGGCCCAGACACTCCCCAAATAATCCCGCCGCTCTGACAGCTCAGGGGCTTAAGTCCAGTATTCGTGTCTCCCTGCAGACGCACCTCACCGAGGAGCAAAAAGGAAGAGGAGGAGGTGCAAAAGAAGTAAAGGCTTTAGGTGTTCATCAAAGCTCATCACAGACATGAAAGCTGCAGTAAGAACAGGGAGGAAGAAGACAGAGAGGGAGGCGAGGCAGATGCTGGATGGACATCGAGCCAAAAGGATGAGTCTTGTAATTCCAAGGAAGAGCAAAGCGGGTTTCGTCGAGTCAGATCTTCAGCCAATGCACACTTGGACTTAAAGACAAACACACACATGCACCTCCACCGTCGCCGCGCACACACATCAAAAAGACTACACACACATTGATATGTGAAACCTGTTCATCACGTCCGTCTTTATGTCCAGCATCCATTACTGAGGTGGCAACTGTTGCCGTGTGTGTTGGTTTATATGAGACGGAAGCAAGAACGGGATGAAAATAAAGGGCGTATGCGTGGAAGCATGAGCGAGAGCGGGATGGGGCTTTCTGGAGTGGTTTGTGTAATAAACCAATAAAGTACCAAAGGGGTGGGTGAGCGGAGCGGCTTACTGCGAGTTATGACCGAGCAAGAGAGAGAGAGAGAGAGAGAGACGGGTAGGAAACAGCTCTTATCTTGTGCTTTGCTTCTATCGACCTGATTCTCCTTAACTTCCTTCAATTTGCTGAATCCCTCTTTGTGAACACCGATTCGGGCCAATCACATCCAGACTGTCCCAACAACCACCCCAAAGAAGTTGAATAAAATGTCAGAATAATAAATGTCAGAATAAAAACAATGGGCTTTTTTCTCATCCCATTTCACCCCTTTGATTGTACGAAAATGGAACGATCTTCCGAGCATACTGACAGCTTTATGTGTCCCTCCTGATTATTGTTGCTGTGAGAACACAGGATTAGAAAAATGATAATGCATTATTCATCAAGAGCCACATTTAAGAGCCTCCATTTTGCACAACTTTTTTTTTTCCCACCACCAACACAAATACACCCACACATAAAAAAACAAAAAACAAAAAAAAACCCCAAGAACTGGCTTTGCACTAAAATTGCCTATTTCGTGTAAAAGAACAGTCTCATTTGTCAGCGTGTAAATGTAACTAGTGGTACATAAGTGGCATTTAAAAGCTACAATGACATTTGTTTGACCCCTGTGATAACAAAATTAGAGGTTAAAGGTTGACATTGTAATGGAACTGCTGGAAAGAACTGTAGAAATAACATATTTGCATCTGATCCAACTGTCCACAGCTTCCTGCTACATTTGATGAGATCATTTTAAGCACTAGGAATAAAAAATGATAACAACAAATACATATCCGTACGGAGTCACTGCTGCAGCAGCAACTATCGTAACCATCATGCACCAGTTCATGTCGTCCTGGCACAAAGATTAAATTTAGAACGCAAGTGGTGAACATTGAACAATACCAACGATGCGTGATGTACTGCCCTTTGCCCAACTGGGAGCAGTGCAGGCTCACTCACTTAAAGCAGCGGTGCAGGTAGTGCTGCATTAAGCCTACTGAGGTTACTGTAGGTCAGAATCCAGAGCATGAAATACTCCAACATAGTATAACAGTAAGCCACTTTAATGTAGAAGCTGTGGATTTCTGGCACCCGAGTCATTCTCCCATTAAGTTACATGGAAGTCTGTTGAGTGGTTTTGGGTAATCTTGCAGATAAATCGACCTGCAGCAAATAAACAAATCGGAACACATGGAAACAAATCCTCCTTGGACAATCTAACTCGACATATTTTTCAACTTTAGGTCATTCTGATACTAAATGACAAGCTATCTTTGGACAGAAGCATTTCATGGTATTTCTCTCTTGCAAGCCATGATGACTGATCAAACATGAACGCTGACTTTGTTACGTTATGTTGACAACCCTTGCATGGCTAACTGGATGTCACTGCAGCTGCCTGGAGTCTGATGAAAAGGGATACCCCCACCTCAAGATCCCACTCCCCAGATTCCTCACATTCCTAGGGGGAAGGGCTGACTGTGTTTCAAAGGATGCATCTTAATCCCTGTCCTGCCACACCCAACCCACTTGCAAAACACAAATATCAGTCTGTCCTGAAATAAAGTTCAACTTATCTCAGAGGACCACTGAAAAGATGAGGGAAAAGTAACTATTTGTGACAGGTGGTTCTCTTAGACAGCAAGAAATCGAACTCACAACAGAGACGAGACAGAACAGTTATGGCACTGTTTACTTGTACACACATGAGGAATTATGGTTGAAATACACTATTTCTAAACATATCGAAATTTTATGTGACATCTAAAAATCACCTCAGGATCTGAAGATTACCATCATGTGACCCCGTGACCCCCGGGTAGGGAACCTCCCTCTGGAAGGACTTTAATGTTGTTTCGAGGTAAAGCTTTATTAGTGGGCTGACTTGCTAACAACCCCTGCCTTCTAATTAACTCCTACCATGTTCGCTCCCAACATGGTGATCAACTGGTCAGCTGTACTCGCAGCATTGTTTGTCTGTCACAAGCAATGCTTTAGTTTACATCCATTCGGAAAACGTGTCTGGACACATTTGTTTTTCTGTAGGCATCCTTTGGAGAGAACCTTTTTCAACCAATCCCAGATCACAGTGTTGTTAATGTGGCTCCCTCTCCCACCTTCTTAACCGTTTAATGCTAAATGTAAACAAACAAAAACAAAAAAATGTACCATCTTTGTAGAAATTGATTTGTGGGTCTCCTAACATTACATCGAGACCTAACATGTATTAATACGAGTAAATCTGGACTGTGAATCGTAAATCCGTGACGAGCTGGAGGTCTCTCAGAATTGAACTCTAAGGATAGAAAATGTGTGAATAATGCGAGGAGTTTTAAAAATGACAAGCCCAAAATGACAAAATATGTATTATTATTATGACACGGTAGCTTTACAAGCAACAAAAAAATGAAATCTTCCTGAGCAAAACAGGGGAGATACAGCGAACATCTGTCACATTAACTGATTTATAAAGTTTCTGCAGCAGACTTGCTTGCAGGTGCACAGAATTTCTGTGAATAACTTCATCAAAAGATAATCTGGCAAAAAGATCAAGAATATTTTTTGCTTGGGGAAGATAAAGCGATTTCACTCACCCTGTGTAGTTCTATGGACTCAATCCACTGAAGTCTGTGCTCAGGATCTTCTGCTCTGAGGTACCAAACACTGTCGTTGACACTGATGTCAAAACGGCACTCGTCAAACTCATGAGGCTGCGAAGAAAAAAGCTTCATTAACAATCGAACGGCTGGACGAACGAGTCATAACTGGCGTGGGAACAGCAAAACATTATGTCACACTTCACTGTACTTCAATACAATCTCAGAGAATCAGAGCGAAAACCCAGCCCTAACGCCTCCGTAGTCATCTGTGTTTCTGACACTGACTTACTAGTGATGACATATTCAACACACATGGATTCCATCAGCAATGGAAAGCATCTGCCGCACAATAAGAAGGAATTTTAATTGGAAACTGATGCTTTACGGCTGCAAGCGCAACCTTAAATGACCGCAGCAGAGCTTTAGTTTCTTTAGGGGTGTCTTTGTATGAACCTGAGTCGTTGTAACTTTTCCTTCCACTGCTGTGCCAAATCTCTGAACGATTTTACTCCTCCATTCTACAACGTACCCCACCCAACTTCAACGACTCACAGCCTGAGGCATCCACACACGTGCAACATGGAAGTTTCCTCCAACACTGGAATTTGAGTTCTGCACTCAACTGCACTCAAATGTTTCTTCACATTTGGGTTTCTTTCCTGTTTTTTTAAGAGTACAGCTGCTCCGCCAGCTGACGTGACCTCATGTTGCTCATGTTTGATTAGCTGCTGAATGATGCTCACACGCAGGTTTATTTCATGCAGCAGAAATTATGATTGATCGATCATCTTGCTCGACTTATGCAATACCACCTTTGTACTTTAAACACAAGTATTAAATTTCACAAGTAGTATATCTGCAATGGCGATGGGGTGAGAGTCCTCAAGCAAAAATATCCTCCGGTTTCAGAATGCAACAGTCACTTCAGGTGCAACCAGCCATGTTGCTTTCAGTGTTTAATCACGACTTCTTTCCCAACACCGCCGCAGCAGAGGACACAGGAATACGGTGGTCTTCAGGCAGAATGAAACACATAAACTGGATCATTAAGCACATGTCTAACAGCCCCGCCCGATACCGCATCGTAGGATACACTCAATTTCTCATTGAATTGCATTGACCAGAAAAACGAATACAGTACTGCACATTTCGCCTCCATATTGCAACACTCTGGTGTGTGTCTGCAGCTTCACAGTGTGTAACAGACTGATGTTAAGCAAGAAGAAAAGCAGGGGCTTGTTTCTGCATTCCTGAGCCCTTATACCACGACCTCCTTAGACAGTGCTGACTTTAGATGTCTCTGAAGGAGGGAGGGAGAGGCAGAGAGCGGAGGCTGTGGGGATTGCTAAAGCAATAATTACTACAGGATATGTTACTATTGAAAATGTAAGTAAATAAATAAAATTTCATGTGCTGTTTCGTTTTGGGTTTTTTTATCATGCAGTCATAATAACAAATCCCATTCGCTCAGCCTCTGGACTGATTGTATTCTCAGAGAGACCAGTGAATATTTAACCAGGGTGTGAGATTTTGACTCATCTCACCGACAGGAGGCCCAATAGATCCAGTCTCAACTGGGGTCAAAGCCTAGAGTTACCTTTAGAGAACATGGATTTCAAGTAGCCTGTGCAAATAATTGGGACGAATGACTGCTAGAGCAAGAATCCGTTTGCATGATAAAAAACAAACCCCAGTGTCCTATCTGTAGTGATAATAACAACCATATTGCTGGTTAAAGTTTACCTCACTATCTCTGAGGTGGATGGATTGTGTCACTTCAACTCTATACTAATGATGAAGAAAGCAAGAATGGAAATATTGAGACCTGACAGAGTGATGGTGTTAACACTTATTCCAACTGGGGGTTTTCTTTCTGGTATGCTGTCTGTTTATATTAAAGTTGAGTTCCTGATGATGCTGAATACTTAGTGTATCACTAAATTGTATTCGCAATTGATAAAAAGAGCGTGACGGTTAAAGATGGCCTTATTTTGCTTTCACATGCCTGCTCCTTCGTGAGTGTAATGAGTGAGTCGTACCAATAAAACCCAAGAGCTGATTGACAAGAAACCCAAACTCAGCAACTGCAACATCATCTTATCGTGTGTCAGGACACACTGACATCGACTTGAACTACTGGGTCTTCATTTTGTCTTCACTGTTACTGGTCCATACTCTTCCGATCAGTGGAGTCCATACTCAGTGTTAGTCAATACAGCTGCTACAGCCACATAATGCAGGCGTATGTTGTTCAGTGATGCTGCTCTGTCGTACCATGGACAATACTTACTGTGATGACAGCCTTGCTGAGGCACAGAGATCCTCTGCAGCCATATTCACGTTCATCTTCAGACTTGTAGTAGCTCAGAGTGTTGTTTTTCAACACAACCCACCGGTCCTGCCATCCGTGGATGTAGTTTGTCCACTGAAAATACACGAGAGAAGCAATTCATTCAGTCGGCCTGCACTGCACTCAGCTTGACTTCATGAGATGTCTGCTGGGATGAATTCAACGTCACTGTTTACTCGGATTCCAGATCGGTGGTTAAAAACTTCCCAGACAGACGGAATGTCTGTGAAATAAACTGTAGCTATAAACTAGCATGTTACCTTGCTTAAAATCCCTCCGAGCTCCAAAGGCTGGCCGGACTCGGGGTCCACATCCTCATCCGAACCGGATGACGAACTCTTCTCAGACATTTAAATCCAAGCTGCGAGAGAAAATTGATGTTCTGGAAAGACCTGCGTATATGCACGCTAGCTCCGGGGTGATATGGGTTAAATTTAAATGGGTTGCAGCCAAACCTGCTGACAGCTTTTTCAACTCAGTCTTAACGAAGGCGAAATAACCCAAAGAATAAAGTAGCGACTGGGATAAACATCGGTTTTGTAGGGTTATCGATCGTCGATCGGCAAACAGATTTAAACTTCGGTATGTGTTGCAACAAAGCTATTCTGGAGCGGACATCGGAGTCCCAACTTTAAGGTTTTGCGGGCTTTGTTTTGAAACTGACGTCGAATACCAATGACACTAGCTAGTTAGCGTTAGCTGTCAAACGACGCAACTAACATCAACTTAACTAAAACTTGTGACTGGTCTAACTAGCTTCAACAGATAAGTGAACCAAAGGAGTGGCAGATAAAAGGCCTTCGGGTCAACGCTGTACCTTAACTTCAAGCAATAAATGACGGATAACAAACTCGATCGCAACAGTGATTCCGCAGCTTATTTAGCAACATCGGAGCTCCGACTAGCTTGTCTTCATTCAGGTCGGGGGAGGAGCTGCAGCCACGCTTTACTGTGTACCATATCGCCTCACAGGTTCGTCAAGCCAAACAGAAAGATGTCACCGGAAGTTGTACATGTTTATTGCAAAATTAAAAGCATGAAAAGAGGCAAGAAAGGAACATAGCCCACAATAAAATCGATAGAACATTCATATTTTTGAGAAAAGATTTGGTACATCTCCAATAAGCACAGCTGCTCAAAAACCAATAAAAAACAGATACTTTTTTATTTTGCTCAGATTTTGTAGAGAGATGGGTTGGCATACAGTAAAAGTGACTTCAGACCTAATAACTTAGTTATTAATTATATAAATATATAAAAATGTATATAAATTATATGTTAATTATATATGTATATATGTGTGTGTGTGTGTGTGTGTGTGTGTGTGTATATATATATATATATATATATATATATATATATATATATATATATATATACAGTATATACTGTGTGTGTGTATATATATATATAGGGGCATTTATATATATATATATATATATATATATATATATATATATATATATATATATATATATATATATATATATATATATATATATATATATATAATCCTTCTATTAATCTCCCTGTTCTGGACTGTGTTACTGAACTGGATGCAGCAAAGTATATTGATGAAATATTATGAGTTGTTAATTATCCAAGTATTTTTTTTCTGATAATACAAAACTTAATTAAACAAAAGAGGGGAAAATGCAGGCCCAAGTATGGTTCTGTAACAAAATCAATTTATTGAATTGCTGTGAGTTGCCAAGTTAATATACTGTACTGAGATTTGTACTGTATATGTGAAATTTAGGTTGTTCCAAGCGAAGAGTTACTGTGCTTGTGCTGCAAGGGGTACTTAACAAACTACTACATTATGCTGACAGGCCACGGCGATTGTCACCCAACAAAACTGGTGACTTGATTACATGAGGGAAGAGGTGTGGTTTTAATTGGAATGGAACTGGAACTGATGGCAAGGACTTAAAGAACAGGTTTTTGCCCTGCATTTGTATGATCCTCCATTTCATTGTGGATTTAGTGGGTCCTAAAATTTATTTAGAATTACTAGAGGTCAAGGCAGAAGATGGACTTCTAAACATGACAATTAACGTCATTGCAATGAAAGGCATAACTTCAGCTGGCATACAGTATTCTTATTTTATTGAAGTGTTAAAGGATCCAGAAGCAGGAGGAGTTCCTGCAGTCTAAGTGTAGAATGTTGAGATATTTAAAATTATTATTTGAATAGATTGACAGAGGAATTGCCAGGTAATCAAATGGTAGCGCAATGGACAGAATAGTTTGTCTCACGAGGTTTTGTTTGGAGTGACTTGGTAATACTAATCTGGGCAATATAGGCCAGAAGGAGCAATTTTACAAGGATAATAAGGAAAATGGATTCAACAAAATTCTAAATGAATAGTATTTTATGAATTAGGATTGAGAAAAGATGAAAAGAATTGCCACTTATTGTTATGAAAGATACTGCTTTCAGTAATGGAACGTAAATTTGATGGAGAGACAACATGATCCAGGAGGTGGCAGTAAGGCAAGGAACAATGATTCCAGAACACGTCATTAATCACAGAAGAAGAATAAGCCCCGCCCATTCTAGCAGTTGTGCTAGAACGCGGAAGTACCGCCAAAATTTAATTTCGTCACTGTTTCAAAACATGTCAACAGCCAAGACAGCGCAGTAAAGGTGATTTGAGGTGATTGTTCCCGTTTGCAGTGATAGAGTGAGTTAATTCGTGATTATTTAATCCGAGAAGGTAAATAGAAAGTCTGATTCACAGCTACTAGTATATTACAGGTTTATTTACCCTTATAAATGGATCCGTGGACACGGTAAGGTTATACTGTACTGGACTACTGCTTGTCTTTCAGGGGTCAATTGCTTGGAATGGAGAATCAGGCTGAGTCGAGTAAAGCAGAAGGCTTTCTGTCCAGAATGGCCCTCAATGACAACAAGGCTGGCATGGAGGGTCTCGACAGGGAAAAGATCAACAAGATCATCATGGAGTCGTCCAAGGTAGGGACCGTCAATCAAAAGCAGCAGACTGTCCCTTAGTTTTGTGTGCATTACCAGAAATCATCCATTAATACATATACACAGCAGATTCCACTTCCACTTAATTTTCTATACTATTATAATAATGGTAAGAAAAATACTGTAGGAAATGTGAGATTAGCTATTGCTGCCTTCTGTCAACCTGAAAAGCCTTATATTCTCACTGGAATATTATATAAACCTTCTGTTGTTCACTTGTAACTTGTTATTAAAGTATGGCTTCAGAATCTGATATTTATGAACTCATTATTACCCATGTTGTTTCCCTTCAGGGATCTAGGTTTTATGAGAATGAGCTGAAAAGAGAGCAACAGGTGAACCAGCGTATTGAAAAGCTTATGCTACAAAAGGCTCAGATTACAGAACAACAGTTGAACAAAGCACAAGCTCAGGTAAATATGAAAGGATGGCAGTCATCATAAGAGCTCACTCAATAACACATTCATTCAAATGGGATGCACTTCAAAAGGAAAGGGCTACCTTTCAACTGTTTCTAATCAAATCTATGTGGTCAGGTGGACCAGACGGTCAGTGAATTGGAGAGGGGTCGTGATCTAAGCCGGGTCATTGTACATGTGGACATGGATGCTTTTTACGCTGCGGTGGAGATGAGAGACTGTCCTGAGTTGAAAGAGAAACCCATGGCAGTAGGATCCATGAGCATGCTGGTGGGTTAAAATGGACAACCCTGGAAAATTTTATGTCGTAGTAGTATTATTGTTAAGTAATGCATTTGCTGGCAGCACGGTATTGAACCCATGCTTTGGGTTCAAGTCCTTTCTGTGTGGAGTTTGTATGTTCTCTCTGTGTCTGTGTTGGTTGAAGAAGTGGATAAGACGATGAATGAATGATGCATTTGGTAGATATGTAGAGAACATTTATCAAATTCTTTAAACCGTAAAAGGCAAACTAACTATTCTGGGTATAAAACTTTCTGTTATAACTGTAAACATAATATACTACAGATTAGTAAATTCTTGACTTGGCAATTGATTTGCACAGTATATTACTGCAATGTCGAAACATTGGAACATAAACCCTTGTCAGGATTACATGAATGCATTCATGCAATTCATATTTTTATGTGGAATTCAAATCAAAGTGTTTCATTTAGATCTCATCATTGCTTTTTCAGTCAACGTCTAACTATCATGCCAGGAAGTATGGTGTTCGAGCCGCCATGCCTGGCTTCATCGCAAAGAAACTCTGCCCTAACTTAGTCATTGTTCCAACCAACTTTGATAAATACAGAGCTGTGAGTGGTGAGGTAAGGGTGATGGCAAAACAAACTGTTGCAAGAACTGTTCAGCTCTTTTATTGCTTCTTGTTAAAACTTACCAGTGCTCCTGAATTTTTATCTCTCTCTTAGATACGGGATATTTTTGCTGACTACGATCCTCATTTCCAGCCAATGAGCCTGGATGAAGCCTATCTGGATTTTACAGACCACTTGGAACAGAGGCAACACTGGCAAGATTCATCACGAACATATTACTACCGCATCAGCAATGCTGCTAAAGGCAGGTGTTAATTGTACGGAAATGTAGAGATGGGAATGATGGCTGTAACTTTTGCGCAACTACTGCAGATATGAAAACATGACAGGAAACAGAGAATCAGGTGATCCATCCATCCATCCATTCTCTTCCGCTTATCCGGGGTCGGGTCGCGGGGGCAGCAGCTTAAGCAGGGAAGCCCAGACTTCCCTCTCCCTAGCCACTTCATCCAGCTCCTCCGGGAGAATCCCAAGGCGTTCCCAGGCCAGCCGGGAGACATAGTCTCTCCAGCGTGTCCTGGGTCGTCCCCGGGGCCTCCTCCCGGTAGGACGTGCCCGGAACACCTCACCAGGGAGGCGTCCAGGAGGCATCCTAACCAGATGCCCGAGCCACCTCATCTGGCTCCTCTCGATGCGGAGGAGCAGCGGCTCGACTCTGAGTCCCTCCCGGATGGCCGAACTCCTCACCCTATCTCTAAGGGAGAGTCCGGACACCCTACGGAGGAAACTCATTTCGGCCGCTTGTATCCGGGATCTCGTTCTTTCGGTCACGACCCACAGCTCGTGACCATAGGTGAGGGTAGGAACGTAGATCGACCGGTAAATCGAGAGCTTTGCCTTTCGGCTCAGCTCCTTCTTCACCACGACAGACCGATACAGAGTCCGCATCACTGCAGACGCTGCACCGATCCGCCTGTCGATCTCCCGTTCCATTGTACCCTCACTCGTGAACGAGACCCCAAGATACTTGAACTCCTCCACTTGGGGCAGGATCTCATCCCCAACCTGGAGAGGGCACTCCACCCTTTTCCGACTGAGGACCATGGTCTCAGATTTGGAGGTGCTGATTCTCATCCCAACCGCTTCACACTCGGCTGCGAACCGTTCCAGTGAGAGTTGGAGATCACGGCTTGATGAAGCCAACAGCACCACATCGTCTGCAAAAAGCAGAGACGCGATACTGAGGCCACCAAACCGAACACCCTCAACGCCTTGGCTGCGCCTAGAAATTCTGTCCATAAAAGTTATGAACAGAATCGGTGACAAAGGGCAGCCTTGGCGGAGTCCAACCCTCACTGGAAACGAATCCGACTTACTGCCGGCAACGCGGACCAAACTCTGACATTGGTCATACAGGGACCGAACAGCCCTTATCAAGGGGTCCGGTACCCCATACTCCCGAAGCACCCCCCACAGAACCCCCCGAGGAACACGGTCGAACGCCTTCTCCAAGTCCACAAAACACATGTAGACTGGTTGGGCGAACTCCCATGCCCCCTCTAGGACCCTGCGGAGGGTGTAGAGCTGGTCCACTGTTCCACGGCCAGGACGAAAACCACACTGCTCCTCCTGAATCCGAGATTCGACTTCCCGACGGACCCTCCTCTCCAGAACCCCTGAATAGACCTTACCAGGGAGGCTGAGGAGTGTGATGCCCCTGTAGTTGGAGCACACCCTCCTGTCCCCCTTCTTAAAAAGGGGGACCACCACCCCAGTCTGCCAATCCAGAGGCACTGTCCCCGAAGTCCACGCGATGTTGCAGAGGCGTGTCAACCAGGACAGCCCCACAACATCCAGAGCCTTTAGGAACTCCGGGCGGATCTCATCCACCCCCGGGGCCCTGCCGCCGAGGAGCTTTTTAACTACCTCGGCGACCTCAACCCCAGAGATAGGAGAGCCCGCCTCAGAGAACCCAGACTCTGCTTCCTCATGGGAAGGCGTGTCTGCGGGATTGAGGAGGTCTTCGAAGTATTCTCCCCACCGAGTCACAACGTCCCGAGTTGAGGTCAGCAGCTCCCCATCCCCACTATATACAGTGTGGATGCTGCACTGCTTCCCCCTCCCGAGACGCCTGATGGTGGACCAGAATCTCTTCGAAGCCGTCTTGAAGTCGTCCTCCAAGGCCTCACCGAACTCCTCCCACGCCCGGGTTTTTGCCTCAGCAACCACCAAAGCCGCATTCCGCTTGGCCTGCCGGTACCTATCAGCTGCTTCAGGAGTCCCACAGGCCAAAAAGGCCCGATAGGACTCCTTCTTCAGCTTGACGGCATCCCTTACCGCTGATGTCCACCAACGGGTTCTGGGGTTGCCGCCACGACAGGCACCGACCCCCTTACGGCCGCAGCTGCGGTCGGCCGCCTCGACAATGGAGGCGCGGAACATGGTCCACTCAGACTCAATGTCCCCCGCCTCCCCCGGAACGTGAGTGAAGTTCTGCCGGAGGTGGGAGTTGAAATTCCTTCTGACAGGGGATTCCGCCAGGCGTTCCCAGCAGACCCTCACAATACGTTTGGGTCTGCCAGGTCGGACCGGCATCTTCCCCCACCATCGGAGCCAACACACCACCAGGTGGTGATCGGTTGACAGCTCCGCCCCTCTCTTCACCCGAGTGTCCAAGACATGCGGCCGCAAGTCCGATGACACGACCACAAAGTCGATCATCGAACTGCGGCCTAGGGTGTCCTGGTGCCAAGTGCACATATGGACACCCTTATGTCTGAACATGGTGTTCGTTATGGACAGTCCGTGACAAGCACAGAAGTCCAATAACTGAACACCGCTCGGGTTCTGATCGGGGGGGCCGTTCCTCCCAATCACACCCTTCCAGGTCTCACTGTCATTGCCCACGTGAGCATTGAAGTCCCCCAGCAGAACGATGGAGTCCCCAGTGGGAGCGCTCTCCAGCACCCCCTCCAAGGACTCCAAAAAGGGTGGATACTCTGAACTGCTGTTTGGTGCATACGCACAAACAACAGTCAGGACCCGGCCCCCCACCCGAAGGCGGAGGGAGGCTACCCTCTCATCCACCGGGGTGAACCCCAATGTATAGGCGCCAAGCTGGGGGGCTATAAGTATACCCACACCTGCTCGGCGTCTCTCACCATGGGCAACTCCAGAGTGGAAGAGAGTCCAACCCCTCTGGAGAGGACTGGTACCAGAGCCCAAGCCGTGTGTGGAGGTGAGCCCGACTATATCTAGTCGGAACTTCTCAACCTCACACACCAGCTCAGGCTCCTTCCCTGCCAGAGAGGTGACATTCCACGTCCCAAGAGCCAGCTTCTGTAGCCGGGGATCGGATCGCCAAGGTCCCTGCCTTCGGCCACCGCCCAGATCACAATGCACCCGACCCCTATGGCTCCTCCCACAGGTGGTGAGCCCATGGGAAGAGGGACCCACGTTGTCCTTTCGGGCTGCGCCCGACCGGGCCCCATGGGTGCAGGCCCGGCCACCAGGCGCTCGCCTTCGAGCCCCACCTCCAGGCCTGGCTCCAGAGGGGGGCCCCGGTGACCCGCATCCGGGCAAGGGAAAACGTGTGTCAATGTTTTTTGTCATCATATGGGGTCTTTGAGCAGTACTTTGTCTGGTCCCTCACCTAGGACCTGTTTGCCATGGGTGACCCTACCAGGGGCAGAAAGCCCCAGACAACTTAGCTCCTAGGATCATTGGGACACACAAACCCCTCCACCACGATAAGGTGACCACTCAAGGAAGGGTGATCAGGTGATTATCTTCTGAAATTGTTTTTTTTTTCTGTGAAGAAAAAGAGCGTACTGAGGAAGCAGCGGCAGACAAGAAAGACCTCTCTCCACTTCTGTTTGACGACAGTCCAAATTCGTCTCTCAGCTTGCTTGGCTCTGAAGGAGTCAACACTGTTGGTGGTGGGTTCAAGGTATTTGGGAAGTCTGTCGAAGAGGCCGTGGAAGAAATGCGATTTCGCATTGAGCAGAAGACCATGCTGACTGCCAGTGCAGGTGAAGGGTGTCACTGCAGGTGTCACTGATTATAAACTGGGGTTTTTCAGAATTTGCTTTTATAAAAATATTGCTTTTTTATTTTAGCGTCACAGAAAAATTATTGTGAACATAGATGAAGGTAAATGCTGTACTCGTTTAAATTAAATTAAATTAAATCTTTAAGTATGATAATTTATTCTTTTCAGATACACAACTGACAAACAGTAATGAAAGTTTCCTGAGACATACAACTGATTTTTTCTTCCGCAGCCACTCATTTGCAGACAAGATTTAACAAATTGTACTATTTCCTCTTCTAGGAATTGCTCCAAACATGATGCTGGCCAAGGTGTGCAGTGACAAGAACAAGCCCAACGGCCAATACCGACTCCTGTCCACAAGAGAGGCAGTGATGGAGTTCATCCAGGATCTGCCAGTTCGCAAAGTACAGTATAATTAAGCTTAGTTACAATTATGGGGTGTATCTGTCCATCAATCGTCTTGTTTTCAGCCACTTACCAGCTGTGCGTGTAACAGGGTCGTTGAGTGTATTTCAATTGAATTCAGTTCACTTTTATTTGTATAGTACCAGATCATGACAACAAGTTAGAGCAGGGAAAGACCTGTCCTAATAGAGCCCGACATGTCCCACATGAGCAAGCAAGTTGGTCTGTCATGGGAATAATATTATTATTGAAATTTGACATGTTCATTCATTCATTCATTTTCTGCCGCTTTATCCGCCATAGCGGGTCACGGGGAGCTGGAGCCTATTTCAGCTGGCATAGGGTGTGAGGCGGGGGATATTCTAGGCACAACGCCAGTGTACCGCGGAGCTACACACAAAGACAGACAACCATGCACACACACACACACACACACACACACACACACACACACACACACACACACACACACACACACACACACACTCCTACGGGCAATTTGGGACTGGCCAATTAACCTGAAGCACATGCTTATGGGGCTCGAACCCTGAACCGCCGTGTTGTGAGGCGACAGCGCTACTTACTGCGCCACTGTGCCGCCCATATGTGTTATCAAATAACTAATAATGTTGTAGAGCCCTTAAAGAAAATCTGTGACAGAATTTAAAGATACTGGATACTGATTTGAGAATTGGGTTTGTACCCCCCCCCACCTCCAGGTTTCTGGTATCGGGAAGGTGAGTGAGAAGATGCTCAATGCCCTGGACATCACTCTCTGTTCTCATCTTGGCCAGAAGATGGCACTGCTGTCGTTACTGTTCTCTGAGACAACCTGGCATCATTTCATGCAGGTTTCCCTGGGTCTGGGTTCCACGTATATACCGAGGTACCTCACTGTCTGTTTAGTTAAACTAAACACAAATGATTTAGAACAGACCGGTCTAGACAGAAGAGATAACTCTATATTTGTTTTTATACAGACATGAAGAAAGGAAAAGCATGAGCACAGAAAGGTAAGGTTTTAATAAGGCGTAAGTAGATACAGACTGAATTGAATATACCGTTTTTCATTGTCCTTCATTTTACTTCCCTCCACTTCTGAACAGGACATTTAAAGAGCTGAGTAAAGCTGAGGAGCAGCTGTCTGTATGCAGGGAGCTCTGTGAAGACTTAGCAGAATGCATGGAGAAGGAGGAGCTTAAGGTTGTAAATGAGGGTTGCTTTATTATCTATAAACCTGAATATGCTTTCTGTATGTTTGAGGAACATGAATGCTATCTTAAACACATGCTTTTTAGTTACTTAATGTGGTTGCCTCAGCTGTATTCGGGGATGTGTTGCATAACTTTAGTTTGCATTTTAAAACCTTGTGTGTGTACTAACATGACGTGTGCCTAAAAGTGAGCAAACAGAAGTTAAATAACACAAGCATTAAGGACATTGGAACAAAAATAAACACCACCACAACAATGCATTAAGAGAAAAGAGTTTTTATAGTCTGGGGAAAAAAACAACAACACAATCTTATTCTTGGCCTTCCCAGTATCACCCAAACTACAAACCGAATCTCATACAATTTCCTCACCCTGCTCGTTCCCTTGGGAGTAGATGGAAAAGGAAGTGGATGGCTTAGAACGGCCATCACCCCCTGCCAGGGTCCTGATGTGGCCCTGATAGCTGGAGGAAATGGAGGGCCATTAAGGAGACAGCAGGGGCTTCTATCAGCCCTGGAAATGTCTCCCTGGGAGATGATCACATTACTATGAAAGCTCTTCGTGGTGTGTTTCTCACATAATGGATCTAGACAAATCAAACAGTGACGTGACAGATTACACAGATTTCTACCTTCTATTTATGGCCCTTCTATATATACATCATCATAGAATGTAATCGATTATGCTTATGGTTATTTAGTTGTTAGTTGACAGGAATGGTCTTAACTGTTTCCCTGATATGATCGAATGTTTTTCTTCCCCCAAAGGGTAAAACGGTAACACTAAAGCTGAAGAATGTGAACTTTGAGGTGAAAACCAGAGCGCTGACGCTGCCGTATGCTGTTACTACAGCAGATGAGATCTTTGCTGTTGCCAAAGAACTGCTGAAAACAGAAACAGACAATGAGAGCCCCCAACCACTCCGACTGAGGCTCATGGGTAATTAGATTCAGTATTATAACTGACATATCAATTGATAATTGTAATCTGTGACATATTGCTTGCAGAAATGATAACACAGTTGTAATCCTTTTAGGCTTACTTCAGATAATTTGTTTCTTGTGTTCATAGGTGTCAGGATCTCAGCTTTTGTTAGTTTGGATGACAAAAAGCCCCTGCAGAAGAGCATCATCGGATTCCTTCAGCCATCCAAGGCACCCTCTCGAGACTCCTCCCAAGTAATGCATCAAAAGTTTGAGAAAGAGAATCTCTCCAGTCAGTCCCTTAACAGCTTGCCTCTTACTTGTCCTCCCTCGATGCATGTGTGTCAGAGACAAAAAGAACTTTCTGTTTGGAGGAAAGAGGCGTCAGAAGGAAATCAGACCGGTGTAGAACCCCGACAGTCTTTCTTCCAAAGGGCACATGCCAAAAGATTGCAGCTTCAGGCAGCGAATGCTGGTGCAGAAGTGGAGGAACATGAGCAGAATGTCTCTGTGTTGACTTCTCCAGGCCAACATTCTGAAAAGTGCGTAGAGTCAGCAATAAGAGCCCTTGAAAGTAAAATAGACCTGTCAGAAAATAATTGCGTTTCCTCTGTCGAGGCCCGCGCTTCCACATCAGGATGTGGTGGGACAGTGGTAGAGAGCCTCACCTGTCCGGTGTGTTTCAGGCAGGTGGGGACGACTGACTTGAATGTCTTCAACAGACACATAGACTTGTGTCTAAGCGATGGCTGGAGAAAACCAAACCAAAGCACAGCTTCTGACACAGACTCGGAGGACCTTGAGAATGGCCATCAAGAAATTGATGTGTCGGACAAGCAGAGGGGAGAAAGTAAGGTTGAAAAGCAGAAGTCAGATACCAGTGAAGATTTTAAATCAAGCACAGTTTACCCTCAAGAATTAAATTCGAAAATGGATTCAATCGAAACTGCTGTGTTGATCAGTGGTAACGAGAAAACGGTGACATCACAACGGCGTCAACCCTGCAATGATAAAGGACCTGTCCTCGTCTGCCCAATATGTCAGCTGACTCAGAACACAGATGACCTAGTTGTCTTCAACCACCACGTGGACGTCTGCCTGAACCAGGACGTTCTTCATGAGCTGGGGGGAAAAACATCTCCAAAAAAACCACCTTCACTAACAAACACGAAGGCTTCAGGTGGGTGGGAGTATCGAACGGGTTTGATCAGCACATCCCCTTATTATATAAACTTTAGCTCCACACTTCTTCATTCAACCTGGAATAGCTGTTAACAGAACACAATGATTTTTTAATCAATTCTATCTCAATAATAATGAATGTAAGACTTTTTTTTACTTCCTTTTTTGCTCATCGTATTGGATAGAACTTTTGGTTGTATGAACTTTTTATGCTGAAAAATCTACCTGCTTGGGTAACTAAAGATGGCCAAAGTGAGCCAAATGATCCAAGCAGTGATGATTAATATAAATTCCATATAAGCATTTCCTTTCACATTGTCATTTCATTCATTGAAGTCTAAAAATCTATATAATAGTAGCTTTAATTCTACATTTCAATTCCTGTGTATCTGGGTGCCTGTCTCCAGGTCTCTCAGTGTTTCCTACATGGAAAAAAAACCCCTCATCTCATTGTCCACTGTCCACAGAACCCTGATTTTATGTAAAATAACAAACTTCATTCATTAAACCGAGTGAATGTATCTAACTCTGTTCATAACAGATGAGATCCTGAAGTAATGTCCATGTTATCTTTCTAGCTAACAGAATGTCCATTTACGCAGGTGTTGGTGGCCTTTGACCTTGTAATTTACTGATGGTCACATTGTGTGAAAAGTTTGTATTGATTCCCACAAGAGGAAAACACATCTCATTTCAGCCTGGGGGGCCTTCCTTTGCCCTTGTCTCAGAAATGGTTAAATTACTTCCTCACCTATTCATTTCCTACAATGAACTGCGCCCCGGTTTCCTCTTAAAATGTCCTCAGTCACAAATTGCACTCTTATATCCTTGAGGAGGTGATACAATTGTGTTCCTCCTCAGTGGATGTCATTTTTCCCCCCAGAGAAGACATAATGGAGTTTTCTTTCGTTCCACTTTCACGAGTGTCCATTCTGTTTACAGACCAGGAGCGGCCCTTACCGACACAAGCAGGCAAAGGCAAAACCAAAAGGTGAGACCTCTTGAATGCAGACTATAGCTAAACATAACATTTTCCTGTGGTCTGAATATGAATTCAAAATTGTGTTATCAAGTAGTGTTTTTATTCATTAAAAATGCTTGTGTATTTCAATTTGTGTTGGTTGTATAACTTAGATGGAACTCGCCTTCCTCTCCTCCCTCTAAGAAGTCCAGAGGCCTTGGTTCTTGCAACACCATTGACAAATTCTTCAGATGACAGTCATGCATGCAGAAGGTCCAACCACGCATGAAGGAACCAAGGAGTATTCTAGAAGAATTAAAACCGAAAAAAAAAAAAAAAAAAAACATCTCTCCTCTCCTGTAGTCGTGTTATCGACTCAAACATTCAGGGTTTCCTTCAGACGTATGCACTCAGGATCTCTGATTTGAGATTTTCCATTTTTATGCATTATTGTTTTTTATGAGCTGTACAGCAGAATACAGAGAAAGATGATGATAAAAGCAAATTGTTGTTTTACTGTTGAATTCATGACATTTAAATTATGTTCTATTCCCATTTCATTGCTTATCTTCTGTGATTAAGGTTATTCAAATGAAATAGTCGGGGTATTTAATACATGCTGAAGTGCCAATACTTTTTTTAACTTATCTTCATGAAGGTATTTTTACTGAATTCCATTTGTATTTATTGTGTTTTTTTCTTTTGTCGAAATAATAATATAAGTATCAGAGAATCTTTGAAATAAATGACTTTTTTGTTGAATTGTGGTGTTAAAGCAGTTACTCACCAGCCTTTGGAACCCACACAGAATTGGCGTGAGTTGAGGTGTGTGTGCAACTAGTGTTACTTTATGTCCTGAATCTGATGAGGAAAAACATGTTTCAAGTGAACAAGCACAGTGGGAGGAGCAAAAAATGTTTGCACCTGGCTATTTGAGTATGAAAAGTTGCTGAAAATGTCAGTGGAATTCTTTGTGCAAAAGTTTATCAACAGTTAGAACTAGACTCAATGCTTTGGGTATAGCACAGTTTTCACAAATTAAAAACTCATGACATCTACAAGTTACAAGACTAAGACAAAGCATGACACGAAAGATACATCTGGCACCTTCAGTGGAGTCACGAGGGCGTGAGCTGGATAAAGTAAACATAAGCCAACCCCTCCAGCAGTAGTGAGAGAGGAGTGCCTTTCCATCTCAGCATATGTCATTTGTGACTACTGTACATGGAATGGTTTGCTTTTCCTTTAGATTTTTAACTCTATTTAGATAAGCAAAGATAATATGACACTGAATACATACTGTTGAAAAAACGATTTTCTATAAGTGTCACAAAATGGAGAGAAGAGCCCTTGCCTTGAAGGCAATGGTGAGGGAACGCATTCCAAAGAAGGAGGATTTGAACCCTCGAAAGTGGATGAATCGTGAGGCCGTGAGGGAGTTTACCGACTTGGTACTGAACAAAAATTCAGATGTGGACACGGATAAAAGTTTTGACAATAAAGAGATGGGTAAGTATTCAAGAAAAGAAAGTCTATTCCAAAAACAATGGGTGTTGGTGTTTTATTGATTGAGGACTGAGCCTTTTATTTTATAGTTAAGTGAATTATTAGCCCTTCATTGTAGTGTGCTATCGCATGCCAGAGCATGACCTTTTCTTTCAAAAATGTTTGCACAGGGATGAAACAAACTCATTTCAGGTTTGGTCACAGTTTGCACCTGTTTTGATGCATATGGTGTTCAAATTGATTGTGCATCAAGCCAAGTGTATGCTGTTGTGTATATAGTATATACTGTACGTAATATCTTTCCTGACTGGGTGGATTTTGCAGTGCTTGAAGCAGAGAAACAATTTATGGATGCAGCTAAGAGGAATGATGTGGAGACAATGAAGTGTCTTGGAAGAGGGCTGAATGCCAATGCAAAGAATGTGGTGAGTCTCAGTAGAGAAACGATCTGGGTCTCACTATATAGTATTTCTATAGTTAACACAAATAGACACAAAGATGGATAAATTCTAGGGTTTTGTAAAACCCATACTCCTAATGGACAATGTACTGATTCATTTGTTTGACTCAGAATGATAGGACTGCCCTTCACTATGCAGTCGCTGGTAAAAACAAGGAGGCAGTGCAGCTTCTTCTACAGCGCAGGGTCAAGGTGGACCCAAAGGACAAGGTTTGCAATACCTACATCTGAATATCAAGCTGAATGGCTGGTATAATAATTTAAAGGAATCACAACTTCACATTTTGCGCTCTGTGTCTAACAGTTCGGTATGGCTCCCATTCATTTGGCTGCTTGGTTTGGCAGTTTGGACATCCTCAAACTATTAGTGCAGGCGGGGGCTGAGCAGAAGATTGACAATGAGGTAAAAAAAAAAAAAAAAAAGAGAATAAAAATACAAGAAGTTCTTCTGAAGTTTCTCAATAACTGCCAGAAAAAATACCCACAATTTTCTTTTTGTCAACAAACTTCAAACATTTAATAATCAACGACTGAGGAAGGAATTAAATCATTTTTATCATATCATAGATTTTGAACATTAGATCAGTGAAGACTCTCTTCTTGTTGTTGTTTAGTCCTTTATTTCCAAATTAAATAACTTCTTACTGCTTCATTAAACAAAAGAAAACATAATTATAGCTTGCCTTTTTCCACCCCAGGACGGACTGAACATCATGCATTGTGCTGCGATAAACAACCACACTGACATTGTAGAATATATTATCGAAGACCTGCAGATGAAAGAGCTGGACAAAGAAGACATGGTATCTACTTGAAATTAATTTTTCATGAATCAACTGTATATGTCATGAACATGTCATTTAATATTACAAAATTGCATGCAGTAAATTTTTTCATCTATACATCACTTCTTCAGTTAGGAAACCGGTCGTTTGGCTTGGCGGCACAGCATGGCTGTGTTGATATGTTAGAATTGCTGATGGAAACATATCATATGGACACCATGAAGCCAAACAAGGTGTGCATGTATGTGAAAATGGTTCTGTGTTGGTCTGATTGAATATATTTACAATCTGCGTGTATTTTTGCTCACATGTGTAGATTTGTACTCAAAGTCAGCACTTTTTGATGAGTTATTTCCCTCCCTGCCTCCTGCCAGAGAGGCGACACCCCCCTACACTTGGCTGCCAGAAACGACCGCTTGGATGTTGTCAATCTGCTGCTGCTGAGCTTTGATACTCGGGATGAAGTCAATATGGTAGAGAATCAGTGTAAACATTCTCTCCATGATGTGTAGCAGTGTGTGCTCAGTGGCTAATCCATCTCTGTGTTAGTGGCTATCAATACTATTATACTGTAAACTGGTTTGACTAGTTTAGCACTGAGTGATCAAATGTTCTACCTTCATAAAATGGATCTTAGTAACAGATATCTAAATTTCATGGACTCTCCCAAAAATCTGCATAAACCAATGAAAAAAAATTTTTTGAT
Organism: Antennarius striatus; assembly: GCF_040054535.1. Classification (NCBI taxonomy): domain Eukaryota; kingdom Metazoa; phylum Chordata; class Actinopteri; order Lophiiformes; family Antennariidae; genus Antennarius; species Antennarius striatus. The sequence continues at coordinate 23,347,052 of NC_090778.1, forward strand.
AAACTTAACTAATGTCTGTCTAAACTGTCTTTCCTGAAAATATGGTAAAATGTTGTGAGCATAGACATTAATAATTAGACATAGAAGGAATTTATTTTTTCTATAAACGCTTTTTGGGGTCTTGGGGTTTTTTTTTTGAGTGGTTGATCTGTGTTGCAGGACGGTGAGACAGCTCTTTACCAGGCTGCAGAAAATGGCCAAGAAAGATGTGTCCAGGCCTTACTTGAGGCTGGCTGTGACCCCAACATCCTCACAACAGTAAAATAGAGAACTATACTGACTTTTTAACATTAGCAATCAGGTCCTCCGGTTGTAATAATTTGTTTCTGGTAATAACTGAACATTCCTGTCGTTCCTCTCGTGTAGGCCAAATGCAGTGCTCTCCACCCAGTTTCAGAGAGAGGTGATATATCACTGGTCCATATCCTCCTACAGCACAAAGCCAACACAGACTTTGGGAATCTGGTAGGCAAACACAAGCTAGGTGGCAGTAGTACCCTATTTCAGTGAAGTTTTTTTTTTTTTGCTCAAACAGCTCACATACACACATCAGCAATGCAATTTTACATATTTCCTCTGAAAGTTAAAAATTATGTTTTGGGCTGTCTCAGAACTTAGAAACTCCTCTTCACCTGGCCATCAAGAACAGTCACATTCCTGTCATCCATTCTCTACTGGTAGCCGGCTGCAATATCAATGCCACGAATAAGGTAGGATTTCCCAAGTATTGTAGTAAAACAGATTTTAAAAATATAAACAAATGAAGAAAGTACATGCTATTATATTGTCCTATTATCTACTGTGACATTAGAGGTCCCAGACTGTTCTGCATGTTGCTGCAGAACTGGCTAACATAGACATCGTGGAAATGCTTCTTAAGGCTGGAATTGATCTCACAATTGAGGATAAGGTAAGGTCACGCAAAAAATTTCTAGGGATATTGTAGTGTAGTTGCCCCCAGTTCATTATATGGTAATAACAGCATAATTATTTCAATATTTGATACTTCTAATTCAACTTTTCATGTTTTGTTTGATGCATTGGACTCCAAGTAGCAGGGCAAGACGGCTCTAGGTGTGGCAGCCAGAGCAAATGAAGTTATAATTGTGGACATGATCATCAAAGCAGAGCGGTACCACGCCTTGCGGATGGTGGGAAATATGGAATGACTCTTGTGGCATTTATTGTTTCTGCGTGTTTTGCGATCTTTTCTTGAAGCATCTAAATCAATAATTACATTCATTACAAATGATTCATTTCCTAATTTCACAATCAAGATGAGTGGAATCCCAGCTAATGCTATTAAAGCACCCACAGAAACATTTGACAGCCAATTTGTCATCAATTTATTTGTCCGTGTGCCTGACTCCCTTTGTGATTTTCAAAATGTCTACATCCAGCGTTCATGTTGTTAATCATGCAAGTGTCTTTCCAATAATCTCTTCTTCCATGCCCCTGTGCCATCTGAGACTTGTGGCCTTTATCAATCTGTTGACGTGATTTAATTGTCCTTCCAGGAGAACCCCGAGCGTAATGAGACTGTGCACAGCGAGTATCCACTCACATTTAAACTTGACCACCGCAATGAGACTAAACAAGTTCGTTCGATGGCCTGGCGTCTGGCATACGAGCTACTGAAGCCAACAGACTGGAAAAGACTAGCAGAGCACTGGGGCTTCACGAAAGACCAAGTATCAGCAATTGAGGAGCAGTGGACAGGTGCCACCACTCACAATGACTGAACAGGAGCTTGACTGCCTGCGGCAAAAAAACTTAATCATAAGCCTATTGTAACGTGTTTCTGATTCAAATCAACATTTGAGGAAAAAGTGGACATTATTAACTTCTATTTCATTTTCTCTTCCAAATGACATGAACAATCTATTTTCTATTTAATATTTACATATAATTTCTCTGCTATGCACGTTCCACAGGACAGCAAAGCTATCTTGAACATGGGAACAGAATGTTGCTAGTATGGCTCCATGGGGTGGAGTTGGATGGCAAGAACCCTGCTAAACAACTTTTTCAGGGCCTTATCCTCACAGGGAACAGAAAAGCTGCAGGTACGTTTAGTTTACTTTTTCCTTAAAAATGTACATAATTCATAAGCACGTAGGCCTAGTACCTGAAAATATGTGCAAAATTTTGCTGCAGAAAATGTGCTATTTTCCTTACAGATAAGCTCCGAATGGAAGCAGAGAGCACCACCAATAAGAACTGCTGCATTTCATAATAATGAACACTGCAAAATATGGACAGAAAAATCAGTTCTATGTTTGGAAAAAAGAACACAACTCATCTGTACCAGAAGTTAGCAGGAACTATTTATTTTGGATGTAAAAATTTTGCTACAAATTATGAACGTATGGCTTCAGTTTAAAAAGTAAAAAACCTGAGGCGTTGGTCAGTCAGCCTCAATTCAAAGCATAAACAACACTAATAAGTAAATTATGTGATGTACACATTTCAAAACACTTTTAAGACATGTACATAATTGGAAGCCTATCATTTACACAAAAATAAATGTACATTTTACAATTCAAGACTCTTGATTGTAATTTAAATAAAATCTTTACACCTATAAATGCTTAAAACAGCTGTGCAGTTTTCCTTTCAGAATACTGAAAAACAGTAAATGTTCATTTCAAATCTAGACAGCAAGGGTAAATTCACTCAGAAATATCCATAAAACCTTTAAACATCTCTTAAGAACTTTACTTCTAGCATTGCTGCATAGGATGTGTTGAATTATAAATCTAGACTAGCAGAGAAACAGCTTTTGTGAAATGTTTGAAATGTCAGTCAACTATTTTGATACCACGTAAATTGCAAGAACTGCTTGGTTTCCTGGAGGAGCTTTGCCCTGAGGTGGAACGGTGGCCATGTTGGGAAGAACGGGGAAACTTAGCAGCTGTGGCCTGACCGATGGTGAGCTGAAAGAATCAAAGACAACAAAAAGCTTAGAGGACTAAAGACATACATAAGCAGAGACTAACACCTTGGAACACAGTAGTGAAGAACATCGTTCCATACCTGCGTAACAGGATGATGCCGTTCAACAACCACAGAGCTCATGGGTGGAACCACACCCATCACCTGGAGGTTGCTGCGTGCATCAGTACGTCCAGTGAGGCGAGCCGTCACAGTCTTTGATGATTTTTGTTGACTAGCTGTGAGAACACGACAACCAACCTGGAACAACAAAGAGTAAAGTTAAAATAAGTGCACACAGCTTTTGATAAAATCAACATGTTGTCAGGTTGAATACTAACCTGTCTGTGGGGGCCTGCAGCAGTCCCAACTGGAAGTGAGCTGTATACCACTGTAGTGGGAGGGATTATTTCTGTCCTCACCACAGGGGTACCAGACCCCCTCTGAGTGAAGGAAGAATCAGAAAACAGAAATATGATGAATAATTGTACAAACACTTTCATGCAAAATGTGCAAAAAAAAAAGAAAAAAAGAATGGATTGATTGATCAATTAAAAAAATATGAAAAAAAGCTAAAGAAAACAAAACAAACTGTGGCAGATATAATATATAAATAAATGTATGTATTCAGTAGAATTGGTCACCGTATCATCTACTTCACTATAGGCAGGATCTGGGTGTTCAAAGTGGACCGGACTGAACCGTGTAGAAGAGATGGGATATGGCTGTAGTTGAGTCTGTGTAGTAGAAACAGGTTCATCCGGGGGAGGCTGAATATCTATGAGATTAAAAAAAAAAATTGGTTGTTAGATTGGAGGTCACAAAACAAATTTCTCTAAAACAACAGATTAGTGACACAATTATGCGAATGAAAACTGATATTTCATAGCTCATTTTGTTTTCTTGGTCTTAGTAATAATTTATAAAAACAACCAAAAAGGAGCATGGCTGATGGGTTTTTTTATGCATTGTAAATGTTCGAAACATATTGATATTCCCTGACAATATGAACAACTATGTGATGATTCCTTTTCATACCATGCTGATCATGAACTGGAGGTTGCTCCGGTCGTCCCTCTGTAGTATTGAACATCCCGAGAGCCTCGATGTTGAGAGCACACACACCCCTCATGAAGGCCTTCTTCATTGAGTCTTCATAACGCTCTCGCTCTACTCGTAGTCTGTGAATCTCTGTCTGAGCATTCTCTATAGCCTCACAGTGCTAAAGAGGTAGATGAGTAACAATGAATCACTCTGCACTGCTTTGATACATACGTATATAACACCATTAATCTAACCGTATCCCCTCACTGACCTTCATTTCCCGGTTACTTCCTGTCCTGTTTGTGGTTACATGCTTGGTTCATTAACTACATTTTATTCATTTAGTTTAATGTGGTTGTTATCACTGAAATAGTTTTTTTTTTTATTTCTAACAAGTCTTTGAGGAGGAAAATGCATGTACCTATGTGAGAGACTAATCATAGCCACTGGAGGTGTTGTGGGTCTGCTTCAAATCTGTAAATGTCCTTATCTTACTGACCACAGAGTGCTGTGGTTCCTGGCCTAAAATACCTCAAATAAAGTTAGGTACAGTATGAGTCACTGTTTCTTCACTATACACACAGGGTTTCATATGCAAAACCTTCATTCACTTACTTACCTCTGCCAGCTTGGCCTCATACTCCATGGACATGCGGTTGCAGACCTCCTCAGCTCTTGCACGGCAAGCCTGTTCCACCTGGGCCTTCCAGTGTTTCTGGATCAGAGAGTGCCAGCCATACCACACCTTCCGCTTCAACTGCAAGTTGTAGTGTTGGCGTGCAACTTGAGCTGCAAGAGCCTGGGAAGAATCCACAGTAGCATGAAAATGTTGGCATGGCAATAAATATACTCACAATTAATTCTCGTTCAGGTGTAGGACATATAATGAAGCATATATTTTATTTATTTGCTGGTTTAAGCTGCAGCATGATACGAAAAGATTGTTGTGAACTGGCAAACTTTCACATAGGATAATTCGTTAAGAGAGATATTCACATAAAAATGTGGCATGTGTGTTCAATGACAAAGTGATGTACGGTTTGGTAAATCATGCAGACACTAATCATTTGCATAAACCATTAAGCTCCCCTGACGGAATCCTAGCAACATGAAGATACATTCACTACCAGTAAATTTACAATAATCACCCAGTATGATTGAAAGTGAACTACTGGCGCTAACAATGAATTTATAATTCTATGTATATTGACGAATTACATTGATGCATTCATCTTTGTATGCTTTTCTTAATAGAGAATGTCATTTTTAAATACAGTACCAGTGAACAGAATTTGTGTCTACGGCCAAAGATACCCCTACTAATTTGAAAAACTCTTTTGTGCTGATGTGAAAAGAATCAATTTTTAGCAACCACTTTTTAAAGGGAAGTGCAAAGTTCATCACCCCATCACAGCAGAATAATAGCTGCCATCCTCAAAAAGTTTTCTGCTTTTGGGAAACACATTAACATCAAGGTTTACCTCTTCTTTGGCCTCAGTATGTTTAAGTCTCCAGTGGGTGAAAGTCCTCATTTTTTCAAGTTTTCCTTTTTGTCTCTCCAACACTTGGCTCAGGTTCTTAATCACCTGAGAGAAGATATATCACACAAAAAGAAAACCAGTTTAAAAAAGTTAAGAAAAATGTGTAATAAATAGATACATATGTGTCTGAAATGGAATAAGCAAGTTAGAAAAAGACATGTGGCTGACAGCTTGTACACTTAAACTTAGTGGTGCAATGGATAACGGTCGATGTGTGTCTGGATCAAACCGCCCTCCACATACACTGTGTGCACTGTGTGCATGTGATTGTAGGATCACTTGCAGGCTTTAAACTGTAATGTGTAAAAATGGTTTTGCAGTTGCTTTTCAGACACAATATCCCTGTGAAAATTGATTGATCTGATTGATGGATTTAACCATTACGAAACACACAGTCACATTTTCAAAGAAATTGTTTTATCCTAAATATGCATCCAACTACCGAAACATTATTTTCCAGGCGAAGGCAAATAAATGCACATGTACCTACCTCGTCTTTTCTCTTGTTGGACGTCTCATAGGTGTTTAGCAGCTCCTTCAGGCTTTCAATCTCTGTCTTCAGGTCAGCTGTATGGGCTGCACACCTGTCCCTCTCTTTCTTCATCTCCAGTTTGTGTTGCTCCTTGAATGTCACCTTCCATTTCCTTAGTTCCGTCATGACATTTGACTAGATTGGGAAAAGAGGGTGAGATGCTCAGAGTGTCTTCAACACACCAAAGGCTTTCAATAGAATCCTTTCAGATTTCAGTCTGTTTTATTTGTTACATTTATTAGTTATATAAATATCTAGATATATTAAAACATCCCTACTGCATTTTCGTTCTGAAGTTTAGAACAAGTGACCGAACGCAGCCTCCATGAAACATAAAAGAAATATAGTTTGGTTTAATTAAATATTTTGTCTTTAATTGGCCTCAGCTAAATTCCTTCAGCATCCAATATACCCAACACGCATGCACGCACGCACACACTCACACACACACACACAAACACACACACATACACACACACACACACACACACACACACACACACACACACACACGAGTCCCAAGATCTTACATTAAAGTCCGTGACTCATCACTGTCTTTTCTTGTATCTGACTAGAGCTTTATCAATGCCACTTAAAAGGTGATAGGTGTCATCAGCCATCTATGAATAATGCACGATATCCAGGGAGGCACTCAACTCCTCCAAAATCAGGGACAAAATTAAAAGGTCAATTGCTCAGTCAAGAGTAAAACTGTCATCCTTTCATTGAGCCTCTGTAAGGTTCACTTAATGTTTCCTTCTGATGTCTGACCTCTACTACACAATTACTCACCAATGTTTCCTCAATATGGAAAAAGTCAATATCTGTTGATCAAACTATCTATTTATCTATGTATCTAACTATCCAACTATCTATGATGCTAAATATGTATGATAGAAAAAATGTATGTTGATTAATACATTACTCTTCAAAATGTCTTATTAATGCAGATACCAGCCACAAAAAAGCTTAATTATGAAAATAAATTATATTTTCTATGGTAAATAAGCAACTAGGTTTAATTTCTTCCATTTAACTAGAATACAATCGCAAGGTTGTCCATATTTTTGAACTTCTGATGCTCCAAACACCTACATTACCATTGTTGTAAATACTGTTTATGAGATGTTATAATTCAAATATCTGGAAGTTCTACATATTAATTCATAAAACATAAAACTTATGATCAGCTCTCACACAGTCAGAAAAGGAGAGCCATTAGAAGAACAAATAGCAGAAAAAGGAAAAGAGACTAACCTTCAGGTTGCTGCTCCACATGTACAGAATATTCTCCATCATGCTTATGTTCTCCTCTGAGATGAATATCTCTGTCACGGGGGACTCCAGGGGGTCTTTGCTCTCAGATACCCTTTGCAAGTTGTCTGTACTAGGGTTTGAGATCATGGATGCCCTGCTTGATGACGGACCTTCCTTCTCAGCTGGAAGGAATAAACATACTGTAAATGGACTTCTTCTTTTCCTTTCGGCTTTTCCCTTCAGGGGTCGCCACAGCGAATCAATTTCCTCCATCTAGCCCTGTCCTTTGAATCCTCTTCTCTCACACCAACTACCTTCATGTCCTCTTTCACTACATCCATAAACCTCCTCTTTGGTCTTCCTCAACGCAAATACTGCATCTGTAGTACTCTTAAACATACTGTAAATGGACTAGACAATGGAAAATCATTGCAAATGGATGGTATCACTACTTCGGACTTTGACAATAAGAAAAATTCATACACATGCTCTTATTAAGTTTCTAATTATTTTCAATTTACCATTAGAAGTTCTTGCATGTGTGGTGGGCTCAACAATCAAGGGGGAGGCCTGTGATGTCATGGTCATCCTAGAATGCATTCCATCTTTAGATACAGTGGCAGAATCTGACAGATGAGAGAAAAACAGGAAGTGAAAGCCAGAAGAACAATTCAAAATTAAAAGTAAACATTGACATTAATATAACAAAACCTGGGTTAGATGAGTAAGGACAAAAGTTAAAGTCACAAAACAAAAAACAGTTTAAAAACAGAACATGTGATACCAAGAATGCTGACGATAAGCATGGCTCCTCATCTGGCAATGTCAATTTATGTCAATATCTTAATTAAATCCTGTCAGGGGAATAGAAAGACTGTACTCTAAAGAGCACTATGGGCGGCATGCCAGGAGAGCATTACCAATGGCTGTCTGCTTTCCATATGCCTGCACACTTCCCCGCAAAATTAAAGGAGCCAACCTCCAATGAGAACTGAAGCTAGAGCTGAGTAGGGGACTCTTAGACTGTTTAATATGGTGGTATCATAGGGGATAAACATAGGGCAAACATCTTGTATACACATATCAATGCAATTTGACTAACCTGGTTCATACACTAAAAAAAATACTGCTGAAATAAAACCTAACACACTCTGAATTTGTGATGTCAAATCCTACTTGTCAGTTGCTAATTTTATGGGGACAATGTTTGTAAAGGCTCCAGTTGTGTTTCTGTCAGAAAGGATTAGTGAAATTGTGCCTCATGAATGTCAACTGAATAAAAGGGGAACCCAAAATACCTGCTGACAGATGCGAGGTGCCCCGCTTCAAGCGAGCACTCGCGAGTGTCTCAAGCTTAGGAGTAACCACAGCACATCGGAGGAGCTCCTCATACTCATCCTATTGATCCATCAACAGAAAAAAATGATAAATTTGCTCAACTGATATCCCTTTTAGTTTGTTAGTACAGTCAGTTCAGTTAATGTTTTTCTTGGAGTCATTTTTACATACATTAATGTTCAGAACAGTTAAGCAGGTATGAAAGAATGTTGTAGAGAAAAAATGTTTTCAAGAAAAGGCAAAGAGAGCAAACAGAAGACAAATCTAGAACAAACTAACATCTGATGAGACCATTGTTACCATTGATAACAGCATGTCCGCTTTGCAATATTCCTTTACACCTGCCTAACACTTTTACACAATACTGTACCTCATTTAGGCTACTGATTGAAACAGGATTTGAAGGTCGAGACATCCATGTGTGAAGATGTACTACATAATGTCGCTATAACCCCAGATCTGCTCCGAGTAATCCAAAATGATTGTAGGTTGGATGATTACCTGAAGTTCTGAGGAGACAGAACTCCCCTGATCAGAGTCCTTAGGGAGAACAGGACTATGCTCCTCTTCCTCCGAGGACATCTTGACAAACATAATATACATAATTGAAAATTTGAACCACTTTCGGGAGCACAAATGAATACTGTTGGACACAATTAAGCCCCATAGTTACAGGTTGTAAAACATAGCTTATAAATTAAATACCAGCCCCACCACCCCCAAAGAAAACAAAACAAAACAAAACTGGAATGAATGAAAATATTCATAAAGATTTTATACAACTGAGCCCTACTATTGTTTTACTAAATGTAGGACTTGGGGGAATAAACTGAATTAGTTACAGAGCACAATGTGCAAAAATAGTCTTTTCATGTAAAGCCACAAACATTGTGTAGCTAGCTACATTTGACTACAACATTTAGCTCTTTGACATAGAGGGCATATACGGATGCTACAACTGTTTGAATTATGTCTAGTAATAACCATGAGATATCGTCTATTCTTGTTAGAGTACTTTAACGGTACTTTAGGAACATTTTACCTCTTGTACACTTCTTTGCAGGGTACAACAAAGTCCGAGGTAGTTGTTTGGCCAGTTGGAAAATACGCTTTATTTGCCTTTTCAAATGAGCTGACTCCTAAACAACAGGCACTATGATTGGCTACTACCTCTCCACACTGTTCTAAACCATTTCTGATTGGGTACTTTGTTTCCACGGTAACGGTAAGCGGAACAAGCGAAACCTCACAGCGTCTCCTGCCACAACGGAAAATAAGGATCTGTCACAGCTTTCCCTAATAAATAAATGAAAAATCGCCATTAGCAACACATTGCAGTGAGTGCTACACAAATGCTCTAACATAATTTAGAGATTATATTCTCTCTCTCTCCCAGACACTTTTACGAATTGTGGAATGCCGAAGGTGTGTTTCCGTGTTGAGTGAGGAGCTTGTGTTCAGTCAGTGATTGGTTTAATTCTCCTACATTTTTCTTATTTTCGTACTATACTACTATTTGTTTTTGAAATGCGAATTACTTTTAGTGTGAATCTCTTTTGGATTTTATGTCAACGTCATTATCTTGTAATTTTAAATCTCTCTCTCTCCCTCTCTCTCTCTCTTTATCTATCTATCTGCACACACACGCACGCACGCACGCACGCACGCACGCACGCACACACACACACACACACACACACACACACACACACACACACACACACACACACACACACACACACACACAGGGATACCACCAAACCCCCCCCCAGCCATTGTTCTATTCATTACTGATGCAAAAACAAAATTAATTACACCAGCGTATTAACATAGTTGAGGAACTATCTTTACACTGTTAAGAAATATTTGGCAGTTCTGAGCTGGGATTGGCCCCAGAGAGAAGAGACATATGGTCCCTCTCAGCTGTGGCAGAGCCGCAGGCAGCGCTGTTGGATTGGAGCCTCCTCACCACCTGGCAGAGCACTGATGATGCAGTGTCCAGCAGTGTCCTGTCAGTACTGTCAGAAGACCTGCAGGCTGATTTTGAAATTCATGTCTGAGAAAAACAGCAATTTGACATCTGACCACGAAGGATTAAGGATTCCATCTGATATATTTTCTATAATAAATTAACTGAATTATTGCTACGTGGAGCAGGCACGCATTATTGCATATCTTCACAGTTGACGTCGACTATGAATTAGAGCCTTCTATGGGAGGCATGGAGGATAATCCTTTCTACCGTTTGGGGTATGGAGTCTTCCTGTTGAATGACAGGAAACCGGAGCTTGCACAGATTACTTAGTGGATGATTCACATATTTTGAAAGATTTCAGTGATGTGTTCATCACAATTTCCCTTTGAGGCTGTTTTTTGTCATCTCCTCCTGGTGTTTTAGATTCTCTGCTTTCTCAAAATGACATTAAAGCTAAGCTGCTTGTCTGCTTTTGTTAAGTTATTATAACAAGTAGTAGTTAGTCACAGAAAACTGCTGTTTGAGCTGACTTTGTGGAGGGACCATTGTTTTTGGTGTATATATTGCTATCTGAGCATAACATAGTGTATATGATGTGATATTGATTTAAATAACTGTTACTTCTAAATACACACTATTTGCTATATGGTATTAAATTAAATTACATTGAATTATAAAGACAGAAAAATAAAGATAATAAGATTGTATTCTGAACAAACTGTTCAAAGTTTCATTTTTTACAGACAAATGTGATGGGCCATTGTCAATAATATTTGGAATAAAAATAGTATTACTGCTTAAAACCCTTACTTAGATCCTCTTAAATTTAAACTTCCTTTTAGTTAGAGCAATGCACCTGTGCTTGTGTGTTGAAATGGTATTCAGGTCACATTCTTCTCTCATAGCCTGTTCAATCTGTTCCAGAACAATAATCACAATCCATTTGACTTTCTTCCCCCTGGTATTTTAGCTTAGGTACGTTAGACTATTCAGAAACTTGTAATGATAGGCAGAACAGAAATTAGGAAATAATATGCTGTACTTATACAAGTTGACTTTGTTAAGAAACTTTTTCCTACAGTACTTTGCAATCTTGAACATTTGATTTGGAGAAATTCCTGTATGTTCGTAAGTCCCTTTTCTTTTGGTATGTGAATATGTAGTTCATCTTTTACATTTCATTTGGAAAAGCAAATTACAAATCCGGTCTAAAATTGCTTCTGCTCTTGATCGATTTTTAGTCAGGTGTGTTTACAGACAGCCATAATTCCTGAAGACAACAACTAATGTGCTTTCATCAATCGTAATGTTATCACCCATTTCTCTTTCATGTGAAACAATGATGCCCTCTCACTGATGGCAATGTTACGAGAACTCATCGTAGAATTATTCATAGCTGCCTGCTGTTTTCAAATTATTTTTCATTACATTTTGATGGACCAGGACTTCCCCCTTGGGACACTGTAATCCATCACATCACACACATCAGTGACATGTCCTTTAGTTTTTCTTTCAGAATGCTTCCCTATCAGATTCACCAGCCCTTGTACATACATCATGGCTACATTTTTTGCATTCACATAAAACAGTCTGAACAACCAGATAACAAACAATAATGCTGCATAATTTATTTAATGTAACATAAAGTATAACAACTGCTGACTGCAGCATATAATAAGCAGTGGAGGCTGAGAGAATAGCTATATCTACCTCTGTGTAGCTTTACAGTATCTTCAGAAAGGAAAAACAATTATCGTTGGTGTCTACATTCATTTGTTATTATCTGGATGATGATAAGCAGTGGGCAGCTGTATCAGTCTTCTTCCATCTCCCAACTGATTTCTTAAGGGAAGCTGACCCCTGAGCATATATTCTAGCTGGTTGAGGCTGAAGGATCCATGGGTTAAATCAATTTACTTGTGCATCATATTATAGTCATCTAACCAAAGTCCACTTGTAAAACTCCAATGATATGCTTTGTTTATTATGAATACAATCTTTCCATAATATATAAGTGACATAGTGATATAGAAAATTCAGAAAGCCCAATGCATCCTTTTTAATTTTTTCTGATAAGAGAAAAATGCTGCACAATATGTAATATTATGCAGAGGTTGAGTGTGATATTCAGAAGGGCAAAAAGGTCTGAATTGCCCAGCCAGCAAGGATATATGGGATTCAGTCAATGGGTTTATTACTAACCACCAATACTAGGCTACAAGCATTACTTTGACAGCTACTCTGCATACAAGCATCTAACATTTGAACTACAAGCTGTGAGAGATTATTACTGTACTTTTACTATTGTAGAAAAAATCATGAGTAAATTTCATGTTGTATGTGAAAAGTATGCGTTAGAGGAAGAGAGAGAGAAATCTTCAGCATATGTAGTGGACAGTGTATCTGTGTTTTTATGCAGGTCATTCTACTGTCCCGTACATTAAGCTAAGTGCTTTTCAGCTTTCCAGTGCTAGTAAATGGAGTCTTATGGCTTGAGGGAAGTTTGCCTCCCAAATCTGAATCAAAAGCAGTGAGTGTCCCAAGCCCTAGGTCATTGCTTATGTGAATCATCAAATTCAGAGGATAAAGATAGATGCATTTCTTTTTGTTTACATGAGTGTGATCTTGTGCACTATTGTGCTGCATGTGTCTTTGTGCACACTGCGTACATCCTTCACAATCCTATTCAGTATGCTTTGCAGCAAATATGATGCACAACCGGTATCAAAGCTAAGTCTTAGCATTTAGTGAGTTAAAGCACAGCCAGGATGGAACAATTTGCTGTTATAGTGTTTATGTGAAGTCATGGAGAAATATTTTATTCTAAAAATGGGACTGAAGAATGAAGTGTATAGAATGTAATACATCTAGGAGCTGGTCGTCTCCTCTGCAGTAGACCGAGTATCACTGCTTGAGCTGGTTTAGTTTGCAGGCATTAATGTTATGAATGCTGAAAGGCTTTATGTCCCTGTGCTTGCATCAGCCTGTCGTCTATTTTTTTCCTCCCTCACTTACTCTAGGAACTGCTTGCAGGTTTCAGAGGCGTTATGATCTGACATAGCAGACACCGAGGCAGTAACAGTTTCACACATCTAAAGAGCCTACTTATCTCTAAGATTGCATGTTAGGTTATGCAAGTATTGTACAAGAGAGTGTAATCTTCCTGCAGTGTTTGCCAATTGTATAACTCTGTCCATGGTCATTATTTAAGAACATAGACACAAAGAAAGGTCTACTTAATGCTGTAAAATTAAACTAAGAGTAAATGAAATACAAAATACTGCACATAAGCAGCAATAGTTACATGAACATAACACTTGAGCCATAAATGCAAATTACAAGCTGTAAACATTCATATTGAAAATTGACAACTAAGGATGCAGCCTCAGTGCAGACTGCCTGAGAAAAATGAAAACTAAAAATATAAATGATAAATGTGACTTCATGAGTTCTGAAGACTGCCAGTGGCAGTGCACCAGCAGTGAATGTTACACATGGGTACATTAGGTCAAATTAAAAGAAGTTCTACAGTGGACTGTGATTATGTAAAGATCTGTACTTCAGCATAAAACCATACTGCCACTGACTTGTCTTTTCAGTAAAACATTCTCATCAGGGCAAAGAATGACAAAGAAACCCGACTAGAACCTATTTCCAACTCCCGATCAGCATCATAGGTGGGATCAGCCAATCTCTGGTGCTCCAGAGACTTTGGACCATCAAGCATCTTGAAGAAGCTCCTTGTCCTCAGAGGAAATTGTGTTGATATAGATGCAGGTGTCATGTGGATTTGGTGGGAGGTGAGCACTGTGTGTATCAGCTATTGTGGCTTACATGAGATTTGAGTGTTTGGTTTGTGGTAATCAGATCTCTATTTTTTTTCCCCATTTATGATATTTATGATATGACATTTGTCAGAAAATCCATTATTTTAAAACAATACAATCAAATCTTACGAGAAGCTGCGTAGAACACAAGTAACATGTCCTCACTTGAATTATGGACAGAACGTTTATTTTGTATATGTATAGAATAATCTCAAAGGCATCAGCATATTCAAACACAAGTCTCTTTATGACATCAAGTATGAAGTTTAAAATTACCTGATCATTTGCAGAGCACCAGGTCAGTTTATCATAATCTAACACACAATGGGCTTCACTGGTGAATGGACGACAGCACCACCTAAATAAAATCTAGACATTTCTTGTCTGTTCAGATTCATGCTTTACATTGTTACGTATATGGGTAACTAACTAGATTGTTCCATCAGACGAAATTAACCGGATCATTTAATCATGTACAATTATTGATCACACTGCCCGCTCCCCCTCTCTCCATCGCTCCCCGTCTCCTATCTCTCTCTTCCGCTCCATCCACTCCAGAAGTGCCGCAGCGAGGGAGGACCGCATCGGGAGAAAAAAAACGCAACACACTGTCGTGCGCTTGCAATTACATCTGATCCTTTTCTACAGTGAAAAAAAATACACTAGATTTCTTTTTCTCCCAATTAAGGAAAGCGGAGTCCGTCTCAGTGGGTGATAATCAGCTCAGTACAATCTATTGGACATGAATGACGGTGAGTGATTTCTACTTTTTTTCCCAGAAAACACGCCTTCGAGTTATTTAATACAAGCATTTTCAAATACTTACTGGACATACTTTACTGGACATCTGTTGTTTTTAATTGATTGCATCTACGCATTTAAATATCCAACTAAAGTCACAGACATCGCTCGTTATTTATTCAAAAGTTTGAGTAGTGATTGTTAAAAGTTGGGATAGCGTCCCGTCATGTTTTCTTTTCTTTTGCTGTAACAAAAGTAGGATAATAGTATTAAAATTAGAGCATTAAGGGAAAGTAGGCACAGCAATTACAATTGTCTTATATACCCCAATTCGGGATATTGTAGAGTTTCAGTTCCTTTTTAATTGTGGATTTAGTTATATCACAATTTGCAGTCGACATGGATGTTTGAGTAATTCTCATTCCATTGGTTTAAAAAGTCTGATTTAAGTTGAAGCTCTGTCGATACTGACTAAAAATTGCTTTTATCCCCGACTATCCCTGTTTGGAGCTCCTGGTCTACCAATTTACATTTAGTTTACTCATTTTATTCACTTGCATGTTTTTCGCAATGTACTCATCATGATCAGACTTTTTGGGCTATTTGGCTGCAGACTGTGTTTGCCGTTGTGCAGTCCAGCCTCCTCGGCCTGGGGCAGTTAAAGCACTCCGCACTGCTGCCAAAAAGAGGAGAGGATGCGGGAGCAGGCAACTGACTCATGCATGAATTGCACCTCAGTGAGCGATTGACAGGCACACAGTTGGTGAACTGGAAAGCTGAGGAAAAATGCTTTGTTTGCAAACTGCTGGAGTTGCTCTGCTGGGTTAACAGCGAAGGCGTCCATCACTGAAAAAGTATTGGACGAGGTAATTAAATTTTGCAACCTGCAATCACTCTAAAGACATTGCAGATTGCAGAATTTCTTCATTCCTATTGATTTCCTCCTACCACCTTAAACACCAATATAAGTGAGAATACCCCTTGTCTGTGTTCAATAACCTCTTAGCATCTAAATATTCAATTCCCTAAAGTAAATGCATTATTGAGCTATTTTGAATAGAAGACATTTGCAGCATTTTTACTGTTGAAGGGATGTAAATGATTAAAGTACAAAGAGTGCTGTGTCAGTAAGGATGTAATCAATATATAAAATAATGTTTACACATTCGTTTGTTAGATGAAGGAGAAGATAAATCCAAGCATCCTTTATCAGCATCCTGTTGAAGCCATCTGAATTGATATTCCTAAAATCAGTTTATCCATGATATCATTGTAGTTAAAAGAAGAAGAAAAAAACCGTCCCATGATGCTTTTTTCTCTTAGCCACCATTTACTGCTATTAATCCCTCTTGTATACCCCTCACCTCATTCTAGACCTGTCCTGCCTCCCCACTCAGCTAGTAATGGCATCAGCATTTGATGAAATCTCCTCTAACGGAAGACGTCCCAAGCTGGCTGAGCGTCTTGCCTTCCAGATGAGGTCATGACTCACAGTTTTGATGGGATTGCATTCAGCTCTGCCCACTTAGAGATTGGACCTGCTTTTTCTGATGCTAAGAGAACAAACCCGCCATCAAGCCATTGCACTTGCACATCTTTTAAAGTGCAGTACAAGCCAAATCTGACTGAATCTGAAGAGTTTGTTCCTGTTGGGCAAGAACAGAAGCTGTTTAACATATTCAGTGTATAGGAAAATTATGTAAAAATAAGCATGACATGTAAAAAAGTGTCACATTATAAAGTAGAAAGGTGACAATTTTGCAGTCATTATATTGTTTCATAGTGTATTAAAAAAGTTCCAAATGCACTAGTTACTTTACACATTACGTTTTTGTACGGTGTAAGTGCCCATGATTGCTAGAAAAAGCATTCAGCCATAAAAACTATTAAGTACTATTGATTTTCCTTCAAGACATCTCAAAATATATTAAGCATTTTCCTCATAAAGCAGCTGTGGTTTAAACATCCTGAATTTCTAGGGACTGGAATAGTTTTTCCCCTCTCTTATTTACAACTCGCTGACCAATCTTTTTGTCGCCTGCTGAAATCAATGCAGATTGGTACCAATCGTTCCATCAATCCTACTGACAAGGAGGAAACCCATTTTGAAGGTTCCTCTTCTGATTATGTGTTTTTAAGCTGTCGTGTTTACAATCCGATAATTTAATAAATATTCAGTCTTTTACTGTCCAAAAAAGCTTATTCCAAAAGTTACCACTGGGCTACTTCTGGTAAGAGATTCATGATAAGTAATACGTTTGTTGAAATGGACTCAGTTTGTCATAGACACTGGTGATATTTATTTTACTTTTTTGAAGTGCCTGCCATGATTTTGATGTATGGCTCAAGCTCTTGTCACTCCTTATAATTTTTATTTAATGTTCATGCGCAGGGTAATATTAGAGCAGGCAATACTTGAACTAGTGGTTTGTTTGTTTTTTTTTTAGTATTCTTAAGGGATCGAATGAAAGCAGGGCCCCTATCCATCATATAGACAGAGGGTATTATCAGAGCAAGGCCTATTTTCAGTCATCCTCATGGCTCACAGTAAGAGTACACCAGACACTATGACAATAATGGTATGGCACAGTGTAGGGATGGATCATCTTTATTATCTCAATGTTGATTTGATTGCAGTAGAAATATACTGTATATTGAAATTACATGAGACGAGGGTTTGTCTGATCTCAAAAATAGGACTTTTTAGACATACATTGTATAGCAGTTGATATATAATGCGGGTTGTGTTGCCCTGTCCGTGCACATAGTATTTAGACTTCAGTGAAAGCAGTAAGTTAGCCCTAAGCACTTGATTTAATTTGAAATGGTTAGATGGCAATATATTGAAAAAATAGTGTTTTATGACAAGCAAGCACAAGTGGAAACAGCTGCTAAAGGGAAGCCTGAATGTGCAAAAAATAAGAAGTCATGAGTGATATGGAATGACATTGCGGCAGCTAAAACAAAACATCGACTTTTTTGTTTGAAGATACTGGGTGAATCCCAGTTCCATTGTCATTTGTCCTTTGCCCTCACTGCTAGGGTCTTCTCAGCTGTGGTCAAGTGAGGCTGATTCCTGTTTGCTTGGGTATCTTCTGAGCTTCATCACCAATGACAGGGAGCCTGACCATACAGTCCATCGATTCTCTGACAGATAGACTGCACCAGGATGCATCCCCATTTGCCTACATGTAAATGTTTGCATGCCTGTTTTAAGGAAAAATGATGTGTGATAGCCAATATGAGTC
This sequence comes from Antennarius striatus, assembly GCF_040054535.1. NCBI lineage: Eukaryota > Metazoa > Chordata > Actinopteri > Lophiiformes > Antennariidae > Antennarius > Antennarius striatus. Next base: position 23,365,489 of record NC_090778.1, read on the forward strand.
GATCCTCAGACTATAAATGGTATTTTCAGTGGAACCGAACTCTGACATACTCCTTATAGGGTGATATTAAGGAAAGAATATTAATTGTCAGTATATATGGCAAAGTTTCATACATCAAGAACACAGAATGCCAGGGAGACTTGCGTTTGGCTGTTTATATCAGATTAGCAGTAGTTATTTCTACAGTAGTTATTTTAACTAGGTCAAGGAGAGGAAAAGAAGTACAGTAATAATTATACATAAATACCATTGTTCACCAACGAGGTGAATGTTGGCATTTTGGAAACAAATGGATTTCTGAGAAGTCTTTCTTTATGAATCATCTGATACATCTGAGGAGCTGTGGGTGTCAATGGAGGTATTAAAACAGTTTCAGTCATGTGTAAAGGAGTGCACTCATAAGCACAGAAGTCATCCAATAAGCCAAAAAGGATTAGTTGAGTCACCTTGAATCAGCAGTGTCATTTTGCCCAGTAAAATTGTATTATGGGAGCTGGAGCTGGCCCTGTGATTTGTGTCCTCCTGACAAGGCTTCACTGTTCATTAAAGGCAGCTCCTAGACACAGAGGAACCACACACACAGGGCAGCCCTGACCACCCACCCACGCATGGACACATGCACATACATGCACACACGGATGCACGCACGCACACACATACAGTACATTGGCGAGCTCTTTATCATCTCCAACCCCCTTCTAAAAATAGAATATCCATTTCATCTATTTATTTATGGATTTATGGAAAAAAGAACAACTTAGAATTTGATTTGTCACTGAAGTGATTAATTTCACACTGCTTTATTTTTGTTTTAACCCTAGAGAACCCACACCCATTTATCCTTACAGGAAAATTATGTGAGTTATACCACAGACCAAGTGAACCATATAGAACACAGTTCTATGTTTTTTTTCAGAACAATAAAACTTAGTGTTATTATTATTTTATTATTATTTTATTGCTATTTGGATAGATCATTTTCTGTCACAGACACATGACTGTCACATGGTCATGATACCAGGATGTTGAGCATACGTCGCTTAGGGACTTAACGAGTTACAATCAGACATAAAGCTTTATAACGAAGATATGGACATTCAAAGCGCATGTGACACCGGTGTCACCGTGGGTCCTCTTGGGTTAATTTTGGTGATATGAAGAATCATGATGAACAAGCTAGAGACAGTCTATAAAGGCAACATCAGCATAAACTGTTCATCCCAGTTTAATATATATATGGGTGTGCATAATTTTTTTAAATTTTAATTTTAGGAAAAATAGTTTTACACGACTGTACATTTAGTACTAGGAAGGGGTCTTCCTCCTATTAGCAGTGGCCTGTAAACATGGGAAAGGACTTCCCCATCCATGCAATGAACTTGCACTCACATACAGTATGATAATGTTTCAATGTGCATTTATTTATTTCATCCACTCATGACCAGTTATTCTTTTTTTTTTAACTAATAGTACAGTTTATGGGTTTCTGGCCCAACCCACCTACTACCATGGTGAATGGAGAAAAAAAAGGGTCTTAAGAGGTGAAAACTCCAGTAACAACTTTATTAATATTGTTTTTCTTTTTTTTTCTGCTATACACTACGTTTGGATTACCACTCCTAGCATAATAACGCAGCTCTTTTTTTTTTGAGTGTAAACTAATTTCAAACAGAGCCTTGTTTATTAGCTTCTGTATCTCAGAACTGATTGTGAGTCAGCAGATTCAGCACCTACTGTATATTCAAAATGTTCATACTTCCAAAACTGATTGTGCCTTATGAACTACAGAGAAAGTAAGGCTCATTTTGGTTAAAATACAAGAGCTCTACTGGCAAAGCCTTTTGACATTGTCTGAATGATGAAAGAGGGTATCTGGGCTGTCAGGTGGGTGTCACCTGGTGGTCTGTGATAGGTGCAGCTGTGGCAGGGGAAACATAAGTTACAGGTACTTTCTGACGAACATTTATCTCTCCTTTACTTTCTTCCTGTTTTGTCTTTGGTCTCGCCACGCTCTGATTTTTATCTGTCTGTCTCTTACCCTTCCCCCGTCTCCCTCAGCTTGGCTAATGATTGCCACCGCCATTGTGGGTTATCTCCTGTGGTGACTGCAGTCTCAAGAGTTTTCCACCTTGCTGCATCTCAAGCCCCACTGGTCTCACTCATCCCTACTAGTCACCTGCCAGCCTCCACTCACCCCTCTTACCCATCTTTCATCTTTCTTCCAAGCGTCCCCTGGACCCCTGTGACGACCGACTGGTGGAGCCACAATGGAGGACACTTATAATAACAGGACTTCCTTGGTTAAAGGGGCCAAGGACATGGTCAAAGAGGCCAAGCGGCATGCAGCAAAGAAAGTCAACAAAGTGGTGGACCATGCCACGGATGAGTACTCATCCCACCGAAACTACAGCCGATTCCAGGATGAGGATGAAGATGAGGATATATATCCACAGCAGGATGGAGAGGGTTACCAGGACAATGAGGAAGGATCGAGCGATGCCACAGAAGGCCACGATGATGACGATGAGATCTACGAGGGCGAATACCAGGGAATTCCCTCAGCGGGTGATAGGAAACATATAGAGGGCCAGGTGGCATTGGGACAACCAATGTCAGATGCCACAAGGGACCGTAAAGTGCTGGAAGAGGAGAGGCAGGCTGATGAGGAGGAGTTGGCCCAACAGTACGAGCTGATCATCCAGGAGTGCGGCCATGGAAGGTTCCAGTGGCAGCTCTTCCTGGTCCTCGGGCTGGCACTCATGTCAGATGGAGTGGAGGTGTTCGTGGTGGGTTTTGTGCTGCCCAGCGCAGAAACAGACATGTGTGTGCCAGACTCCAGCTCAGGATGGCTAGGTAAGGAAACCTGTGTTTGTTTGTGGGCGTGCATGTTTTTACTTTTTCTAACAGTTGGGCACTTCTTTCACAATTAAAACAATTGCATCATATTTCTGTGTTTCCAAATAGCAGCTGCCAAAGATGTTTGTTGATGGCTGATGTTTATTATTGAACTTTCATTCTCTTCCACACTATGCAACGCAAATTAAGTCATCTTTGTATACAAGTTTTTTAGGCTTTGTTGTTTTCCTAACATAAATATGCTAAAAATGTGGGAATGGATCATGATTTGAAGAGGATATTGTGTCCAACTTGGATGAATGAAATTGCTGCTCTGTGCATAGTTCTATGATACACAGTATGTGTCACACTTAATCCCGTTCGTTTGTCACATGGATGAGGCGTTGCAGTCCGTTGGTCTCCTTACGAGGGTCGCTAATATTCCCTGTGTGGTTTGTGTGGTGAGTGGGTATCCCAGCTGTCCCAATGGCTGCAGATGTGTAATCCATCACCACAGAGCTGTGTATAGGGGCCTGACTCCGTGTGTCACTAACAGAGTGGCAAGGACATTAATTCAGACTCACAGAGCTTAGTAAGTGCCACAGTGAGACATGACAATTCATCAACTGAACTGCAAAGTCAGAAACAAAATTGATATGGCGTCACCTTTCTCATGAAGAAGCTTGTGGCTGAAAGTTTTAAAAATTGGACTACAGTTGGTGAATATGTAGCGTAGGGAATTTTGACGACCTCTTCACATATTGAATTTATTATAATAGGTTTGATTTCACACATTTAACAAGCTTAGATAATAAAAAATGAAATAATAACTGTGCAATTGCATTTTAATGCTATTAAATACATAAATAACATAAGAATCACTATAATTATTGTTTTAATAACACGTGAACCTCACAAGATGTTGTGTATGCACCTTCACTGTTCTGTCTATTTGCAAGTATCTGTGTAAACTCTTTCCAGCCTTTATAAGCAAGCAAAGTCCTGCAGGCATTCATGCTCTCCGCTCTGCTTCTCCTTGTTCGTGACTACGTCCTCACCCCTCCCCTATCAACCTCCTTTCTCTATGTCCCTCCCTTTTCTTCTGCCAGCCTCCCCCATTCCCTTTTCCTTTCTCCTACTGATTGCCCCAAGGCTCCTCCCTGTTGAGGTGAACATGATTGGTGTATGAGTGTGTGTATGTGTGTATATGTGTGTGTAAATGTCTGAACATAGGCTACATGATTACTATGACCTTGTTGGTATCCATTTGGAGTTTTCCAGAGTAATTACACTTAATTACAGCTAACAGAATGAAGTGCACTAATTTTTTACCGGTGCCATGGCGATATTTTATTACCTTTAAGTGTGGATATAAACACCGATCAAGATACATGGTGAAATTTAATTAAAGTGGACTAATTTTTTGCACTTTTATGCTTTGCAGCTCATAAACAATCCAGGAACACCAGGTTTATGTTTTGCATGGTCAGCCTTTAAAGATGTCTCTATTGTGTTGATCTAGTGATGTCTATGGGAGAAAGACAGAATCAGGCCATTGTACAATGTACAGACCCGGGTAGTTTTAGCAGTGGTACATGCTGTTTGATTTTTTTGTTTAAATAAACAGTTTATTGGTTTAGCTTGTGGGAAGAAAATGAGGGATCACGTCTTGCTGCTGCAGTGACTCATATTGGTTGGGCGTGGCTGCAGGGAAGGGGGTTGTTACGCATGTGTTACGCCTTCTTGGCGATGCCTGATATACTCCTCAATTATTACTCCTCAAATATACTCCTCAGTTAAGTAACATTATGCAGCTAAGTGTCTGCTGTAAATATGTTAAATATTATGTGATCTAAACCTTTAAGTTGAGAAAAAATGCAAATAAGTTCTAATACAGTGTCCTCATAGTATTTCATTCATTCATTCATCTTCTTACCGCTTTATCTGTTAGCGCGGGTCACGGGGAGCTAGAGCCTATCTCAGCTGGCATAGGGCGTGAGGCGGGGCAAACTCCGGACACGATGCCAGTGCACCATGGAGCTACACATAGAGTCATACAAACACGAACACACACACACACACACACACACACACAAACACACACACACACACACACACACACACACACACACACACACACACACACACACACACACACACACACACACACACACACTTACTCCTATGGGTAATTTGGAACGGCTGATTTACATGAAGCACATGTTTTTGGAGGTGGGAGGAATCCGGAGAACCTGGAGAGAACCCATGCTGACACGGGGAGGACATGCAAACTCCACACAGAGCGGGACTCGCCGGAACCACCTTGCTGTACGGCGACAGCGCTACCCACTGCGCCACCGTGCCGCCTCTTCTTAATATTGGTCATGTGAAAGAAGAAGATGGGGGTTCTATGTGTTTCATGGGAGACATGTTCCTTACTACTCTGTCGGCCATTATGGAGTTTACTGTAAAGTGGAACCAATTAACAAAATAAATCAGTTTGAAAACATAACTAACCAATGAAGTAAAGGAATTTACGCTCTCAAAACAAATGAATTTTCTTTATTCCCCTTGAGCTGGACTCCCAGAGTTGAAACGCGCAGCTTCATTAATAACATAACAGGCAGAGACAGAGGCAAGCTGCACGGACTGAGATGAGCCTAATGGGATAATGCAGTCTGAGAAAAAAAAACCCTGATTAGATCATAGGATCCAGTTTGGCCCTATTCTGATCTTGTAGCAATCTTTAATGTTGAATAGATTGGAGGATGGAGACGTGGGGTAGGGGGCAGTGACGTGTGGTCTATACTTCATAAAAGATGGACATTGTTGGAAGGAAACAGGATATAAAATAAGTACCCTAATATATGAAAAACAGGATGGAGTAGAAAGAGAGGGACAGCTTTGCCACATAGAAATAGCTGAGTTAAGGAGGAGTGCTTGGGAGAGAGCAGTGGGTGGACGGGGGCAAATAGGTGGCATATTGGTGGCTTTCAGTACGCCAACAATGCAAGCGAGAGCTATCATCTTAGACACAGCAGACAATGGCAATACATCAACCCTATCATTACTTATATGCTCTCCTGGCTGTCTCATTGTCTTTTCCCTGCTGAGACCTTGTTTCTCCCTCTGGTTTTCTCTGCCCTATTCTATTTCATTTAACATTCACCTCTCCCATGTTGCCCTTCTTTTCATCCTCATTTCCTTATCCTGGGATCTATACCTTTTTTTTCCCCATCTCGGGCCAACTTTGTATCCTGACTTCATTCCTTGACTTCTCTTGAGTGCCTTCACTACAGTACTTTTCCCTTTTCTGTTTCTTTTCTTTTAGAATCACTTCTGCCAATCTGCATGAGCCAGCTGGCTGGCTGTGAGGGGCTGTGTGGTCCGGGGGCAGCTGAGCATGGCTAAACTGCAGTAAGATTGCAGCGTTACTGCAGGGATTACCCCACTTGAGTCGTACAACTCCTTATTGTGTAGTAGAATTTTGCACACGTGTGTGGAAAATGATGGTGGGAGTATAGAGTATGTGTACATTCTAGTGCACATATGGACCAATCTTTCTGCCACCAACAATATCAGCCTTAAGTAAACCATATCTAACTGCTCGCTCTTATCAGAGGTTCGTAGCATCGCTACATTTTCTTGCAAATTAGCTAGAGCCTTTAATGTGTTAATGTGATGAAGGTTACTGACGATGAGTCATTTTAAACCGTGCACTCAAAGCCATATAGTATGTTACTTTCATATAGATATCAATGAAATCCCATCCCTACTGATACGACTTAAATATGACAAAAAGCTTCAATCGCTTTTTTTGCGTAGGTGGCAGAAGATGGGGCATGAATCGGATCAAAGTGACATGATGTAGTACAAATGTGATTACACGCTGCTCAGCGGAAAGGAGCTGATGACATAGCAGTAAAGAACAAACTAAGGAAAGTAAATGAGAAGAGGAGGAAAGAATAGAGGAGAAACGACAGAGAAATGAGGAATGGGGAAAAAAAGTGAGCCAAGAAATTGGAAAGCAGTAGGGGAGGACACAAGCTGAGAGAAAGAAGAACAGTGGAAAGGTTGGAATGTGAGAAACAAGAGGAGTTGAGACAAAATAAGATCAGTGGAAAAGAGAGAGAGTAGAAATATATCAAACTTGGAGAGGTTCAGTGATGCTGTTGTACGTAGCAGGCACTCTATAGTATCAGCATTACCATCATGAGTAAAACAGGATGGGTGTTTCAGCGCAACGCAGAAAGAGTTTGCACCACTATGATCATCTAAGCGTGAAATCAGAGAAGAGGTCGTGATGTAGCTCAGCGCTCCCACGGCTCTCATGGGGCTACTAGGGCTGTGACAGGACACAAAACACTGCACCAGGGCCTCCCCTTTCCTCCCCTCCTTCATCTCATTCTTTCACCCCATCTGGCAATTATAGAACTCTCCCCCCTCATTACACTTCTCTCTCCCTGTTATCACATTCATTCTCATCTATTTTGATTTTTTTTTAACTGTTCAGATATTTATTGATTCTTTTTTTTAACTCCCTACCTTTTTATCATTCCACTTAGCAACAACCAAAGAGTGTAATTGTAGAATTGTGTGTGTGTGTGTGTGTGTGTGTGTGTGTGTGTGTGTGTGTGTGTGTGTGTGTGTGTGTGTGTGTGTGTGTGTGTGTGTGTGATGTTTTACTTAATATAAAACGCCAATTCAATGGAATTTATCTTGTCTTGAGAGTGTGTCTATATTCATGCCACTCCTGGAGATGTATTTTGACATCTCAGTGCTGTTTCATGGGGCAAAACCTTTTTCTTCTGTCTGAGAGGTCTCCTGACACATTGTCATCTTCTGATGGCACTCAGACTCTATACAGGTCATCAAGTCCAAATTCAATGCAGCATTTTCCACACTGGGTAAAATGTCTGTACCAGCTGGCATCCATTCAAGGAGTTTGGGTCCTAATGTTTGATGCTTCAGAATGTGGACATTTCCTCTGCATAAGGAACAAAGATTTGGATTTCATCCTTTTTTGCAGGTTAGAATCAAATTTTACTTTGTTTAAGGCTCATCGGAAATGAAGTTTATTGATCAGCATCCTTCTTATTTCGCAAGCCTGAGAAAGGACCTACATTTATAGCTCTACTAAATCAATGACACGGCAGTATTGGATGACAGCACTCAGGGAAGAATTCATTAATCAGAACACTTCAGTTGAGGCTTTTGTGACCCAACCTTTCTTTTTTCCAGGGTGTATTGACTAACTGACTATCGTGTGAGCATCAGTCTAATGAAATATCAAAACGTTTCATGGATTGAAGTGGATTAATGATCTTACTTGCCTTTGCAAGTATGTCGATTTGTATAAATTTGAGAGAAACCATACAAACGCTTAAACTCAAGGAAAATTCAAAACTTTTTCAATGCTTTTGTTTATTAAAAAAATGTATCTGTCAGTAGATGAATAAAATATTATGCTATATAAATTAAATTAATGGGAAGATCCTTAAATTCTTAATTGAAGGCCTATCATTTAAGAACGGCAGTGTTGTAATGTTCCACCATCATGTTCCTCTGTTGCGTGTCTGTTACCATTGAAAATCGCACACAGGCTTCATTTCATGCTTAAAATATTGTCATGTGTATGCTATGAACATTGTGTGGGTTACCAATTCCTAACTAACCTTGTGACTTAAAAATGTAATTTTAAATATTCATCGTGCTACTCTCTGCTTCTGTATTTATGCTCGACAAATTTGAAGATAATTGTTCTATGCTGGTTTCCAAACATTTCTGTATTATGTGCAGCTGCCCCCAGTAAAGTTTTACTCTACCATGATACTTACGCACATCAAAATTATACATACATCATTTTCCACACATGTGTGCAAATAAATCAAAATTCATTTCTGTTTTAATTTCAGAATATCGTCAACAATAAATACTTAAGTGATTAAGAGGTAGAAGAGAGTGGTCTGACACATCAGTGGTGGCCTACCCATTGATCATTGATAGGCAGGACCAGTTGTTATTGTTATGCTAAGTCATGATATACTATAATGTTGTTTACTTTATTCAAGGACAGATAGGGCTACGGTTGAAGGCAAATGTAAAATATAATTTTGATTGAATATACCAAAGACAGCAGAAATGTGATAAACAACATTATCATACCAAGCAAAATCTGCACAGAGTTGACATGACTGCTCAAATCTTTGTCATCCAAGAATCATCTTTGAGGAGAAATTGACTCTAGGGAACAAACCCACAATTCTGGCACTTTAAAAAAATATTTTAAATAAACTCATTAACAACACAATAAGCTTGTTTACTTACTAAAAAAGCCCTCCTGCTACAATTGGAACATAAAATCAAACGTATCTTGAGTACACCAGAGTGTTCCTCCTTGTGATCGTTCCTATGGCAATTTCGCTGCAGTGTAGTCATGGCAGTCATATAATTGTGGTTCGAGTCCAAGCATCATTGACGTCAATCTGAAAGTGAAGTGTGACTCATAATCATATTACAAAGAAACCCTTCCTGAGGGAAATGACTCATGATTCTGGTGAAATATGTCATAGTTTTTGGACAGTAAGGATAATATGACACTAACTACCTGTTGCCCTCTGGTGAGGAGACAGGGTGCATAATGTCACTCTTTTTTGTATTATATTACACCACAATACACTCTTGTCTTTGCTGGCACTGGCACTGCTGACATCATGCTCAGAGCCAGAACAGGTCGGACAGAACATCAATAAATTCATTATGTAATTGACTTCCCTGTGAGGGCTGTACTCACGCTTTATTGCTCTTTAAAGTAATGGGTCATTGAGGTAATAGGAATCCAAGGCTATTTCTTATCTAAAAAGAAAAAAACACCAAAATAAAAAAAAAAGTATTGTTGGTACTGAAAGGTGAACACTGAAAGTAAAAAAAGCCTCTGAATATTTGAATGCACTACAATTTAATGGGAGGCACTTGGGCACTTTATACGTACTGTATCCTGGATATAGACCGAAGCTTTCCATTATCTTTAGTGCTGAACTAATGTCTGACATCATGATTGCAAATATCATCCCTGAACCATATTTGTGTTTAATTGTCTGCATATGTCAGGGAATGCATGAAGTGTTTAGTCTGGAATAAAAGTATACGAAAAGACATTTCTGAATACAGAGAATAGCCGTTGAAATTACAACAGATACATTTACTAGCCACGCAATGTAACACAAAAAATATACACCAAAGTGGTAATTATAGGTTCCTCTCCTGAGCAGATCGTGATGATCAGCGGGAGAAATCAATGCTGTTTTGTAGGAGCATTGATCACATTTGCGGTGAGAGACATTAAAAGAGAGCAGTGGGCCCTTGGAAAGTCGCCCTACATTACTGTTTAAATTTATGTTCATTGATTAGAGCCTGTTTTCAGTCTTTTACACACTGTATTTACTTATCAGGGTAAGAATGTACTGGGCCAGAGGGTTTTGCATTTAGATGTAGTGTTCATCGTCATCAGTCAGTGGTTTTTAGGGTACTGTCAGCAGAAGCACAATAGCAATTTTACTTGAAAATTGTATATGCAACACTCTATTGTCATAATATTAGTTGTCTGGAGTGCAAGTGTGCAGGTATGTTTAAATAAACTCTTTAGATAGATATGAGCATTTATGTTCAGCGGCAGTCTGTGTTTTATTCACTAATAAATAATCAGCTTTAGTGGAGTAACAGTCAGTGTAGAGACCATACCATGTGTCAGGAGAGGCACAGTTACAGGACGTGATTCCAGAAACACTTTTTGGAGAGCAGTTTAGGTTTTCCTTTAAGTACTTTTTTTTAAAAAATGTCAGTGTAAAAATGTGAAAGTCCACTTACACGTCAATTGTTGGTGAATGCTGATATTATGAAATACCTTAACTTTAACTCCTTGCCACTGTATCACTGGGTGAGGCATCTTTTCTGAAAAAACAGACGAAAAACAAAACAAAACAAAACTGCAGGATAGAAGTTCCTGGGGATTTCCCTTGTTTGGAAGTCAAAACTATGTCCACCAATTATCATCAAGAGATCTGCTTTTGCTGCTGTCTCCCGGAGTTCCATGTTATATTAAGGATAATTAACCCCATTGAGAAAATTTTGTATACTCTGGCATCTAGTTTTTATTTGTTTTCCTTTTTAATTCCTAGGTGGGACAGTTCAGAACGTCATAGCAATGAAACTATTAAATGCCAAAATGGATCTGGATAAAGTGGAAGATTTTTTGTGACTGTGTTTGTTGATTATGCATGCTACTCCTGAAAATAATCAAAACCAATCAAAGGTCAAGATTAAATACCAAAAAACTGTCTCTAATGGGTAGTTATTTCACAAAATCTTAGTTCGATATACAAATATGTAACCTCATAGAGAAATACGTACCTTGAGAAGTATATGTTAATATATTGTACAAGGATAGAACAACACAAAAAAAAAGAATAAAAGTCTGAAGAACTTTTCTGCTTTTGTTTCACCCAGGCAGCATTGTTTACCTGGGGATGATGCTTGGTGCTTTCTTCTGGGGTGGAATGTCTGACAAAGTTGGACGCAAACAATGCCTCCTCATTTGCATGTCCACAAATGGCTTCTTCGCCTTCCTGTCATCTTTTGTCCAGGGATACGGCTTCTTTCTTCTTTGTCGTCTCATCGCTGGCTTTGGGTAAGTTTGATGAAGGGGTAGTGCATTCAAGGACTGAACATGGTCTCACCTCATAATCTCCTTCACTGGCAATTGATCACATTATCTATATTAGTCAATTATCATTACCTCTTGTTGCCTATCTCTACAACATTATTTTCAAGGACAGAGTGAAAATGTGAACAAGAAACTTTCTCCAATGTAATTAATCTTAAGACAAATATAGCTTGAAATTTGACCTCATCTATGAATATTTCTGCCTCAGTCATTTAAAAAAGAGTTTTTATTTGGTGACTGTTATCACATCATGCAACTTTATAATGTAATCACACTATGTTTTATGTTTTCATTGTGGACTGAGACTAACTTACATATTGTGCTTTTTGGTAATTACTTAAAGTCTGTGAAGCCTCTGTAGGTTCTCAGTAATCCAGGTTGAGGTAAATCAAGAAGAGCAAAAAGAATCAACTGGACTTGCTAAAATGGGTTGAATTAGGACATATACTTCACTGATTCGGGTTAATTAAGCCCCTGATTTTTAAGTCCAGATGGTTTTGGACACCGCTGGTGGTGTGGTGTGTGAAACCAACCAACCTTAAACAAGTCCATCTGATTCTTTTTGCTCTTCCTGATCAGTCTGTGGAAGTAGAGAGAGTAGAGTAGAGAAGAGTAGAACTTTATTGATCCGTTAAGGAGGTTCCGTCAGGGAAATTAACATCTCCATCGCACACAGCACATTGAGTACACAAAAACACAGAAAAAGCACACAGAATGTACCAGCACATAGAAAGTATTACCATCACCAAATAGAAAGAGTAATAAATAACTCATCAAGAATATACAAATACAAAGGCATAAATAGGCATAGTAATAAAAAGGCATAAATAAACAGGCCTAGTTAGGCATGGGTAGAGTGAAGTGTCCATAGTGTTTGCATTGTTTATGGTGTATTATGTGTGTCATCCCTCAACTCTTGTGTAGACTCTCTTCTTCTGATAAATAAAACTTTCTCCCTCTGTTTCAGTGAAAATTAGTGTATTTAACATGTTGCATTGTATAACCAGTGACATTGATGCTCATTAATTCTAAGTTCAGTATTCCTAAGACTGTATACGTTTTTTGAATTAACCAATGTGAGTTTTTTGGCGAAGATGTTGATTTATTATTTCCTTATTGCCGGCTGTGTACCTGCTCCTTTGAGAGGTAATTTAGTAATTGCATCTGCATAACTCTCTTCAAAGACCTTCAGAATAACTCAAAAAGCTGTCCAAAGTGCCACTGGAAGCAATTTCTCTGAATCATGAGTCACTGGCGGTGAGGATTTTTGAAAAGATAGTGTTTGCATTTCTCTAGCAATGAACATTTACTTAATGCTATTACATCCTAAATAAACCCAAACACTTTAAAGATTTAGACTTAGAGAATTAAGCTAAACGATAGTTTAATTGGTAATGTCTGACTTCTTCAAGACAAAGAAGGAACTAGAAATGTACTTCCATTTTAGTCATGGTTTAACTCTATTTACATCAATACTTCTAACTTTCTTGTTCTCTCTGTGTCTTGTAGGATAGGAGGTGCTGTGCCCATAGTTTTCTCCTTCTTTGCAGAGGTGTTGTCCAGAGAGAAAAGAGGAGAACACCTCAGCTGGTTGTGTATGTTCTGGATGATTGGGGAGATCTATGCATCTGCCATGGCCTGGGCCATCATACCACATTATGGTGAGTTTATCAGGTTTCTCATCAATCTGAACCTGCTACTCTACAATAGCATTAGAAAGTTTAGTTAGAGTTCTTAGCAATGTGACATTAATATAAATTCCTGACCACAGGTTACAAAAGGTAAGACTTCCCCATGGACCTATTTTGAGGTGCTATTTTTTTCTTTCAGGGGAATCAATCATTTAATAATGCTGAGTGGCTGCAGGGTGTGAAAGGTAGAGGTTAAGAGATTAACATAGATACCATGTAGCAGGCACTTGCTTAGAGTGTTAGGATGGGCTGGATGTCGAAGAAGCTATGATTTATGCCAATACTGAATTAGATATACTGCCATCATGTACAGAAATAAGAAGAAGGGGATGAACGTTCTCTTCTCTTCTATTGCTTACATTCCCCTCACTTCCTTCCTGCTTTTTTAACCTGATGTCCCTTCCATTTACTGCCTCTCCTCTCCTGTTTTACACTCTTCCCATCCCTCCATCTAACTCTGTCCTTCCTTTTTATTACCTCCACTCTCTCTCCTGTCTCCGTCTCTGCAGTGTTCTTCTTGATCAAGCATAATTAGATTTTTCTCCTTGCTCTAATAGGACAAAGCTACAGCCAGGGGTGATTTATGGCCAGACTATGCTTTAGCCAACCTGTGACGTCAGCGATGGGGAGACGGTGTGCCTGTGTATGTGTGTTGCTCTGAGTGGTATGGATGATGTTTAACTGGGCTGCAGTCACTTACTGGTCTTCTTCTCAGCAAATCAACGCGACAACATCTGACATTGCAGGAGGTCATTCTGGTTCATGCACACACAGCATTGGTAATTATTTTTCATACATGTATACCCACACGTATAGTGCTGTAGATTCACTTATAGAGTTATAGATGCAGTGACGAAGGAGTCACAAAACCCTCTGAAACCTAATGTTCATGAGGGAACTCTGCTGTCAGATCTGCTGATGTCATATTGAGGAAATGGTAGTGGCTTTACTCTGCTCTTATTCTCTCTGACACTCACTACTACTCTCTCTCTTATCTGAGAGAGAACTATGTATCTTGCCCACGTACTCAAGTGCTTAGCAGTGGTTTTGATGTTTTTACCAAAGTACTGCAGTGTCTGCAACTAACAGTGCTTGTGTGCGTGGGCCAAAATGCCTCCTGTGGAGATACCTTTACATCTTTGAACAAGGATATTAGGTAATGATAGAAGTGTCTCATAAGTGGTGTTTAATATGCCATTACTGCTCCCATTTATCTTCTCCACTCGCTGACTCTCAATGTCTCCAAAACGACTCCCAGCAATATCACAGCTGTGGCCCTGAAAGGAGGTCTGCTCAGCACAGATCTTCATCTTGCTAAGAGTCTGATGGGTTTATGTCAAGAATACCCGCCACCAGAGTACCTTTGTTAGACACAGTACCGATCTGCAAATTAAGGATTAAATATCTCCCTTGGTGAATTTAACATGCTTGTCAGTTACTCATAACTCTGTTTATTGTAGTCCTTGAGGCTTTCAAAGGCAATAAATAAACCATGAAATACCTAAAGTAGTGTGTATTGCCCTGTATATCTATCTGTCCGTCTGTCTGTCTGTCTATCTATCTATCTATCTATCTATCTATCTATCTATCTATCTATCTATCTATCTATCTATCTATCTATCTATCTATCTATCTATCTATCTATCTATCTATCTATCTATCTATCTATCTATCTATCTATCTAACTATTTATCTATCTATGAAATATCTTCAGATGTGATTAAGCGCTATATAAATAAAAGTTGATTGATTCATATGTATCTATATACTTCATGTATTCCTATGGGAGTAGTTTATCATTGCTGACTCAGTCATCCGTAAACTTATTCAATTATGTACATAATACCTGTAATGAGATTTCCAATGGCACTGATGAAACGCTTACCCTGTGGGGCAGGAAGTCTCAATACATTTCTGGAGAAAAGGCAATCATTGCTGAACAGGGTCTTCATTTTTACATTGTGTGAAGGGGATCAAATTTATCAAGTTTTATTTACATAGCACTTTATCATGGCAACAGACATTTCAAAGCGCTTTAACAGACAGAAAAACCCAAGTGAACCCTCCAGAGCAAGCATAAGCAACAGTGGCAGGGAAAAACCCCCTCATTGAGGAAGAAACTCCGGGCAGGACCCAGACTGCCCGGAGTGTATTGTAAGTGTTTCTGTGTTCGTCCGTCTGTCTTCACAACCGTTGCAGATAGAAAGATGAAACAAAAAGCACATTACTCGGGCGGCAAAGGGGATGAAAATGAGATGGCCTTGAGAAAACTAGATCAAGGTCAAATTTCAGCTTTTGTACACTCAGGAACCGGATAAGCTAGAAAGACAAGAGAGAAGGCAAGTGTGAGTAAGACCATAGATCAAAGCTTGTGCTTTGATCTATTAAAGTAGGTCAGGGGTGTCATGGGATGTTGCAGTCTCTGACTGCCTTGTTTGCCTTTGCAGTTTTGCTATTTAGCCCTACTGGGCACAAGCTGTGTGTCAACCATAGTCTTGGTTTTATGACTAGGAAGAGTACCAGAGATGCATTATTTGCCTTCAGAATTTTGATGGAGAAGTACAGAGAAAGTCAGAAGGAGCTACATTGTGTCTTTGTAGATCTAGAGAAAGCCTATGACAAGGTATTCAGACTGGAACTGTGTGGTACCACTTGAGGAAGTCTAGAGTGGCAGAGAAGTATGTTAGAATAGTAAAGGATATCTATGTGGGCATCAGAACAGGAGTGAAGGGTACTGCAGGTATGACAGAGGAGTTCAAGGTAAAGGTGGGACTGATCAGGGATCAGCTCTGAGGCCCCTTCGTGTTTGCAGTGGTGATGGACAGGCTGATAGATGACATTATACTGGAATCTCCATGGACCATGATGCTCACAGATGACATAGTGATCTGAAATGAAAGCAGGAAGCAGCTGGAGGAATATTTAGAAAGGTGGCGGCATGTGTTGGAGAGAAGAGAAATGAAGGTTAGTTAAAGTAAAACAGAATATCAGTACATAAATTAGATGAAATGTTTGGGTGACAAAGTTAGAGAGAGCAGACTTTGATTGTTTGGACATGCCAATAGGAGATTGTGAGTACTGTTTATTGGAAAAAGGGTGTTGAGGATTGAGCTACCAGGCAAGACAGCAAGATGAAGATCAAAGAGAAGGTGGATGGATGTAGTGCAGGAAGACATGAGAGCAGTTGGTGTTAAATAGAAGGATGCAGAAGATAGGCTGACATAAAAAAGGATGACATGATGTGGCAAGCCCTATTGGGACAAGCTGAAAGGAAAAGGAAAAGAAGGCCTTTGCAGTTTCGCTTCACATTAAACTTTTGTGAATTTTCCTTTGCTAATTTCTGCCTTCTACTGACACACTATTATGACTCTGGTCTTTTTGAGATACATTAAAGAGGCTCATTCAATTTGAAAAGTGTTATTTTAGTTGTTATATTGCTTTCAAAGTTCTTTCTTAATATGCAGTTGAGATTAATTCAAAGCAGACGTTTTCTGGCATAACCATTAGTGTTAATCCCTTCCCTATCCCGACTCCCTCCTACGCCTCCTGATGGATAATGGTGCTTTTCCCTTTAGCGCAGCATCTCCACAAGGCACGATGCGTTGACAAACGTAGGAGGTCACGACTGACACAACAGCCCTTTTTAGTGTTTTCTCTAAAAGTCCATGCGAATACAGACAGATCCATAAATACAGTTCATAGAAAACACAAGTATTCAGCAAAACTTAATTGCATTAATACTTTGAGATGAGTGTTAATTTTCTTAATTTCATCAAGTGTTTATATTTTTTCACTCTGATAAGTCTCACGTCATTAACTCCCTTTCACTGAGTTGTCTTTCAATTATTTTGTGAAAATATTAAAAAAAAAAAATCCTTTGTATTTGATTGTTTATGTGGGGGTGGGAGTATCATGTTTTGGCAGTATGTTAGCTGTGTCAGCATCATCTGCATATAGCAACTCTTGTTATTAATTTCATGCTGCTATACCAGTTTTTGTGTATGTGCATGTATGTTTGTGTTCCTTTTTTGTGACGTTTTATAAGCCTGTGTATGTGTGTGTATGTTACAATGATTAATGACACTGGGAGAGTGCCTGTGGGCTGAGATCAGGTGCAACAAGATTTAACTTAGCAGTAACACTCAATTCCTTTCCAACACATTCAATTAACCCATCCCTGTGCGCTTCTCTCAGCTCCCACTGCAGAGCCATTCATCTCACATCACTCCACTCTGGCTGTAGAGTGCACTCACATAAAATATCATCTCATATTTGTAGCCCCTTTTTGTTGTTAGTGTAAAACTCAAGCAGACCAATAAAAATTAGTCGCTCAGAGAGTAGTATCTATAGTACATCTACAAAAAGATTTAGTGATGGCTTATTCAAAGCGTCATGATTAAATGATCATATCTGCTTCTTTTCTCCCTGTGTGAGTTGAAGATTGGCTAAATAGCCACCTGCTGGCTTCAAATGGTGCATTGGATGTTAGTTTAGTAATTCATATACTTGACACATTGTGAATTTGTTGACTTTGAGATCCTGAAAAATTAGCTGAACTTTTCCTTGCAGAATTATTTTCAGGCAGACTTCAAGGATTTAGCTTAGCATAGCAATGCTATGTGCAACCTCATCAGCAAAACAAAAGAGTGGCATATGGGATAATTAATGTAAAAATGTCATGAAATGATTTTCAGTCCAAAAATAAGTGACCCTCTTGTAAAGGGGGGTAAACTCCAACACGTGGCGGCTGAGCTGTGGGGCCGTAAGCAAGCCGACACCAGCCTGCTTTCCGCTCACCCTGGGCAACACCAGAAAAGTGGAGAGTTTATCCCATCTCAGGGGGTTGGGTTCTAGAGCCCAAGTTTTGGGTAGAGGTGAGCCTGAGTACATCTCGTGCGTACCTCTCAACCTCCTTCACAAGCTCCGACCCCCCCCTCCCCAGCGAGGTGGCATTCCATGTCCCAAGAGCCACTCTCTTTGTCTGGGGTTTGGGTCATTGAGCCCCATGCTGTCGACTGCCACCCAACCCATATTCATATTCTCAACTTATTTTAATTTTCATTTGCATCAATGGATTTAAGTACACACTTTAATTTCCAAGAAGACTTTTACTTATAAACAACAAGCTAATGTAAATGGCTGATAAACTTGATGTTAAGCTCTTAAAGTTAATATTTTCCACAGGAGTCAGTGAAAAAAAAATCAGAGTTTAAGGGTTTTAGCAAAGTATAGTTTTTCATGGTTTTCCAAAAATGGTACCTTTTCTCTATCCTGTACAGATACCCCAGACAAATAGCATCCTCTCTCTTTTGCAGAAAATAGTCACTGTGAAGCACCCTTCATACATGAGGCCAACTATGACATTATAGTACACTTTGTAATGTAGAGTAGTTGTGTTCACAGCTTTGTTTGCTGCTCCCAAGTCTGCAACAGTCTGGCAGAAATACAACATTAAGTTTTAACATTTCGTCCAGAGTCTATTTGATGAAGATTGATGTGGAGATAAGCCATATTTTGTTGTTGGATAATCTTGAATACTGTTCATATGACTTTGCTACATTTTGTGAATTTTATATTGCTTTTAAAATTCCAGTGTATCACTATAGACATTCACACAGCTTCAGAGAGGTCCATACATTTTTAATGAAATATAAATTGTCGTGCCTCCTACAAAAATTAAAAATGCATTAATTTCAGGCATCCTTATCATACCTGAATATCATTGATGTTGAATGCCGCTGTCTGCAGGTTGGAGTTTCAGTATGGGATCAGCATACCAGTTTCACAGCTGGAGGGTGTTTGTGGTTGTGTGTGCCCTGCCCTGTGTTTGTGCTGTGGTCGCACTTACCTTCATGCCAGAAAGTCCCAGGTTCTACCTTGAGGTAATTATACTTTCCCTAATTACTGCTTAAGAAATATTAACACTGAAACTTTTCAAACATTTCATGCTTGCGTCACAGTGCTGCGTCATTTTCACTAACAAATTAAGAGTATTTGGACAATTTCCGACAGATGTTTAACAAGACCAAACAGTATGAGTCATCCAAAACTCTGGGAGGAGGTATTACACATAGAGACCATGAGATTTGTGACAGTATGTTCCCTGCTGCAGGATAATTATACTTTGAAGCGAAATGAGTCATTGCTGTCGTGACACATAATTTTTGCCGATTTTGGAGAAGCTAAAGAAATGTATTCATGTACAGTGTATACGGTTTTGGCTGAGACTGCGTCCATGAGTAAATGAAACCGAAGCTGATCCTGTGACGTTTCTCGTCCCCTCTCTTTTACATTTTTTCTCTTGTCAGGTGGGGAAGCATGATGAGGCCTGGATGATCCTCAAGCAGATCCACGACACTAACATGAGAGCACGTGGGCAACCAGAGAAAGTCTTCACCGTGAGTGCTCTCTTCTGGTGTGCACTCTCTTGGTTGAGCTTCCTGATGCTTAACGAAGCAAAGAAGCTTATATTCTGCCACTGCTGGGACAGGTTTAACACTTTCAGCATGCAGGATCATATATGAATAATGAATGTCCTTAAAGCTGTTTTGTGTCATTCAGGCTTATTTGCTGCACCTTGGAAAACATGTTCAGCAAGTTCCTTTGATCTTATACTGCGAGGCATTCAGTTGACATCCTTTCATTTTTATCACAATTTGTATTTCAATCTTGTGAAAGACTAAGGTCATCTGAAAAAAATATTATAAACCTTGAGTGTAGTGTGAATGTGTGGTTCTATACAGTGATGATTATTTTCTGTTGTGATTTCTCAGGTGAACAGAATCAAGATCCCCAAACAGCTAGATGAACTGGTGGAAATGCAATCAGAATCTGGCAATCGGGTTTCCAAGTTTTTCTTTAGGATAAAGGCTGAAATACATGGGGTGAGCATGTGTATTTTATATTGACTTGCAGGAGAACCCTTATATGCTAAGTGTTCATTTTCTTAATAAGATCATCTCTGTCCACTGCCACAAGCAGAGATTCCCTTTTTAGTGAAGTACAATGCCTTTTGTCTCTTTTTAGATCTATCTGAATCTCATGAAGTGCTTCAACTACCCCATGCGAGAAAACATGATGCGACTAATGACAGTGTGGCTCACACTGTCATTTGGGTGAGCATCTTTTCTCATGTCATTTGCGTTGCACAAAAA
The DNA here is from genome assembly GCF_040054535.1 of Antennarius striatus. Classification (NCBI taxonomy): domain Eukaryota; kingdom Metazoa; phylum Chordata; class Actinopteri; order Lophiiformes; family Antennariidae; genus Antennarius; species Antennarius striatus. The sequence continues at coordinate 23,385,891 of NC_090778.1, forward strand.
AATCAGACAGATCTACACTCAGATAATAGCACTAGTCAGTCAGGCTTGCAGCCGCATTGCATTTCTGTCCTCTTGATTTCTCTGTGGTGCAGAAGTTGCATGCTCTCAGAAATCAATCACACTCTGTGGATCAATACCAGTTCTTTGGTGTCTCAGTGGGAGCAGAAATAGGAGTGAAGGCAGCTGGAGATTAAAACATGCTGAGAACACTTTTAAATCAAGCAAAAACCATACATGTGTCTTATTGTCTGTCTACCTCTGCCTCAGTCTGACTGCAGGTTTGTCTGTGTTCAGATTTAAGTGTAAAATCTGCACTTTTTTCCTGATTGATTGTAATATCCTTTAATCACTGTATTTGCTCGGTTGCAGGTATTATGGTCTGTCAGTCTGGTTCCCCGATGTCATCAAGCACCTTCAGGCAGACGAGTATGCCTCCAAAGTGAAAACCCACATCAATGAAAGTACTGAAGACTTCACTTTTAACTTCACTCTGGAAAACCAGATACACAAAAATGGCCTCTTCATCAATGATCGGTACAAAAACAGTATTATCTCAATTAGTGGATGATAACCATGTCTTGTCAATTTAAAATGGACACATTTTTAAAATATTTGGGATTAAAAGTGGACAGACGTGACTGCCCTGCAGTTAAAATGTCACCTGTTACACTGTGCCTCTTCAGATTCATCAATATGAAGCTCAAATCTGTCACTTTCGTTGACTCAACCTTTCGTAACTGCTACTTCGAGGATGTGTCATCAGTGGGCTCCTTTTTCCGTAATTGTACATTCATTGATGTTTTCTTCTTCAACACAGGTGAGCCATTGGAACTGGTTTTTAACTACTCCATTTTTTCAAGTAGACGTTTCTAATTTGGTGCAATGACATCAAGGAGAGTGAGGAAAGAGAAACCTCAGCTGTGACAATTTACTGCACTGTGAGAGGGTATGTTTAATTACAGACAGATTGTGATTATTTTTATTTTTTCTGCCAGATATTGATGACTCTAAGTTGATAGATGGCACAGAGGTGATCAACAGCACATTCAGCCACAATAAGACGGGATGCCAGATGACATTTGATGATGACTACAGTGCCTACTGGGTTTACTTCATTAATTTTCTGGGGACCCTTGCCGTGCTGCCTGGCAACATTGTGTCAGCCCTTCTTATGGACAAAATTGGGCGTCTGTCCATGTTAGGTAAGAACAGGCATGAGGTTTGTGATGATGCATACACTTGAGTGTGAGAAGGAAATTTGAGTGGGCCAAAATGTTTACTTTAAAATGAATATTAGATGAATGTCCTGTGCTCTGGATTCTGTTCCTTCACTCCTACTACATATGTTTTTACCTCCATCAGGTGGTTCCATGATTCTCTCAGGCATCAGCTGTTTCTTTTTGTGGTTTGGCACCAGCGAGTCAATGATGATTTTCATGTTATGCCTTTACAATGGTCTCAGTATCTCTGCCTGGAACTCACTGGACGTGGTCACGACTGAGTCGTTCCCTACTGTTTGGAGGTGAGGGGACAAACTATAGATGAGTACATAATAGGGTTAAATAGCTTTTTGATCTGTCACAGATTTACGAATAATGGACAAATATGCATATGAACGCACAGATCTGATTTGTTCAATTTAAACATATTTTCCTCTTTTTACCTCCTTCTGATTTTTCCGTCCAGGGGAACAGGCTTTGGATTCTGCAACGCTCTCTGTAAGCTGGCTGCAGTGATGGGAAATCTGATTTTTGGTTCTCTTGTCGGCATCACAAATGCCATCCCCATCCTTATGGCCTCATCTGTGCTCGTTGGAGGAGGCCTGGTTGGACTTCGGTTGCCTGACACCAGGGCAAATGTCCTCATGTAACACCAGCTGGGGAAACCTGGCAAAAACTTGGGTGTGTCCAAGTGGAAGCCCAGGGAATGCTGAGAAAGGAGTGCAAAAGGCTTGGTTCACACATACAGTATCTTAACACTATGAACCACATTTCGCTAACATACAGTACTGTGTTGTATAGTATACTGTAGGTAAACACAAATAGCAATTCACCTTTTTCCAGCGTGTAGTACTTTCATCATAAAAATGAAAATCTTTGTAATGATCTGTAGTTAGTAATAAGGTTCACCATTTTGCACATGCATTGTTACGAATCTTCACATGATAGTTGACATTTTGCACATGTGTACTGAGGCTTTGCTTGGTGACTGGTTGCACTTTCCAGCTGCAGCCGTAACCTTGTGTGTATTCACTGCATGGTTAAAGATTTTAATATTGATATGTCTTATTAGAACAAGCCAGATGGGGAGAAAAGTGAAAAACAAGCTGTAATGAGCGCAGTCAACCTGCTGTGTGACAACGTAGGGAATAGATGATCAGATATAGCGGTCACACGACACAGCTGTAGGACAGCTGGCTCGCCCATAGGACCCATATTCATAAGACATGTTGACACGGTGCAGAAAGTCAACATACACTAACATCAACACACGGAAATAGCTTATGTACTTTATGAATAGATGTCTTAACATAAACTAACTCATACATAATTTTCTCTATTTGCACTATACTATCCATCCAAAGCTGTATTATGCTCAACATCTCCATCCTTTTCAATGTATATAATTCACACAGAACACCAAGCCCTTTGCATTCCTACCTAAACATGAATAAAAAAGGCCATATTGATCTTTTTTTCTTTTACCAGTGTTTGTTTGGTGTGTTGGTATAAGGCTGCTAATTCTATTTTCTGTTGTGTTATTGTGGAATTTGGAAGGACAAACTATTATGTTACTCCAAGTTCCCGTCCTTGTGTAATATTACTGTAAAAAGGCTGTCCAATAACATCTCCTTACGATTTATCTTTGGGTTCAGACTTTCTCGAGGCACTGATATTGATAACGATATTATCATTTTGAAAATACTGAATGGCCTTTTTAATGTGCCTCTCCTTAACTGGAGCAGTTTGCTCATTGTCATGTGGTGTCCAAAGGTCATGAAGAACATACAGAAGCAGAATGGGAAGGATATATTGAATAATCAAGGTGATTTGGTCATAGATGGGAAATATCTGGCCAGTACAGTATGTTATGAGTGAATACATTTTTGGTTTGCACCTCATTTCTTTTGTTAAACCTTTCTATTTTGCAAAATCCTGTTGTTTTGAGCCTCCTCCTCTCCTGACTATCACCGTTTTCCTGCAGGTAACAAAAAAACATTTTAATCAAATGGTGTAAGATTTCCATGCAGGACTACAAAGGAATAGTATAATCAACAACCACCTCTTTATTAGGGCTATTTGGTGCCACCCATGATGAAAATGTCTCCTAAGGAAACTTTTGTGCTTTGTATTTTAAAACATTCAGAAAAAATATGTTAACATGTATTATTTGTTTCATTTGAAGATGTGAATCAGTTACAAAACAAAAACAGATTAATGAATTGAACCTTGGTCATTTTTGTGACTTTACAAGGCTGCGGTTACTCTGTGTTTGTCATATTTAAAACCATAACCAACATCATGTTATATACAGTAAGTAGCTGTTTCTTCTCTTTCAGCTTTGTAAAGTCAATGCATATTGGCCAAGATCATGATGGTTTAGTCATCATGCATTTTTCAGTGTTGAAATAGGCGAGAGTTCCAAAAATTCAAACTGGCATTTACATTTTCAGATATGTGTAATACAACATATACAGTGTTCTCAGTCCTAATTAATGTGTGCTTGTGAATTGTAATTTCTGTGGCAAAGAGCCAGAGTCCTCCAGCTTCCTCTGTCTGTATTTGTGGTATCTGTGATTGCAGCATAGAGGTAGTTTGCCCTCGCACTGCAGTTGGCTCAGATAAAGCCACTCAACAACAACCCACTGGCTTACAAAGTGGTTTCTGTACACATGCATCCATTTTCATGATCACAGCTTGTTTGTGTGAAATTCATTGGAAAGAAAATGAAGTGTGCTGCTAATAAAAAATAAATATTTTGATATGATTTATATATTTTAGAAGCAAAGAATGGCATAGACATAAATTATATAAAATATATAAAAAGAAAAAGGCTTTCCCTATCAATCCAATTGAACCCTAATTTGTAAGAATTGCAGAAAGATGTGGTTCTGGATGTGGTCAAACCTTTCTTTGTGCCAGAGCTACCTGTTGTTTTATGTTGGGGAGTAATAACAGTACATTTATTGCTTTTATTTATTTATTTTTAAATATTTGGGGTATTGCTTAAATGTACTAAGTTTATGTAATGGCGTGTGTGTGTGTGTGTGTGTGTGTGTGTGTGTGTGTGTGTGTGTGTGTGTGTGTGTGTGTGTGTGTGTGTGTGTGTGTGTGTGTGTGTGTGTGTGTGTGTGTGTTGTGAGATCAAGACAGAATCCTGTTTGGGTGTGGTGTGTGCATGCATGAGTGTAAATAATATACATATCAAAGCTGATATAACTTTTGGGTTGTATGTGTGTAAGGTCTGTGACTGATTCATGTCTCCTACATTTGTCCTAACGATAGACCCATCTGCTATATCACTGTTTTCTCTGTGTCCTTGGCTTTGAGCTCCTGTTTATCAACTACTTTGTGCGTGTTTGGATGTCTGGGGGTGAGTCTGGATGTGTGTGTGTTAAATGTTGCATGTATGTAGAAAAGAAAAAATGCTTTTCATTTGTGCTTAACCTTGTGTTCTTATTGTAAATTGCTCTGACGAAAAATGTAGGCAATACTTTGATTTTAGTTCAGGAAAAATGTGAATGTATCTTGTAAGTTATGTTCATCAATTCTACGGTGGTAATGTAATGTATGTGAAAAATGAAGCTATGTATATTACTGTGAAAGGCCTGTTAGTCAAAGAATGGAAGAGCTATGTGTAAAGGTCCGTTAATGTGAAAATATTGAAGGAAATATTTGCCTAATTCCCTGTAATTAATACTAGAAACTGGAAAAAAAAACAGGGACTGCAGATTGTGCTGCTTTTGAAAATATACACAATAAAGATTATGTTCTCTTGCAAATTGTGTAGATTGATATTACAACCCTTATTTTAATGTAAGAATAAGATCATCTCTATACTGTACATTTATTACATTGGCAAACATTTATTTCACAACAGGAATCCAAATTATTGGCTGGAAGTGTGGAAATGCATTGTCATGCTGTTGAATTATATGTCACAATACCGACGATTGCCAAGATTGTTAACAATTTGCCTTCATCAACTGGTGGAAAAGCGGCAGGTCAGCAAGGGTGAAGAAAGAGCGTTCTTGATCATTACCTGTACATTATCTAAAAGCAATGCTGCCACCTAGTGGATGTTATTGGTGACAAACAGTAAAGGCACCGACACTTAGTGGAGGCATTTCCGGTGACATACCCAGATTGTAGTGAGATTTGCGATCTTTTGACCAGCAGGTGGAGGAAGCGTCTTTCTCTCCCATCAGAGACTTCACCTCAAAGCAAACACTCGGTTCAGGAGTCAAAGCCAAAGAACAGCACACCATGGGGATTGTGCGTCGCAAGTGACAGTTCAGGCTTTCCACTTTGCAGCCCGTTGTGTCCCGTTTCCGCCCCCCCTCTCTCTCCTCTAGTTAGCCGCAGCATTTGTTTCATTCATTCCGGCATATCGTTTGAGGGGCGGCGTGTTTCTGACAGGCTGCTTGACACGTTAGCGAGTGGGCTGAAGTTATTTCCCGTTCAGGCGAGTTCACTGGAGGAAACTACGCAACATGTACCATGAAGAAACCGCCACTTTACAAAAGCCACGATATGGAAGTAAGTAAGATCTCAGGATTTAAAGTTGTGATGAATTTACACCCCCATGTCTGGAGCAGAGCGTGAATTTACAGCAAAGTCAGCGGCTTGTGGGGATGTTTGATGAGCAGCAGGTGGTTCAGCAGCACCTGGACAGCTGATGCTGCTCGAGTTGGTGTGACAAAATAAAAAATAAAAAAAAGAAGTGTTTTCAAAGGAGAACGACAGTAAAATAAATAAATAAATTAAAAAAAACAGACCAGTGAGAGAGGATTGTAGGCTAAGACTCACATCCTGTTTGTTAAAATAAAGCGGTACAAGTTTCAATTTACAGAGCCCCAATCTGAAGATAGTGGGATATGGAATAATATACCTAAGATTTAAATTTTTTTGAAAGCACTTAAGTTAAGAAGCTATTTTATTTAATGGCGGAGCAGCATTATCAGCATGTCTGCACATGAGGCATTTTCTCATAAGTTAACCATTAACCACATTTTGCTGCCGTCGATAAATATGTAACCGGTTGTATGACAAAGATTGTAACTAAGCTACGTGATATAATGAAGTCAACTAAAGTGTGCTAAGTAGAGTACTTCAAAGTCAGGGTTTACTTCATGTATCTTGCAACAGAGCACCCACTGTGGGCAAAGTACAAATTTGATAACACCAGTATGTCATCAATGAAATCTTTTTCGCTTGACGTGGCCCCATTAGATTTGGTGGCCCCATTGGATTTGGTGGCCCCACTGGATTAGGCAAGTTCTGTCAAAATGTGTTGACAGATGTTTTGTTACTCTTTATTCAAATGTGTGGTTTCTCTGGAAACATTTGGAATATGAGGAGATAATGCGTAAACTTTAACTTATCGGTGTTGTCAATGTCTGAGACAGACTGAAATGCCCTGCAGGGAATTAAGCTTTGATTAAGCTTTGACTTGCTGTTATGGGAAAGTTAGTTCTGGGGATTTCAGTTTAAATGAAAATCAGTCTAAATTTAGTTCATTGTTTTGTCTGTGAAATAGAAAGCAACACCAACCCTAACACTAACCCTTTTGACATCACCCCCTCCAAAAGGATTGACAGAATATCCCAAGCTAAACATGAGCATGAGTCATGATCATGAAGCTTGTAACTCATGTCCGGTGATCTTGTGACACACAAACGCAACAAACCCATTTTCAGGGTTAAATATAACACTTGTTGCAGGAGTGTTTGCGGATTCCTCCAGGAAGTGTGTGATTCAGACGAGGCAGTGTGTGTGATGGCTGCACAGGACTGCTACACATTTTCATAAATGACTGCTGAAAAGCTGGGCTGCTGATCTGAGGTTACATTACCTGATAGTTTGAACATTAATGTTTAAAAAATGTCATCTAAGAAGCTGAACACCATATTGTGTTTATATGTAAACATTGTGCAAGCATAATATTTAAGTCTCTGTTGAGATGCAGAAAATATGTGTCAACACAGTTAACACAGTGCTGAAAGGGTTTTAAATGTTCACACTACCCATTACAGGCTAGAATAAGTAGCTATAAAAAAAGTTTTATTTACAAAAGTATTTCGCAGACATAAAAGGATGTAAGAAGACATTATGACATCAAGTAACTGAAGTGACAGTTTTATAAGTAGGATTTTAAAAAAACGTTTTCACTTATTCAGGAAGGATAAAGACATTGGGATACAAGATTTCCTCTCAGAGTCTTGGATATTCTGAAATATGAGTGTTCTGATATGTCATTTTACATTGGCAACATTGGCAGTGACATCAAAGGAGTATTTCCTTGCCCCTCCTTCGTGATATTTTCATTAAATTGTTCAAGCAAATAAATTAACAGGTTTGTCGGGTTTCTCTAGACATCACTACAAGTGGACTTATTTATGTAACTAACACTAGAGACTCTCCTGTGTGATTACTTTTATTTGCGCGAACTTTCCGTTTTGCTTGACATTCTACACTGTAATCAAATCCCTAAATCTTCATTGTAAGACCTCAGCCACATGGTACTTGATCCTGTGGGATAAAACTCCGTTCTTAATCCGCCCCTCCAGGGTCTGATATTGTCCCTTCAGTCAGCCAGAAATAAAGAGATTTGATTGGATTAAAGGGGAGTAAGATGGGTTGTGTGAAGATCTCATTAAGCTGCAGGTAAAGGTCAACTCTCATCACTTGTCAGGCTGACACCCCGTTAAGACCAGATAGAGGTAGGTGGCCAGTTCATCTCCTTCAACAAGCGTTCATTGGAGAATGAGAGGAAGTTCAGTGTACTGTGTGCACACAACAATTGAACAGCTCCATTTTGTAGACAAAAATATCAAGAGGAGATTTTGCATAATCAATGATAAAATACAGAATATGAGTCATGGAAACACATTCTGTGTTGTGTCACAGTTCTGGATGATTAGGTGGGTATCATGGAGCTGGATTCCACACGGGTTGAATGACTTCTGGGATTGTAGGAAGATTGCTGCCCTGAAACGTTTTGAGCTTTTTGAGTTTTTTATATTAATGAATGAGAGAGAATGATGTGATTGTGAATTTTCTTTCCTTTTTCAGCCATTCAGGATGATGAGAGGTTGTCAGCAGAAGAGATGGATGAGAGGCGACGACAAAACATCGCCTACGAGTACTTGTGTCACCTGGAGGAGGCCAAACAGTAAGGAGAGAGGGAGTGACGGGAATGACCTTGAAGATCAGTGGAGCGCAATAACACATTGCTGAGAAAAGAAACCACTTTTCTCTGTTGTTCTTTGTTGTTTCTTTTTTTTTTTTTGTTAGGAAGCGTTTTCTCGGATGGAGCATTGGGTCTGTTTAATATATGGTGAACTCAGAATGGTTTGTGTGGGTGTTTTGAATTTTGTTTTGCACTTGTAAAAATCAGTCAGGGATGGTTGAGAGATCAAGTAATGAATATAAAGTTTGGAGAATATGTCTAAATCTAGGGAGCAGATCAGTGAGCAGTAAAATAATTTTTTGAGGTACGTCAAGCTGTAAAGACAGCTGAAGACAGAATCAAAACGCATATGACAGGGCAGATATTACCTTGGTGATAGCTTTTGCTAAAGCTGTGCCTCAGTGATCTCTGAAAAAAGTCAAACAGAATACAAAAAATCTGAAGAGGTTTTCTCTGAAGTTTAATTTCATAGGATTGCCTCTAATAACTTGTGGTAACATGTTGTTCAAATCAATTATTCTAAAGGCAACATATGTGAGGAAGACTTTCTGTGAGAATCCCAAGCAAAGCTAAAGACAAACCACTTCCTGTCTTCTTCTAAGGGCATCCATCTAAACCGGAAGTGTAGTCAAGCCTGTTTTAACAAAGATTTTGCACCAGCCCCTCCTAGTTCAGGAAGAAATGATCCCTTGGATTGATTATTGATGATTTAGCCAACAGTTGCGTCCATTATGCAGTAGTCTTGCCGCTTGTTGGGCCAGTCTTGTGTGTGACAGAGTGCATCAGCATTTCCTTGGAGATTATTGTTTGACAACTGAACATGCACTTTGACTCTGTGTTTAAATAGCCTACATTATCTGCTTATGTCACTGGATAATATGGGACTACGTGGGAAAGTGGGCTTGACTTGGCACAGATTCAGTTATGTACAGTATTATTATAACCTGGACATGTCTCCATTCTTAACATTTCCTTTTACGCTAACACATTTAAAGGGTAGTTTTGTAACACTCCAGCGCTGACCTCAAAATGACATCTGTTTACCTCTTATGACACATACAGTTCACTTTTGAACTTCCTGGTATTCCATCCTAGTTTGCACTGAGTTTTCAGCTCTACTGTAAATTGCAAAATACAACCTCTATTCTGGGAAAGGTGTAGAATTAGATTGGGATTAAGAGAGATGCCTAATGAAGCTGTCGACTACAGAGAGCATGGGATTAGTCTCTGGTCTCTTGGGGTAAGGGATTCAGAAAACTCTTGGTATACGTACTTGGGTTACGATCTCTGATGAAATAACTTCATTATCCAACTATACTTTCGTAACATTGATGAGGTTTGTCTTATAAACCCACAACTCTAGAACATCAGAGGTGGACTAAAAAAGCCACTTTAAATTGACTGACGTTCGAGTATTTTCAGAAACATCTGTGATAGACTTCAGTTCAATAAAATATAGTATAAGAATATCTGGAACACAGAAGGATATTATTTTAATTATTAAAAATATGCTATCCATCTACACATGGTAGATTATTATTCCCTTTTCAGAGATAAAAGCAAACACACAGTCACAAACTCATGACCAGCATCACTGAGCTGCATGACGCAAGTTTTCAGAAGCCGCCCGGTGTGTAGATAGGAATCATTTAGCTGCAAGCAGTAGATTAATAATTATGTATGTTTTGAGTTGAGAAAGAATTGAGTCCAAAGTCCAGAAAGCTGTGTTTGGTTTAGCCTGGTGGGTTGCAGAATGGACAATCACAGGAAGACCTGTTTGGAGGGTTGTAAACAGAAATACTAGCCTGTCCTGCTTCAGGAGACACGTTCTCCCAACATTGTTATAAGTACAGGAAGTGAAGTTTCACAGGAGAGCCCTGTACCCCTGCAGGATGTTGCTTTGACTTCGTTCCTGTGAAACAGACCCCCTTTCCAGTTATCTGGACTCTCATCTGCATTTGCTTCTTTCCCATTTGAGTGTCACTGCTATGGATATGTGAAATGACAAGATTCAAAATGCTGATCTGCAGCAGTGTTTTGTTCTGGTTATCTTCAGCCACTAAGATCGTGTGTGTGTGTGTGTGTGTGTGTGTGTGTGTGTGTGTGTGTGTTTGCATGCGTGTCATTTGCACATGCATAATTTCAATGTGCAACCTCACCGGGGATTTGAGAATTAATTGATGAGCATTATTTTTGGTTTCTTTACATTTTAAAATTAAGAGACCTTTCCAGATCAAGTAGTTTCACAAATAATTTCACAAGTAATTATTTAATTTTATGAATATAAAAATATCCTAAATAGTTTGTTTTTGCTGGTATGTTAAAAATGCGCTTGATGAACGAATGGTCATCAGAAATATTTCTGATTATTTTCTCCATTAATCATTAAAACAGTTCAGAACACCTGAAAATGACTTGACACTCCACTCCTCACCTTGAGAGTGCAGGTTGTGACAAAATTAATTCCTCATGTGGGGCTAAATTACAGTTCACAAAACTTTCCACAGAAAACTCTAAAATCTGTTCATGTATTGTTATATTATGAACACATGTTTCAGTTTGTATTCTTGTTCACAAATATTCAGTATTGTCTTTAAAATGTAATTTCTTCTATAACCTGTGATAACATGTTATGTTTAAGGTTACAAGGATCCTTTATTCCTCAAGGTACCTAACCCACACACTCCACTGGGTTTGTGTTGACGGTGCACTGTGTACTGTGGTAATCCTGAATGTGCTGACTTTTATTTTGGCACACTGGACACACAGCTTTAATTAACAACCTAAACAAGGTGTGAGTGTGCAGCCTTTCAGAGGTAACCCTTCATTGTTTGCAGAGCTCCCAGATTAAAATCCAGGAACAATAACCTAAGAATGTGAAATAACTAAGTATGTACACTGACTTTCCTTAAGGGTGTATTCAGTTGTTAAATGATGAGCCAAAGGTAAAAGTTTTAGAGTCGAACCATCAGCTCTGAACCGTGATAAAAGTATGTGTGGTGTCACTTCCAGGCAGTAGGATAATGTGTAACAGATTCTGAGGCCATGATGATTCACCCCGGTGCTAAATCAAACACTTTGGGCTGGATTTTGCCCAATACCTCTGGGAATACTTTAGCAAGCACTGCTCTGAAATCACTTATGAATCTTTAAGGGAAAATTAATTCCTTGTTGAGTTGTTCTGTATGTTTGAGACTCATGTGCCTGTACCAGTAATCAATGTAGTTGTTGTCTACTAAATAAAGTAGAACGAAACATCTTGTTCACCTCTCTTACCTCACATTGACCCCTAAACCAACACTAAACTTTACATTGTCCCAACAATCAAACTTCAGGTTTCTCCATAGCCCCCTATCTAAAGCCTGCTGGACTCTGTGTGGGTATTTTGGGTATTTCCTGTAACAATGCCCTGTTCTAACTAGTTGGCAGACTATTCTGTTTCTCAACTTGACTTGAAAGTGTAGAAACTATATTTTGACAACTTCCTGATAACATACAGGCTTTCAAACACATCTTTAATTTCTCTAGATTACCGGTATATATAACTTGTGTGGAAAAATTACCAAAGTTATGTTTTACTTTCAGAAAGTAGTAGCATGCTATTCAGTATTACATAACCTATCACTAATTTCACAAACTGTTCGATTAACTCAACATCTAGAGTTAGGCTCTTACTGCAGAGTAGTGTCTTCTAATCCAGTGTTTACCAACCACTGTGCTACGTTCCACTTGTGATCGTGAGAGAATATTTAGTGCGCCGCAGGAAATATTTCACTTAATTGGTCTAAACAAACATCATTGGTGAGTGTCTGTCCTGTAATCTAGAGTCTAGTTGGACTAGATATCTGGATTTCAGACTACAGCACAGACACTGGACAAGGCTGTTTTTATATACAATATATGGTTTGTAATTACATCTCGCCAAGTGGTGATGTAATTGTCAGTGTTTGTGTGTTCGTCCGTCCGTCTGTCCGTTATATTCAGGGAGGCAAGGGGATGAAAATTCGATCACAACCTTGACCTTGAAAAACTAGGTCAAGGTCAAATTTTCACTCTTTCACCTTTTTAGGTACATATCTCTGAAACCTCATGAGATATAATCTCAAAACAAAAAGCAACATTTTCAGGTAGGCAGAAGCACAAACATGTGTAGGTCAGGGTAAAATTTAGAATTCAGGGGTGCTGCGGGATGTTGCAGTCTCTGACTGCCTTGTTTATATTTTGTATTAACATTTACTGTCAGACTGTTGAGCAGAAAATTTGAGATGCTACTCATGTCTTGGGTGTATGTAATTCATGGGTATGCCTAGACTTTGATTATTAATGTGTTTACTGTTTGGAATTGCTTCCTCAGAAGCACTTTGGTCAGCCTGTTTACATAATGTTATTTCTAAGGTTGACATTTATCTACTCTTAGGTGGATGGAAGCCTGCTTGGAGGAGGATTTGCCCCCAACCGTAGAACTAGAGGAGGGACTAAGAAATGGTGTCTACCTTGGAAAACTTGCCAACTTTTTTGCCCCAAAGATGGTGTCTGAGAAAAGAATCTATGACCGAGATCAGTCCCGCTACAAGGTATATCACTGTTTTATAAGGTTAAAATGCCCCTGTCTTCCCTGTGATATCATTTATTTTTCACCAGCTGACTACATAAAAACAGGACGACCAAAACCTTTGTTTGAAACTGTGTCACTCAGGAAAGAGGGAAACACGGCAGACTGCTAGCTGCTGTAATATGCAGATGTTGCATTCCCACAGTAAACTATAAAACAATGCAAGTGTTTGAAAGGCATTTAACGTGATTTTGATCTTGATGTGAAAATAAGTTATTATAATAGGTTCATGAGTCAGTTATTTAGATATCAGATGTGTTTTGCAGATGTCTTTTGAAATAATTTGATGCCGTGTGTGCATTTTCATTGCAGAGAATTGTATTTGCATGGAATAACTGCTTTTATTGCAGTTGTTTGTTAGTGTTAAAAGTTTTGATCCATCTCTTTTTTGCATCTCTTTGTAATTGTATGTCTAATTTTCCATGTTTGTACTCCCGTTTTTACCTTCAGAGCAAAGGACTGCACTTCAGACACACTGACAACACAGTTCAGTGGCTCAGAGCTATGGAGTCTGTGGGTCTTCCCAAGGTGAGGCCACAGCAACAACAACAATAACAGACACAAGTAGAGCAGATGTGAACTTTTTTCGAACTTCAGCTGCAGTAGAAGTAGAAGTTCTTCGCCAGAATTTTGTTTCTCTGGCCACTCTATCCACAATCTGTGAAAACCCATCCAGAAAGGACAAGTGTTTTTGTATGACACAAAAAAAAAACACACCAAACAAACAATTTGCTGAGAAGATCCTCTTCAATCAATAGTTTGCGACACAAAATAAGATTTTTGGATACCATCATTTTGTAAGTTTATTGACACATCATTTTTTAACAATTATATAATTCTTTGAAAAAGTAGAAAGCCTTTAGAATTGCAACATAATGACTCATTTAGAAATTACTTAATAAAAAATGGAGTAGAATGCCTCTATTCAACAGAATCCAAAACAAGAATTGGATATATTACACGTTTACAGTTATGTAATTTATTTCATTCTTGTCTTTGGGCAGAATACATCCCATGACTAGAATTATAGCAGACTACACTTGAAGCTTGAAAAGTATAAACAGATTTATTAGTTTGATTGTGGGTTTTTTTTCTCATTTGAAGCATGTTAGAACATCTGGAACAAACCACAAAATGTCATTTGTTTAATATTTGAGGCATGACTTATTTACACACATTTCATGCTTTTGTAAGGATGCAAATTCAGACAGATGAAATGTTAGTGAGGGTGTGGCAGCTCTCCCAGAACTGTATTTACTACATAATCTATTATGACATGACACAAAAGACATAACTGAGCTGTGCCATGAAAATGGAAAACTAGGTAAAAGTTGATGCTCACATCAATGAATGAATGAGTGAAGGAATGATGCTCACATATTTGTGTCCCACCCTTTGACAGCCTTTGACATACTGTATGTCAATAAGATCAGTGTTTTGAGTGTCCCACTTTAATTGCTTTGTGTGTCATGTGACATAAACGTCAGTTTGTCATTAAGATGCATGTTTGAAAAAAATTTAGCTACAACAAATACAAACCACGAGCAGTGACAAAAGGGAAAGAGCAACACCATGAAGACATTTGATGTCATAACATTGCGATAATTGCTATGTCTGTTTAAACCCTCAATAACTTGAGTTATGTTTGATGCCTGGCATCATTTCAGCTCTGCTGTGCCAAAAATTATAGATTTATAATGGGTACAATTAATTTCATTTCAATAGCCTGGGCTGACATTGTATTTTATTATTATTATTACATGCCTCATGCAACTGCTCATGTGTTTGAGGGTTAATAAGAGAAGAAACTTCATGGAAGATGTTGAGCATATGTTTGGCTGCAAAAGAAAAAAGTTTCCAGGACGCTGTCAAGAGGACTGAATAATCTGCTGTTGTTTCTTCTTTCAGATATTCTATCCTGAAACTACAGATGTGTATGATCGCAAAAACATGCCCAGGGTGGTATACTGCATACATGCACTGAGGTAGGAATTAAAAAGGGAGTAATTCATTGCACCATTGCCTTCATACAGGTTCTACTTCTGACAGTTAGCAATAGAGTGGCACATTTTAGTCTTATTTGTTTAGTGACAGAGTAAACACTTGCTTTTTTTCCTCAAGGTGCCACACCTGGATGTCAAGTACTATTAACTTTTGAAGCAGTGCTACGACAGAGCCTGAAATTCATTATGAATGCCCAATAATGTCTTTTTTTATACCTTTTTTTGGACTTTGTTTCAGTATGATAAGAAATGGTCTGTTAGCCTTCTTCCAAAGACAAAACAATAATATCAGTGCTTAAACCCAGCAATATTCCCTCATGAACAGAAAGGAGTGACATTTTACAACATATTAAAAATCTTTTATTCTTTTTAACACTCAGAATAGCATGTTGATGAGGAAACACAGATGGAATAAAAAGGCTCCCCAAATGCCATCAAAGGAAATAAAAAATGCCTTTTTATGTCTAACAGCAACTTAAGAACCTGAAGTTGATACTGAGGACAGCTCACATGTTGGATGACAGATTAATGAGAAAAATAAAGTGAAAAAGATAATACATTTTTTATGATTTGTCTTAAACAACTCAAGCTCATACTGTACAGCCCTAAAGGCAGATATTGCAGCAAATATTGGTAAACTTGTAAATTAGCCAGCTGCCAATTCCACAAATTTTCATTTTGAAGTAATTAGAAATTCACTAGCTTTTGAATATTTGTGTTTGATTCCGTTTCTTTATTTTACATTTAACGCCAAACATTATTAGTCGAAACACATTGTTTATATACTTTTGTAGGATCTATGAAACATCTTGTAATATTTTAAAGGAAATGGTTGTGCGTTCTGTGATGTCCATGTGGCCTCAGAATTACAATATCTTTTTTTTTCCACCTAGTTCTGAATTAACTGACTTGCCACTTTTATTTGTCTGACCTGTCCATTCAGGAAAACACAGATTAAGGGAGCGGTTATGTTGAGCTACAAGAGCTATTTTCTCTGTTGTAATTTTTACGGGGAGGCCCTGAGAGAATTGGTTTCCTTCCCTCTTTATGCACACACGTGCTCTTCCTTCCTGCAAATCCAGTGTGTCCCACAAGAACCCCATGAATGCTCTGCTTCCCCTGGTATTAACACATGTGGAGGGCAAGGCAACAGATTCTCTTGTGCATAAGTTGTGGTTTAAAATTGAAAAGAGTGGGGGGGAAATAGGAAAGAGCAGAAATAGAGTTAAAAACTGAATTTTAAAATGATCTGTACTTAGTGACAGAACAATCGTATGTATTGTGTGATCTTAAACACAGAATAAAGCATCAAAATAAAGGGGAACAATCATTGTCATTAGGGGAGTTGGTTGCTCCAAGCTAGTCAGCTGATTCTTTGTAAACCTCATGTCATCTACCCCCTTCATTAACCCTAGTCAGCTGTTACTGTTTTTCTAGCTCAGATGCCTACATGTTAAAACATTACCCTTTGAATAAGCAGTGTTTAGATGTTTAAAGTTCTCTAAAGTCCCTTGAGTCTCAAGGACAGAGGGCATTTTGTGTGTAAACATACACACTGTGACCAAAGGCCAGGATAATTGGCAGCTAGAGTGGTTTCATTCAAAGTTATGCTGATGCCAGACCTGGCTTAAATATCTATAATTCATTACTACTTATCAGGTACCTGCGGCAAGATGAAAGTTTCATGAAGTTTCCAGCCACCTGCCTGCTGAATCCAGTGTTCAGTGGTGGACTGGGCCTGTCAGTTAGCTTTAGTTGTAATGTGTGCCAATACCGCCCCTCAGTGGTGTAAGGATGGCACTTGCTGGAACAAGGAATCAGTTGTTCTGAGTTGGGATGAACAAACTAAAAAAACAACAACAGATTTTCGACCTTATAGTACCACACTGTTAAATATCAGGGCATTTCAATTTTATTTTCATTCCTATTTACTTATGAATAAAAATACCCTGTGTTCTGTTTCAGCCTGTATCTGTTCAAACTTGGCATTGCACCACAAATTCAAGACCTTTTGGGGAAAGTGGCCTTCACAGGTAATTCCATTTTACAGTGAAATAAAAATGAAACTCAAAAACACATTTTATATAGATTGTTCTTTATATTCATGCACAGAAGAAATGGGAAAAATTAATTTGCTTAATGCAGTGAATGATGTTGCCTCACCTTATTGAAATACTGTATTGTGCACATCAAAAACAATTTTAAAATTTTTTTTTATATACTCGATTAATCCCCGAAGGGAAATTAGTGGCACACTCTAGTTCAAATCAAATCATATGTACATGTTGGTTTGTACAGGCCCTGGAATGAGTTTGGCTAATGAGTTTTTGTGAATGTTATTGGGAGCATTAAGGAAAGAAATAAATATTATGTGCTGTCAACCATGTAAGATTTTATTAGGATCCAGCTTTTGGCTTGATCGATACATTTCCTGCAGCTATTCTATGTGTGGAATAGCTGCTGCGTTTTTCATTTCATGATGGTGCCAAACCAACCGAGAAACTGTGAGGGGGCTTATACAGTATGCTAACTCTAAACACTACACCTTTCCCTAAAAGTGTTTTATATGTGCTCTAGAGGAAGAGATCAGTAACATGAGGAGCGAACTGGACAAGTATGGCATTCAAATGCCAGCTTTCAGCAAGATTGGAGGAATCCTGGCCAATGAGCTGTCTGTTGATGAAGCTGCTTGTACGTCCTCTGAACTTTAAACTACTTTATCAATATTTTTGACAGAAGCTCTTAGATTTTAACCAACAGAAATATGTTTTCCCTTAGTGCATGCTGCCGTGATCGCCATCAATGAAGCAATTGATAGAGGTCAGGCATCTGTGACAATGGGAGCCCTGACTAATCCTAATGCAATGCTTAAGAACACCCAGGCAGCTCTGGCCCAAGACTACCAGGACATACTGAGCCAGGACAAGGCTCGTAAACAGAAGCAGTCCACAGAAAGGGTGAGAAGTCAGATAAACACAGACCTATTCTGATGTGTACTGTCGTAATTTTTTTGGTTCATTTCAGGGGTTTTTCTGCACAGAAGCTTTGATTATCCTCTGTATGAAGTTGTAATAACATTTTTTACTGTCCTTCTTCATTCTTTTCTTGATTTACTGATCTCTGTCCCTGTTGTGACCAGATACATGTAATCTTCAAGATACGAACATTTGACTTACGGACATTTGTAAATTATAAGTGGCTTACCATGCGTAAACTTGTCTGAATTGAAAACAATTGTGAGAATTGCGAGTGATTTTTCGAGTCCAACATATCTGGCGGACAGACATAATGTGGAGTAAAATGACGTAAACTTGATTTTATTTTTGGGTATATTTTTTTTGAAAACCGACCTATAACTGAGAATGACTCAAAACAACCTGTGCCTGTATTTTATTATGTGTTGTTAATTGTTTCTGGTAAGTCTCAGGGAATAGTACTTCCATAATTAGAGTAGTAATGGCATTTAAGTGACTTCAAACATCGATTTATAGAGTAAAATTTAATAAATAATGACTTGCGATTAATCCAGCTTACAAACAACCTCTTGGAACCAATCTTGCTCGTAGGTTGAGGACTACCTGTACTCAGTGTTATGTCATTTTCACAGCAGTAATATAAGATGAATTAGTGCATATCAATGAAAAAATTAGGCCAAATACAAAATAAAACAAAACATGTAAACCTGACTATTAAGAATCAATACTTCTGACTTAAATATCCACTGCTGACAATTATAATGAACCAAACACATTTCTCTGTGAAGTGTGAAATGGACTGTGTGAACTGACTCAGTCCAAAGGCCTTGCCATCACATTCCAGTGGCTGCAGCGTCAGCTTTACATTACACGACACACTCCACACCAACGTCTGTCTCGCGTCCCATTCTTCTTTCACTGGCATACGTTTCCATTTATTGGTTGAACAGTGTTATTAATAAGTAAATCATTACCAAGGCGGACAAATATGATTTTCAAATTAAATATCGTATTCGAATAAATTACAATCTATTTGATTTGTTTCTCTCAATTAGCACTCTTTGATTTCTTCTGAAGAAAGAGATGTCTATGAGGAGCTGCTGACTCAGCAGGAGATCCAGAGCAGTCTGGACTTTGTCAACAGTAAGGATTTGGGCTTTAACTGTCTGGACCCTTTGGAGAACATAAATAAATGTGCCAAAAAATATCTCAATATTTTTTTGTGACACTTGACTTGGTGTTTCCTGTCTCCAGTCCAGGCAGGAGTAATGCAAGTGAATCAAGCGGTTTCTGCTCAGGATCAGGCTTCTCTCTTGACTGCACTAAAGCTTGAAGCTCTGGCCCTACTAGGTGTTCAAGAGCCTCACTCACACTATTACCTGGAGCATTTTACTGCATACTGCCAACAAAAATCTAAGGTATATTGAGGCAGGGCTTGCCTGCTCACTTGTTTCAAATTCAGCTCTTTAATGTTTGTCCCTGTAGTTTTGTTAAACACTTAAATTGGCACATTTGAAGCTGTTAATGAAATACTGTATTTCATGGTTTGCATAGCTACTCCAAATATTTTGTAGTCTTCAGGGTCAAAGTTGACCACAAGTCATAGTAATTTCCTTGTGGGCTTTAATCTTATGTTGCTGCAGGATGGAGCTAGAGCCGTGATGATGGACAAAGAGGAGATTCAGAGAGTTGTTAGCTCTTGTAATGACATTGCTGAGGCAGACAAACGAAGTAAGCACCTTTTGCCTCTTACATAGATATGAGCATGTCAATTAACAGTACCACTCAGATTATGCAGGTAGCCACTTGCAAGTTTCTTGCACATTCAGTCAGTCTTGAATGGATTTCAATAACTGTTGTGATAAATTTTGACTGCATAGCATGCAACTGTAATTTTACTACTCAAATTCCTTTGTAATAATATATATTGAGGGATTTTGCAAGACTTGACATGTTTTTTTCCGGGGGTTTTTTGGGTCACAATTTACTTGACCAGAACTTGAAGCAGTTGCAGCAATCAATTCAGCCATTCGTAATGGCAATGCATTGGAGACCGTGGAGGAGCTGATGAACCCTGAGGCACAACTTCCAATTGTTTACCACACTGCAGCCAACCTCTATCAAAATGAACTCTTCAGTTTACAGCTACAAGGAGGCCGGGTGAGACATCTTGCTTGTACTTGATGTGAATCCACATGCAGATTCATATACGGGGTTATGTCAGCCTTTCCTTTAGCTGGTCACTTCATGCTTGTGATGCAGACCTTTATGTTTCTTAGTCTGGCTTGAGCCATGAGGAGCTGAGTGTAGCTGTGGAGATGCTGTCAGCAGTAGCTGTGCTGAATGAAGTACTGGACACCAACGACCCTCAGGCTGCGATCGAGCAGCTGACTGACTCTCCACTGGGCTTCACTAATATGGATCAAGACAATCTCAATAGGTAAGACAGTATCATGATTGTTCAATGTTCAATGCTTAAAATCACATGGCGCTAATCCAGTTTTTAAGTTTTGAAAAAAAAGATTGCGTGTTCATTGTACTTGAAGTCTCTCTAAAGGGTCAGGTAAAGTGCAGTCATTCATATGATATGTTCTGTACCATTTCTTCATGGTACTCTCCCTCAGGTATGCTGACACTCTTATCCAACAACGAACGGAGACGCTTTCCAAAGGTCAAGAGTTCCTTACTTGGAATGATGTTCAAAAATGCATTGATACAGTCAATGTTGAAGTCCAGGAGGAGCATGAACGTAAGAAGGCCTGATTGAGTTTTACACACTTTAGATTGCACACATAGAGGGACTTTTATGCCAAGAGTCACCGTTCTTAAAAGTAAAAAGGTTTTCAAGCCAAGGTATTTTACTGTAAATTCGTAAAAATACTGTAAATGTATTCAATATGCGGACTGATCAAGAAGCAAACTGAGGTTGTCTTCTCCCTCCAGGCATCATAGCTATTGCTGAGATCAATGAGGCACTAAACTCGGGTGATCATCAGCAGACACTTGCAGCCCTCCTTCTCCCTACAGCCAAATTGTCGGGGGTGAACCCAGCCACAGCCAAACACTACCATGATGTCCTACAATCTACCAAGCAACTCCTCTGTCTGGTATTGTGACTACAAATTGAGTTGATATATTGGGGGTGAAAATGTCACTTCATTAGTTTAGTTTTATTGGTCTTGCTCTGTAGCTATACATCCCTGATGTGGCTCCACTCCATGTTTTTGCATAATTAAAAATTTCTTGAAAAATGAACATATATACAAATCAAACAGATAATTGTGTATAAAGCAATTGAAATTCTATATTAGTGAAATTGCAGCATGACTAAGTACCTTTGGATCACAGGTATAGATTATATAAAATGTGCCTTAGAGTATGAATACAATGAAAGCTCTGTGATCTCATAGAAATAACCTGACCATCCCATGATATTCAATATTTTGTATACATACATGACATCATTTATTTGCTTACTTACCTCCTTCTTTATTTATTAAATGCAGAAACTATTATAACATATAACTTATTTACAGATTTTTTTTAATGTGCTTATTGTTCACCCTCTCATTTAAGATGAGGTAAGGGCAAAATTTTTATCTTGCATCATTTTAACTGTGACTCTATAAGAAAACAACTTCATGTTGATTCTGTGTCATTACAACAATAGTTTGTCAATCTCCAAATCTTGCTTGACTAAATGATTCCCTTCTTAGTCTTTAGTGCTCCAAAAGACGAAAAGACTTTACACAACTTGATGTTGTAAATAGAGTTTACAGTATTGTTTCCTCTAATTCAGTGTCCAGTCTCGATGTTCACGTCTTTATTTCTAAGCTTGTGCTTCCCTGCTGGTTCTGAACAATGGTCCAGTAAGAAAATGGTTTTCACTGCACGCAAGCACACACACACACACACACACATACACACATCCTCACATAACAGTCGGCCTCTGACGTATTCCGTTAAGGGAGATGAACTGTAGTTCTGAGGAGGTTGTCTTGGAAATGAGAATACATAGGAAAGGATCCAGACAACTGTGAAAGCAGCAGAGACACACTGCTAATCTATAGTATCCATACAGTCTGTCATCCCCATTAGAATACAAGCAACTGTAGTGGGTAATCTGCAGGATACTGCTGGGAAAGAAACACACCCCAAAGATGATAAAAACCAGAGTGCTGACCCTGATAAATGGTCTCCAGTCACAACCTGATCGCCCAAGGTGGTATACCACTGACACATGGGCATATATACAAATCAGAAGTGGTACTATGAAGCACAGACAAACCATCAGAAGCCTGAATGGCACCAGCATTGAATGGAATTTTTCTTCGAGGGGAAGGACATCGTGACAGGTGGTGACACCCAGCGGGGCAACCCTGTAGCTCTGCCTTACCAGGAGCTCCGGTACAACAGCAGCTCCAAACAGGAACCACACAACAAAGCATATCCAAATTGTTAGTTTAGTCTTAGCCAACCTTCTGTACAAAAATGGTCTGACCACAGCCAGGTAGCGCTTTAGACTGATGCAGGCTATAGTTTGAGCTGAACAATAAACATTGCCGTAAAACAAGGCTGTTATTAGCCGGCAGGAGATTTCTCCAAATGTCCAGTTGTTTTGGTTGAAGTGGTAGTGAACACGCAGCGCCAGGGAAAGTAGGAGCAGCAGGTCAGATAAGGCTAGGTTCAGATAAAGAATCGTTGTGGAGAATGACTTTGCTTTGTTTCTGAGGAAGCCCAGAATGTAAGTATTCGAAGGAATACCCACTAGCATGGCCAGGATGTATAATGAGGGTATGACCCGCGTGCTGAGGATTCCTGTGGTATAAGATGTAGCTGCATCGTCCGAGTCCACATACAGCCAAGGGTTAGTGCTGGGATCGAGCAGCTGATTCGTGATATTGAGTTTGTACATCCTTCCCTTAAAGGTTTTTGGTATAACTCCAGGTGAACTGTTGGTCTTGGCGGTGCTTCTGTTGCCTATAAAAAGGTACAAAACTGTTTATGACCTTAAACTAAAAGGAAAAGAAGAAAACAGACATTTCCCATAATAAACTATACATTTATGGATCTTTATTTAAGTACAGTATTTGGGATATGAGCTGTATTTACTCAGTAAAGTGTCATTTTTGTTTAGAAAAAAACCTCAAAACCTTCCAGAAGGCTTACAAAATAAAAAACAGAAAATGAAGTCCTACTTACCATCGCCCTGAATGGTCTGTGGTACCATTGCGCAAATTAACAGTCCGAGCACAAAGTAGCCCATCTCTCTCCAGTCTTACCTAAGAGCTTCCAAAGATTTCCGTTGTGTTCACTTCTCCTCTTAATAAATGTAGATCTCCATCAGGGATATTTTCTGTAGTGCAGTGCAGCAGTTGGACTGAAAACGGTGTGTGCTCATGCTCAGCTTCCCTCTACTGTATGTGAGATACTTATGTGATTGTATGGTGCAGTGAGCTTGTTTCCTGTCCAGGCTTTAAAACCAAATTCCCCTTTGCTTACGTCAGTGGCTGTGCTCTGCCACACGATGGTGGAAAATTTTTCACAGGAATGCAGGTTATGTCAGAGTTTTGGTGTTAAAATAATCTGACATTTGCATTTATTTGCTGGATCAGCCTGGCTTTAAAATTTTGCTTATTTGTGTACCGTCTTCTGGATTTGTTTCAAACTTCAGTGGGTTCCTCCTTTACTCAAGTTTTTTTTACATTTCAAGTTTTATAGTTTCTCTCAAGACAGATTAAGGGTAATGAAAACACAACTTCTTAGCAGAAGTGTTAAAATTTTTCAAATGTATTTATTTTTCAAATGCTTATAATGGTGTATTTACTGGGAAATAATTGATGAATGCAGATATAAACAGACAAGCTGCATTTAGCCTGTGGCCTGTGTATTTTAATGTTCCTTCCTGTTTCCTCTGTGGTTAGGAAAACAACCCTGTCCCTAACCAGAGTTTTCTAAAATTAGCCTTAGGACAAATACAAACATTAGATGATGTTAAATTCTCAGGGTCTTTTTTTTTCTCTTTCTTTTAGTTCAAAGCAGTTTGTGTTGTGCTGATGCTTTCAAGGTGGAAATTGTTTGTTACCAATTGCAGGGGCTCTGTTAACATCAATTTATGTAGTGTTTTATCACTGTTGCTATGAAGTGCTACTGATATAGAGAAAATTACTGTATATTCACAATCTTAACTTGATGACCTTTCCATACAAGATTTTCTTTACATGTAACTTTTTTCTAACATTTTAACAAAATAAGATTTTGGACAATGTCTTACATGCTTGAGGTCTAGTTCAGTCACTTTCCTCTGAAAAGAAGCTAGTCGATCTTGTGTCTTTTACCTGTTTAGAGCTCTGGAGATGACTCTGCAGTACTGTGGCTGGACCAAATCCAAGAGGGCATTCACACAGCAAATCAAAATGAAGAGGAGGCTCTCTCATGTATGCACATAGGGTTAAATTCACTCTCTCTGTATTAACTACTTGTTGGTTCATGTATAGTAAATTCTCCTTTTACTATTAGATCTTCGAGTACTCAAAGTCTGATAGAGTGTGTGCTTCTTTAAGATCACTCAAATTTTAATACAGCAGGCTCATAATACTCTAAATGATCACTGCTTGTTTCCCATGTCATAAAGGTAATGTAGTGTGAATTTCAGTGCAAGGTTGATTGTGTTCCAGAACAGTTTTCATTTAATAAACATTGAATAGGATCACCACGAATGTCAATTATAATTAAAAAAAAAAATCTTCCATACTGAAGACATGTTGATGGGTCAGACAAAATGCGACCATGAATCATGATGTATTCCCTGTGATACATCGTAGGTTATCTGGCCATGGTTTCAGCTATTACTGCTGCCTTACTGAGGCAGATGTATGTATTTTGTCTCTGGACAGCTCTGCAATCTGGCAGTTTAACCTTTTGCTCATTTATGTATATTTGGCATGTACATGATAAAATTTGACTGAACAAGTGGTTTTTTGTCTTTTCTGTTAGTGGCTGGAGCAGTAGCTGATATTAACAGGATGGTGGCAGAAGGTGACTCTAAGAACACACTGCAGGCTTTGCAAGACCCCAGCGCTGCACTGAGAGCGGTGCTCTCAGAATGTGCTGACATATACCAGGCTAACCTGATGCAGAGACAGACAGACAGTGCCGCTAAAGGTGATTTGAGTCCATACAATCAAGAGAGGGAAGCTCAGTGCTGAAGAAATGACACCCATTTAGGCCCAGTACTTTCAGATTTGAAATACAGTACAAAGTAAAATTGGCTGTCTATTAGGACTAATTTTTTTTCTTTCCTTCAGGCAGCACTGATAGTGTATGGGTTAAACATTGCATCAAGGACAGATACGACTACTACTATAATCTGGAGATGAGACAGGGCATGTGGGAGGAGCCTGAAGGATTTGACCACAACATGAACCATCTGAGGAAAGAGGAAATCCAGGTACTGCCTGTTGAATCATTTTATAACCTCATAATCTGCTGTATTCATTTTTTCAGGTAATATTGAGAATGTAGATTTCTTTTGTCAATGTTAAATACTTTGCAACCATTTTTCCCCTTCAGGATGTTGTCAGCTGTATTACTGCAGAATATAACAGAGAGCAGTTATGGTTGACCAATGAATCCATGGTGACTGAGCTGCAGGCGAGGATCCGAGGTTATTTGGTCAGGAAAAAGCATGCGGATCGAATGGAGTATCTAAGGCAACAAGAACATCATGTTGTTAATTTGCAGGTAGTGTATTGATTAGCCTCAAAAATCAGACCAAATCCCCAATACAGTTTGTAGCTGCTACTTCAGTTATTATTTTATTTGAGGAAGCATTCAGAAATAAAAGTTAAAACTAGCATTTGAATATGTAGACTGTCTATTTTCATGTTTTCACATTTCCTATCAAGATAACACGGCAAAAATGACATTATCATCCATGCTGTGATATGACTGATGTGGAATTACACGCATATATGATCATATATTATCCTTTTTATGCAGGCTTCCTGGAAAGGTTACAAACAGAGGAAAATGTACAAAGAAAGGTTGAATTTGCTTCAAAAAAATGTTGCATCTGTGATCAAGGTGATAAGTTGTTTCTGATATGATTGTCTTAAAATGTACATTTAACAAGAAAACTATCAAAAACATTTAATAAAATACTTTTTAGATCCAGTCTTTGGTGAAGATGTGGAAAGCGAAACATAAATATAAGCGGAGGTTGCAGTTCTTCAAAGATCATGTGAGCAACACTTCGTCATTTGTGTTTGTGTTTGCTTCATGTTGTGTTAACTTGTATTTACTTTTTTAGGAAAAAGAAATAGTGAAAATCCAGGCTTTTCTGAAAGCCAACAAAGCCAGAGATGACTACAGAACTCTAAGTGAGTCAAAAAGACATTTTACATTTCTGCAGTTAAAGCTGAGTCACATTGACAAACTGTCCAAATCCTAATGTAACACAAGGAAATGTCCAAGATTATGGTCAGGATCATTTTGCAGCATTGTTAAAAAAAAATTTCTGGTTATAAAGACTGTCGTATCGTTTTACTTTTTTCCTCTTTATTTTCGAACATATTTGTAATCATATTGAGGTATTTAACCAAAGATCTTCTGATATTTCCCCCATTAACAATATAAATGGTCATTTTGCAAAACAAACGTGTAAATGAAATGCCAGTGCTTTTGATAACTTTCCAATATGACAAATTTTAGCTGGCGCCAAGGATCCTCCTCTGTCAGTGGTGCGTAAGTTTGTCCATTTATTGGAGCAGAGCTCTCTGGACCTTCAGGAAGAACAGGAAGTGACTCGGCTTAGGGAGGAAGTGGTCACCAATATTCGCTCCAACCAACAAATGGAAAAAGACTTGAACCTGATGGACATAAAAATTGGACTACTGGTGAAAAACAGAATCACTCTACAGGTTGGCAAACCCTTCTTTGTGTTTCGGTAAATGGTTACAGGCGAAAGTTTCCGACACTTTGCTGGGATCAAAGCCAAATCTTTTTACGTTTTTCTGTTTCATTCATTTTGCTGTTTATTTCTTTTTCATAGGACGTTGTGTCCCACAATAAGAAAATGAAGAATAAGAAAAATAAAGAGGGTGCTGTGGACTTGACCGCAGGTGACAGACTGGGTATTAAGGGTCTGAATAAAGGGAAACGAAGGAAACTTGAGGCTTACCAACATCTTTTTTACCTGTTACAGGTAATCACAAACTTGTGTCTAAGTCTACGTCATTGTACTCATGTATGCCACACAAAAAAAAAATCTTCAATCGGAGACAATCGCTTGATGCTACTTTTCTTTTTCCTCCCCTTCAGACCAACCCACCCTACCTAGCCAAACTGATCTTCCAGATGCCCCAAAACAAGTCCACTAAGTTTATGGACACGGTGATCTTCACCTTGTACAACTATGCCTCTAATCAGAGAGAAGAATATCTGCTGCTCAAACTCTTCAAGACAGCTCTGGAGGAAGAAATAAAGTGAGAACTGCATTCACTACTATGCCAATGTGACATTATTGTCTGTTTTTTTAATAATGTTCTAATTGGCATAGTAGTGATGCAGTTACACTTATATTTGATTCCTCCAGAAGCTGCTCTTCGAAGAGTTTGAGCAGCAGATAATTATAAATGTACCATCTTGTCCATTTTTTCAGCTCTAAGGTGGACCAGATCCAGGACATAGTCACAGGGAATCCAACAGTTGTCAAGATGGTGGTGAGCTTTAACCGAGGAGCACGAGGCCACAACACACTCAGGCAGCTTTTGGCTCCTGTAGTCAAAGACATCATTGAGGATAAGAATTTAGGCATCAACACCAACCCGGTAGATGTGTACAAAGCATGGGTCAACCAGCTAGAGACTGCTACTGGAGAAGCCAGGTAGGTGAAAATTCAGTGGGTAAACATCATCTCTACTGGTGTCTGTTGGTTTGGTCCAAAGAATAAACTGAATCCACTCCTTTATCCAGGTATACTCTAAAGTTCAGTGATTTGTTTTTTGGCACATGCACCCCGAGTTTCATAACGAGCAGTAGCTTAAACATGATTGCCAAAGGTGAATGCAATATTGAATTAAACAACTGATCATGATTAAATGATTGATCAAATGAGATTTGTGGATTTTGTCCTTTTATCTGGATCCACTGCATATATCCAAGGATAAAATGTCAAAGCAGGAAGATGGATGTTTTTATACAGATTTGGGTGGGTGCCTTGCTTCTCAAGAGTATGACAGCTGTTGGGAAGGAGATTCAGTGGAACCTGAGCAGCTGGTTCTGATGCGGTAAAATTGTCAGCCTGATGACGAGAGAGAAAACAATCTGTCCCACGGGTCCTTTGCAGAATCTGCAAAATCTAAAACAAATCTTTGCTGGAGAAGACAGGAGAGAATAAATGCTGATTGTATTTTATTTTTTCAGTGAACAGGTGTCATCCTTCCCTCTTATTGAAAAAGTGATTAGTTTTCATTGATAAACAATTTTTTAATGCATTTGGTAAAAGAATGAATTAAAAAAAAAATTAAAATCCTGTCTGCAAACTGAAAACACTTGGACCTCCCAAATGGCTTAAGCATTGCTTTCTGTTGTTGACTGCCTTTAGCAAACTGCCGTATGAAGTGACTCCTGAACAGGCCATGTCACATGAGGAAGTACGCAACCGGCTGGAGGCTTCCAGTATGGCTCTCCGGTCTGCCACTGATAAGGTCCTGAACTCCATTGTTTCCTCAATGGATAATATTCCGTAAGTTTAAGGATCTGTGTAAGCATCACTGTCAGCTTGTCCTTTTTGTTCTGAATGACACTTCTGCTTGTCACTGCCTGAGCATATATCTCAACATAAATTATTCTCTATTCTCTTTCTGCATTTTAAACCAAATTCCGAACAAGAATAAATAATCACGTACCACTTCACACTGAAGGTGTTATAACAAATAACACTGATAGTCTCCTTGCTTTTAAAGCGTGGTTACAAAACATCACACAAACACATTACAGTATTACAGTATGCATTACATCATACTGTATGTAATGCATACTGTTGATTCAATACTGGAGACCATAATTTGGATTGTTGTTGTGTTGTACCGCATGGCGTTATATTTTAAGCTGTCAGTTATTAAGTCCTTTTATATTCTGCCTCAGTATTACTTTAAACATATATTTAAGTCAAGTTTTGTTTTCAAAATACACTAACATATTTTTCTTTAAATGGTAATTAAGGGTAGAAAAGCATTTATGTTCATACAGTTTTTATTAGTTATTCATCACCAGGCATTTTATCTTTCATAATGTTGGGAATATATCTTTTTAAATGCTATTCTATAGCTTTTGTCCTGCTTGGTCATAATCCTGTTAAGTCTTTGTTGTTGTTTTTTTCCGTTATTTTTATTATAATCCACTGAGAAATGTGACTAAAATGGTTCCCGACAGCATGGGATCATATGCTTTGGCTTACCATGCCACTTATTCTGGCTATTAAGGTTTCAGCACCATGTTAGGACATGGTCATTACTAGACAATCATTGCTTTGAAGCTAGCAGTTGTCTGGTCGGTTGCTCAAGCCCAAAAACAGAACTTTGCTTTGTGTTGCATTTGCCACAACCAAATGATACAGATCTGTGATCTGTCATTACCTTTTCTATGCTTCACCATAGAAAAAAAATCACTGAAACCCATCGCTATAGCGCTTATATGGAAGTTACCAAAGCCTCTCATAATACATGTTTACCATCACTATTTTTAACATGTAATTTTTCATATAGTGTGTGAATGCATGTTGTTTTGTGTTTGATGTCCCATCAGTGCTTCTTTGTTTTGCATGTAGTTATGGCATGAGATACATAGCAAAAGTTCTGAAGAACACTCTCCATGAAAAGTTTCCAGATGCCTCAGAGGATGAGCTATTAAAGGTAGAAGTCCTTGGATGTGTAAATATGTGTAAATGTCCTTGACATTCTTGCATTATGTTCACTGTGTGATTTACTTGTTTGTGCATGGTGAGGTGATTATTTGATAGAATGGTTTAATGATTTGTTGTCTTTATGACAGATTGTAGGAAACTTGCTTTACTACCGCTACATGAACCCAGCCATTGTGGCCCCTGATGGCTTCGACATCATCGATATGTCGGCTGGTGGGCAGCTTCATTTAGATCAGCGACGTAACCTTGGATCAGTGGCGAAAGTGCTACAACATGCTGCTGCTAATAAGCTCTTTGAGGGCGAGAATGCACATATGACTCCAATGAACAGCTACATATCTCAGACATATGAGAAGTTTAGGTAAGAAATAAGTTAATATTGAGTTGGAAATATGTTTGTAGGTATTATAAATGTGTGTATTTGTCTGAGGGTAATAATGAGTACAGGTGACTCTTAAATTGCATTGCAATTATACTGTATATAGTTGGCTTTTGTATTTGTGTTCAGTAACCACATATCATGTGAAAACACATGAGGTAAATCTATTTTTTACTTTATTATTACACTCTGTTTTTAGTGCAAGTGAGGCTGCACATGTCAAAAAAGATTTTCCTCTAACAACACATTTTACGTGTAAGGCCGGGTTAAAATGACAGAGTGGGAGTGGAGGTGCTGTAAATCTATTAAAGAAGCTGATTTCTGCTGTTTCTGCAAATTGGCCAACGTTCACTAAAATCAACTGAAGTCCTGATGAGCTTGTCATGTATAAATCAGGGCTGGGATAGGATGTATGCCCAGTGATTTACCCCTCGAAATAATTGGAAATACGGAAAGTCAAACTGCGGTTCAAAACAAGACTGAGAGATTTACTGTGTCAGGTTATTTGTTTTTGATTGCAAATACTGTTGGTATTTGCTGCTCAAAAGCCTATAATCATTAACTACTGATGTCATCCTTCTTCTAGGGTGTTTTTCCAGGCAGCATGTGATGTTCCTGAACCTGAGGAAAAGTTTAATATTGATGAATACTCAGACATGGTGACCCTTAGCAAGCCTATAATCTACATTTCAATAGAGGAGATCATCAATACCCACTCGGTAAAGCATAAGAACTCTAATATTGTCATTCAATGCCTGTAATACCAGTTTATATGAATATGTAGTATCATAAATCAAATGTTTAAAGGGGGCTTAAAGCCTTAATGATAATGGTTATTGTTCGTAATTGCAAAGTGATTGACCATTTCTCAGTCAATGACATATTTACTCTCATGCCACTGTGTAATATTATTTCAATATAAGGCCAGACAGTTGAGATTGTCGCTATGACTGCCTTAATGTTTTTTATCACAGTGTCATTCAAGTTCTTACAATAGCTTTTTTGAATAGTGGAAATGCACCACATTTTCTTTCAGCTCTCAGTTGATCTACAGGTGATGCTCTCTTCCCATACTCTTATGAAGAAAGTAGATGTATCTGTCACCTTCTGTTACAGGGATGCATCATCATCTCTTTTTACAGCCACTTGCTTTCTTTCTATCCTACTTGCTTTCTTTATATTTCCATGCATTTTCCTTGGAAATGAATAGTTATGAGGATGTCAGTGAGTTGAAGCCATAAGTGTCCTTTTCATCTTGTTGAAACACTTATTCATACAAAGACAACAGTAGAGATGTCATGTCGGTGTTCTCTCAGCCTTTGTGTTGGCATTTCAAGAGGAATCCTTGTTTAAATGGGCCTGTGGGGAATTTCCCTTGTATTTCATGACAGTACACGCATACTTCTAGTACATGCATCAAAGTACATATGGCTTTAATGTTTAATAAGAGTTCAAGTCTTTAACTTAGAGAAACATTTAATTCATGAGCACCTACGTCTATAAATCTGTTGTTTTTCTCCATTAATTTAACAAGGTTCATTTCCCCACTGTGGGACAATAAAGGTTTAACTTATGTATTTTTCAGTGGCAAGTTATGCTATATATATTACAAGTATTTTATAGGACTGACCACACATATATTTGTTCAGCTACTTTTGGAACATCTGGATGCCATCTCTCCTGACCGCAACGACCTGCTGCATGAGCTGCTGCAGGACCTCGGAGATGTACCCGATGTCGAGACATTGCTTGGTACAGTGAAAGTATTTCTGTTATTCATGAGCTGGCTAGAGCGTGTTTATCATTTTACACTGCATACTGTTTAATTTCAGGTGAAGGTGCTGTAGACCCAAATGATCCAAACAGAGAGAGTGCTCTGAGCCAGATGGCCAAGACGGAGATCTCCCTCACCCTCACCAGCAAGTTCGAGCTCCTGGAAGGAGATGACAAAGACATGAAGACTCTAATGACAAAGTAAGTGGGAACAATGGTTTGAAACAGATCAGGTTGTCAAATTTGGAACATACTCATATTCCAGTCGAATATGTGGATTTAAAAACAAACGGAATCACACCTATTCAACAGTGTTCAATATGGACACCAATTGCTATGCATGTCCTATGTTGTACCGTACCTAATTGTGGTTGAAACAGCATGTGCTTCTTTGTGGCTATCGCTCAGTAGCATTCCTGTACTGTCTTTCCTGTTGTATCATTTCCTGTTCTTAAGGGAAATGG
This sequence comes from Antennarius striatus, assembly GCF_040054535.1. NCBI lineage: Eukaryota > Metazoa > Chordata > Actinopteri > Lophiiformes > Antennariidae > Antennarius > Antennarius striatus. Next base: position 23,418,435 of record NC_090778.1, read on the forward strand.
GTTTGTTGGCCGTTGTTATCTCCTCTATGAACCTACATCCGTCTGGATCAGGTTATTTTGGGAAATGCTACATAAGAGTTGGTCTTATCTGTTAGTTATTGACATTAACAAGTTTAATGAGTCACATGAAAGGGAACGCAGGATTTCATTTCATTTGTATTCACAACTGTCTTTTGAAATTTGTAATGACTGCAGTTGGTTCAGGCAAAACAAGAAGGCTGTCACAACTTGACAGTTATGTCCTCTGTACAATGTTTTTGTTTCCACTGCTGCTATCAAGCCCTCTGCTGCACATCACATTCGTACATTCTTGTGGGCTCGTTGTAAATGTATTTATTACCTTGTTTCTTGTACCCATGTACTGATTTTTTTATACTTGTTTGTGCACCTAGGTTTTTGCACCAAATTTAAATTTCGTTCTACGCTTGTGTATGATAACCATAAAAACCATTCTATTCAATAATGTGGGGCTTAATTACTTAATGTGGTTCTCCAACAAAACCACATCATGTACTCTTCTGGAAAAAAACACAATAATGACTTTGTTCATGGACACGTGCTTAAAAGTGAGTGATGTATAATTTAATGTTTCAAATGCACGTGTATTACAGGTGGGCTGATAAGGGAGAAAATTAGGGACAAACTTGGTGTTTTGATTCATTGAACAAGAAGATATATTTCACCTCTAGTATGTATTCACTGTTTGAATTGTTTCATAATCATGGTAGAAAAACGTGATCTTTTTGGAAACTGAAACCCTCTGTTTCTAAACTAGGGTAATTGATTCTTCGTGTGTGTGTGTGTGTGTGTGTGTGTGTGTGTGTGTGTGTGTGTGTGTGTGTGTGTGTGTGTGTGTGTGTGTGTGTGTGTGTGTGTGTGTGTGTGTGTGTGTGTGTGTGTGTGTGTGTGTGTGTGTGTGTGTGTGTGTGTGTGTGTGTGTGTGTGTGTGTGTGTGTGTGTGTGTGTGTGTGTGTGTGTGTGTGTGTGTGTGTGTGTGTGTGTGTGTGTGTGTGTGTGTGTGTGTGTGTGTGTGTGTGTGTGTGTCAGGACAAAGAAGCTCATAGTGGATGTGATCTGGATTCAGCCTGGAGAAACTTTACCTGAAATTCTTGAGAATGCAGCTACTGCTCCACAGGTGATATTCCCTTCGGTCTCCCACGCTTTTCCTTAACCATACACTCAACAGCCATTCGTATTCATCAAATATTTGTACCACAATTTTTTAGATCTTAATCCTTTTCGCTACTTGCATGTGACTTTGCCTTTGAAGGAGTCGGAGCACATAAAGATTGTGGAGCGGCGTGCAGTCCAGGATGCTCAGACACCAGAGGGACTGAAAAGCAGCCCAGCGGTACTAGAGGACAGCCAGCTGCCCCTCGAGCAGAAGAAGAGGAAGATTCTGAGGAACCTCCGTAACTTGGAGCAGGCTGGCGTTGTCACTGCCAGCAACAAATACCAGGACATCATCAATGACATATCAAAGGTACAAAGGGAGGTTTTCATGATTTTTTTTCGATGTGGCCGCCTTCTGAATCTGTAGAGTACACCTTTCATTCACAGGATATTCGCTACCAAAGACGCTACAGACAAAGGAGGAAGGCTGAGCTCGTGAAGCTTCAGCAGACACTGACAGCACTCAACTCAAAAACCGCCTTCTATCAGGACCAGATGAACTATTATGATACTTACATCAAGACCTGTCTGGATAACCTGAACCGGAAGTGAGTTTTACCTTTATATGTGTACTTTCTGTTTATTTTTGTGGATGGATGATTTTATGAATGTCCTACTGTGTTTTCTGTTTCCAGGAATTCACGCAGATCTATAAAACTGGATAGCAAAGGGGACAATAAAGGCAGCAAGAAGTGGAAGCCACAGTCTCTGAAGTACACTGGAGCAAGACTTCATGAGAAGGGAGTCATCCTGGAGATAGAGGGACTTCAGGCAAACCAGTAAGTTGAGCTGTAGTAATAAGACTAAATACTGTTGGAATGATTGGGTATAAAACCTTATTATATAAAATATTTTTTCTTCATTCAGGTTCAAAAATGTCATGTTTGACATTTCACCCACGGAAGAAGTTGGAGATTTTGAAGTGAAAGCTAAATTTATGGGAGTTGAGATGGAAAAGGTCCAGCTTCATTTCCAGGTATTTCCCAAGTGTGTCAGCATTTCATGGCATAAAAGCAGCGCACATGTCAACACTAAGCCTCCATGTCACAGTAGGACTACTAGCAGGAAACACAGCCCATATTTTACAAATAAAGATTCACTAGATTTACTAAATTCTGTCTGTGTTTTTGTGTATTGAGAGGTAAACAGATATCGTATAACATGAAGGTAGTGACAGACATACATGATAGATTGTTCAGGAACATTTGACTCACAAATTGTGAATTTCATGTAACTTTTTTTACATGACTAACAAAAAAATTAATCCACACAGTTGACATATAGTTTGAGTTTCTCACTAGCGTTTATTTCTCTTTTGTTGCCAGGACCTTCTTCAGCTGCAATACGAAGGGGTGGCTGTTATGAAGATGTTTGACAAAGCCAAAGTTAACGTCAATTTGCTTATTTTTCTCCTGAACAGGAAATTCTATGGAAAATGAACAAGTATAATATATGGGGGTTGGACAGAATGTGCCTTCTGACTGTACTTGTGCTGAAAGAAATTAGTTTAAAAGAAAAACAGTCGCAGCGGGAAAATGTCATTTGATTCTAATTTGATGGATCACACCATAATGAAATGTACTGTTCGTCTAAATGTGTCTATTCTTTATTTTTCAACTTGTTAATTGTAAATGTAATGTATTTTTAAGAATGATATTGTAAACGAATTTGCGTTTTCTATGTATGACTGCTGGAAACACTGTTATTATTACCTTGTGTGTTAAAATGGCTTTAAGGGTTTAATAGAAATTTCAGATAAAACTATGGGAAAAATTTGCAATCCTGCTTGAATGAACAGTGCCTTTTAATTAAAGTGTTTAAAGAAAAGTTTTAATGAATAAAACATGGACAATTACTGTTATTACCTTGTGTTTTTACATCTTTTAACAACAACACATTTTACAGTCAATATAAAATGTAATTTTACAAATGTGTTTTTTCCTACGGGGGCATATTCCCATTTGTAACCTATTTGTCTGCAGTGGGAGGAGATGTGAAACGAGGAGGTGGAGTATCTACACTGAACTGTAACAACATGTTTAATGCTGGTGGAAAACCACTTCAGTGACTCTTCAGGCACACAGGTCGTTGCAGCTCACTAACAGGTGTAAAGGATTCAGTGAAGCCATGTTTCATCTGTGGGAAGGACTGCTGCTGGTGTTTTCACTGCAAAGCTCAGTGCACAGCCTCCAAAATGGTAAGTTACACCTTAATGCGTACTTAATGCAGTGAATTTACTTTTATATTGCATTTATTTTAAAACACTTTTACATAACCGCTCTTCATAAATCTTACCTTTGAAGTGAATGTAGATGGTAATGTCTTGAAAGCAGGGCTGTCAGTGCTTAATGCATTTTTTACTTATGTAAAACATTCTTGTAATATCCGGTAGTGGAAGAATAAAATGGGATCACCAATTTAAAAAAATGTACTGTGCCTTCTGGGCATCTGTCAGTTACGGTGAATAAAAATGAGTCCTAATAAAATACCTAAAATCTTTACAATACAACGATTGCAAATGCGATGCAGTTTCTCGTTCACTTCAGGAATTAGGGAAATTAAAGATTCCTGGTGGATTCTGTACCTTAAACTGTGTACTTTTGTGTATTTAATTCAATAGTACACGTACTAAGAAATTATGTTGGTGTCTGTTTTTCATTTCCTCAAAGGCTCAGCTCTTCTCCCACGGACTTTCTCTGGTCGCTTTGTTCTGGTCACTGATGAGCCTGTAGACTATATTGACTTGTCTGTGTTGGACAGTTTGAGGGAAGAAGGAGACTCTAGCTCAGTGTCTGAACAGGAACTTGTGAAGAAACAAAGCCTTCACCGCCCACACCACCGTACCCAGAAGCAGTACTCTGTCTCAGAAGAGGCAAAAGCTTTCCTCCAGGGTCGCCTGGCTACCAGTTTTGTCCCAACAGCTTACACCCTCGTCTTCATCATCAGCGTTCCTCTAAACTTTGTTGCCATGCTGATGTTTGCACATTACAACTCTCCCAAGAAACCAGCAGTCATCTACATGCTGAACCTGGCCTGCACTGACCTGCTGTTTGGCCTGCTCCTTCCATTCAAGATAGCCTACCATTATAATGACAACAACTGGATCTACGGTTCTGTCATGTGCAGAATTGTCACAGCGGCTTTCTATTGCAACATGTATTGCTCTGTTCTGCTCATAGCGTGTATCAGCGTAGACCGTTTCCTGGCTGTGGTTTACCCCATAAAGTCACTGACGTGGCGCAGCCCCCAGACCGCTAAAGCTGTTTGTGCTGCAGTGTGGCTTCTAGCCCTCGGAGGAGTGTCCCCTTTGCTGATGTCGAGGCAAACCCTTTATTTGACTGACCTAGACATCACCACCTGCCATGATGTGCAGGATCTGGCATTCCTACAAGCTTATTATCTCTACTTCTTCCCTATCTACTCCTTTGTTTTCTTCTTCATCCCTCTCATCTTCACCCTTGTGTGTTATGTTCACATTATTCAGGCTCTGGGAGTATCCAATGTGGAGAACTGCTCCAGGAAGACGAGAGCAATAGTAATGGCCACAGTGGTGTTGACGGTGTTTGTGGTGTGCTTCACCCCAACCAACATCATCCTTATGGTTCACTATATTCAGCTCTCCCACGAGTCCAGTGACAGTTCCTACCAGGCGTACCTGCTCTCCATGTGTGCAGGCAGTCTCAGCTGCTGTCTAGATCCAGTTCTCTATTACTTTGGTTCCTCTCAGTGCCAGAAGCAGATGGCAGGACTGCTCAGATGTCGGCGACTGGCGAGAGCAGAGAGCAGCTCAGACACGCGAAGCACAAGAACCAGTGGGCGGACTGACAGCAGGTCATGCAAGGTGGAGGGTGTTCAAAACGTCCTGGAGACCCACTATAGCAGGCTAGTGTCGTAACTAGATGGAGCCTGCTGCTGAGAGATTCTTCAAGCTTTTGGACACACACACTCCGTGGACTATCACCTCTCAGAATTCAGACCTTTACATCACCACCTGCCATTATGTGAAGGAAGCCTACATACGAATACACACACATACACGACACATACACCTTTATTGTATAATTATTTAAAGGTTTTATTCTGAAATATGTGAGCCCCTATATGATGTAACTGCGTTATTTCTAGACAAGGACGACAGCTGTGTCACCTACATTTGTATAACACAGCTCAGTTTATCACCTGCTGTGTAGATTTTAATATTTGAAATGATTTATCGGCACAATGGCCCACATGTGTAAATTACAAAGGTCATGCTTAATAATGTCTATTTCAAAATAAAACTACTCAAGCCCATTTTTGATCATTTGTTGTATCTGAAGGTCACTCTCTGCTTTGTTTGTTGTCAGGACACAGCTCTGAAACACACAAAAACATGAAGGCAAACTGTCAGGGAAAAGTCACCATGTACAATATTATCTCCATTTCCTGGACATGTACATAAGACTTCCTGTAGCCACACCAAAATATATTTTGTATTTTTTTTTTTCTTCATTTGTCAGCAAATATTTCCACCTTGTGGAACCTTGTTTTCAGTGAAGACTGTGGCTCCCAGGCCCAGCTTTCTGATTAGCTACTGTCTTCAGCAGACGTGGCAGAAACACGTCCTTTCACATTTGTAAAAAAAGATGTAAAAGGACTGGTAATAGCAGATTTTTTTCCTGCTTTGACTTCTTTGTGTAAAAGTGTGAACCGGCTATGAAATATGAACGTACAAAAATGTTTTTGTGCAAAATGATTGTGTAGTGTATACTGTAATCAGAGAAAAACTGGAAAATGTTTCTTCTTGCTTACGTTCCTGTTTTACTTGTTTTACATCTGTTGCCTTGTTTTTCTCCGTCATGCATGAAATGCACCAATGGATAGAGAAAATTATCATCTCTTCCATGTGTTAGCATCCTTCTCTATTTAACTTGGAATTCATTTTGATGCGGGTGAAGAAAGCAGTGATGCAAAATAAAAACAATCTGCTAAAATGCTAACCTTGTTTTCAAAATCTGGGCCGTAAAAAGTTGAGATTTTACTGAAATGTTTTCACCTCTGATCTTTAGAAGTTAAAGCCTTGCGTACCTGTTATGCCATCATAGCTATGGAAGTTTTCTAGGAAGTTGAGACATCCGGCTTGCTTCTTGAAGTTCTCAACATCTTGGGAATCTATTTTTCCTGTTCTTGCTGAAAGAGAAGGTTAAAAAAAAATGTTCCTGCATCTTAAGTGCTGCCCCAACTGTGTTAAATCAAGATAACTTACTGAATTGCAGAATGTATCTGCCCATGACGTCCCCGTTTCTAAAAGTGTCCGTCCACAGCAGACAGTCAGAGCAGGTCTGCAGAATATGGCCTTTGTGGTCTGATAGATTTTCTTTGAAAATAGATTCCATGTTATTCAAGTGGAAATCTGTTGTTGTAAATATAATCCGCACCAATTCAAATTTGTTGATATCATGGTAAAGACATGCATCACACCATACATCACTTTTGAAATTGACTCACTGCGAAATGTGGTGGCGAATCCTGAGACTGTCGCATTTACCTCTCCCAAAATACAGCGATTGCTGAAAAGTGAAAAGTGTGTTTTAAAGAGTTAACAATTTGACACGGCAGATTTATAATCTGACAAACTCTGAGGATGATTCTGCACAACACATTTAAGTAAATCAGCTTACAACATGTGATCACTCCACTGTAATGTCACAATTTGGCTGTCAGAAGTAGGAGTCAGAACTATCCAGGAGCTTTTCAGGGACTCCAGTGCCTTGTGGTATTGCTTGGGGTCACCAGCTCCCATCACATACACCCATCTGCCAAATACCTTCACATAAAAGTACGCTTATAACTGGATTATGAAGAAAAAAAATCAACCAACTAAGACAAAGAATCATGAGCACAGCTTACCTGTTTGGGATCCTCTGGCATAAAAGGTTTGACAAGATCCTCACAGTCAGGTGTAGTTGCAGCACTGAAGGAACTGAGAGCTAACAGAAATACAGCGACAGGCAGAGCCATTCTATTCCTGATGGTTGAGGATAGATGAAAGAGGGAGAGACTGCAGCACTGCAGAGGACAGACCAGAAAAAAATGTCTAAAGCTGATTCATTCATCCCTCTGGACTCTGCAACAAAAACAAAAAAAGGTGTTGTGCAAAACCTAATATGGGAGACAAGGAGGTTTCTTCATGCTGAGCTGCACCAGTGAAGGTTGCGTAATGACCATGCAGGGTCTTGCAGAATTCTTTTTGCTGAGCACTGAATGCTCAACAACAAAGGCCCTCTTACAGAGTCAGGCAAAGTGCCACGACTCATGAGGGGCTGTTGAGATATTTTAAAAAGGCCTGTAGCAACCTTTTTTCAGTCTAATGAAGGTTGCTTCTCTTTGGGTTTGTGTGAACTCCTTGTGGCAACAATAAAAGTGTCTTTCTTTTTCCCATCGAGACTGATGTAACCAAGCAACAGCCTTTGTTAAAATTTCTGGGAACAATTGTGCCTTTCAGAAGAGGAGAGATTAAGTGTGTCATTTTGACATGAGTGGCATCTTCTATCATGCAGGACAAAGAATTTTTGGACGCAACAAATCCCTTTATCCTCTGTAAGTAGAAAAAGAAAGACTACAACACAGATGGATCCTAAAAGCTGTTTTATTTTTTCCCACACAACTATTTCCCACATTCAACTATTTACAGTTCATTAAACTATTTAAAGGATGCATATGAATGGGTTTTTCAGCCAATACTGTACCTGCCAGAATAAGCCACAGTCTATACAGCGTTCACATTTCTGAAACTACATGGGGAAAGGTCATACTTTTCAGCAGGTGGAGTGACACAGAATGAGGACCACACATGACCGATCATAGGTCTAGCATAACACTGAACTTACTGCCGCTGGCTGGCGGGGAAAAAAAAAGTTATTCCACAGCAGGATATTATATCAGTACATTTAGGACTAACAACACCCGTGTCCTCTGCTTCACTTTGCACCAGGCTGCGGATTAGTTCTCTGTACTCTCGGCAGCAGGTGAAGCAGTTTCCCTGTCGTCTGGGCACAGATCTGAAATGAGAGAAAATGATTAATGAAGAGAGGAACATGAAACCTCCTTATATTGGTACAAAAACTGAAACGCTGGCTGACCTTTGCCTCCAAAGTGGTACTCTGGAAGGAATTCAAGGCACTCTGCTTGCTTCTTGAAGGTCTCTAAATCGGACGGTTCCAGATCGCCGGTCCGTGCTTAAAAAAAAAACACGCAGGTTGGTAAGAAATTCAAGTAAAGACTCAAACAAAAGCTTTTTAATAAGCAGGTAATGTGACAAAAAAAAGAAGCCTTACTAAAGAGGAAAAAGTATCGTCCCTTTGACTTGCCGTCAGGGAGGAGGGTGGTGTCTTCGGACAGGAGGCAGTCAGAGCAGGTCTCATAGTATTTTCCATCATGATATGAAGTGTGACCATTAATATTAACTGTGAAATAACGAAAAAAAAAAGTATTTTTGCATTTCTCAATATCTATTTAAAAAGGTTACAAATAAAATCCTGCAATATTATACACAAAATAAAAATATTCAGATGTTGTATTTGACAGAATGAGATGGAGAAAGAGTATGTGAATGTCACAAAGTGCTTACAAGTGGCGTGACTGGTGATTCCTGAGATGGTGGCGTTGGCTGTGCCCTGAAGACATTTATCTGCCCCTCTGTAATGACAAAACCATTAAAAGGAGTAACAATCTGTACGCAACTGTTAACATGTCAGGATCATTTCTACTGAATAGCATCCTTACAAGCGGTCGGCCCAGTAAAGGGTCATGACGGTACTGTCTGAGGAAGCCGACAGCTCTATCCAGGAACTATTTACCAACACCAGGTCGCTTTTCAGACCGGGTTTGTCCCAGGTCCCCACATGGAACACCCACTTCCCATAGATCTGCAAATAACACAGTAGCAAATAATCAACCAGGTCACTGACACCACTGACTTGCTCGCCTGCGTCAAAGTGGAATCGCGCTTTATAGTCCAATATAAAGAAGAAAAATGGCTTCATTCTTTTTTTTATTACTATACCAATCCCCTTTGGGAAATAATTTTTCAACTCATATATATCACACACACATATGTAAAGGAGTAGACTACACAAACATACACGCATACACACAAAGGGACTGTAGGCATGCAAATTGGGAGAAGATAATAGTCGAGCAACGGGCAGCCACAGAGCTCCAGCAAGCAACTTGCAGGGGTCAGTGTGTTGCTTAAGGGCACTTCAGCAGTGCTCAGGATTAGAACTGGCAAATCTCCAACTACCCGTTCACACTCCATACTCTTTAGTCCACTTTGGTCTTGAACCAGCCACCCTCCGGTCTCCTAGCCAAGACCTAAGCTACGACCTCCCCAAACCACTGGGATTCTGTTACTTTCATTTCAGTTTGATTGCTGGTACTCACGGGGCTGTGGTTGTCTAGCATCAGAGGCTTGACCAGTTCTTTGCAGTCCGGTTCAGATGCAGCGCACAGGGAGGCGAGACCCAGCAGAGCAACGACCAGCTGTGCAGCCATGACTCGAGACATCAAGCAGCACTAATGGCAGAGAAGCTGGCAGCCAGAGCCTCCTCAACAGAACCAGGGGGGAGAGTTGGGTAACGGTGGGCAGGGCCACACACACACACACACACAGACAAAGACACACACACACACACACACACACACACACACACACACACACACACACACACACACACACACACACACACACACACCCTGGTGGGAAAGATACAAGCAACAAAAGGCAGAGAAAAGCAGAGTGGATCAACAATCCACCGACACCATGTGATTCTTTTCTGTGGTCTTTCCCTCCATCAACCCTCCAATGATGGGAGGAATAATTGAATCCCAGTTCTTTTGATGTACCGTACATGACCAGTCAGTAAAGGACAATGTCCTATTTATCATGTTACATAAGAGCCAGATGGCACAATCAGTCAAACACACACACACACACACACACACACACACACACACACACACACACACACACACACACACACACACACAATCCTGCCATAATCTTTTATTTTAACATTTGTTTTATATCCTACTTTTTAAAAAATTATTATTTCAGTACAAACAAACAAATCAGACAACAAATTCAGTTTAGTCTAGAACTCCTTGTGAGCTTAAAAAACATTTATAGCCTCAATTTGTTTGTTGCTGCTTTTTTTTTCTAGAGATGCTAGAAACCACATCCACCCCCATTTCGTTCTTTAGAGTTTACTTGCAAAATATCATTTTTTCTTTGGAAGTGAGCTACTGTTGGGTTCTTCATGCAAATACTGAAAACGCATTTTGAGGTGCAGGAGACGAAGTCCTGCTCAACACGGGTTTTCACAACTGTTCTCCCTTGAGGCATCAGGTTGGAAATAGAGACATATTCCTTTTTATATTCTCAGAATATTCTCATTTTTTATGCTGGAATTTTGAAATCTGATTAAGACAGCATATGATGCATTTTTTAAAAAAATCAGGCGAACTTTTAACTACATGGCTTCTCCATTAGTTTGACTTTGTTTTCTAAACCTCTTGTTTAAGCTTTTTAAATCTCAAATGCTTTTTCGCCTCCAATTGCATTACTTTACAAAAATTTTGAGTTCAGTCTAATCATGTAAAAACGTCATCCTGAATATAAATCCTCGTTTAGTTAAATGCTAGCAGCATCTTTTAAAATGTTGTCCATGTCCACTACAGAATCCTGTCTTTCATAGCGTAGTGAACGCCTCATTGTTTCTTCAGAATGTTTCAGCTTCTCTGTGTTGCTCTGCTCATACCCAAACATGTTTGGGATGTTCCACCAAGTGGGTTCTTCTAGCATCTCCCAATTTTATTTATTTTTTCTGCTGTCCCAATGTGTGACCATATTCAAAATGGGTTTATGTTTCGAAAAACTCCAAACAATTTCTCATTTTCAACACTTGATATGTTGTCTTTGTGTTATTTTTAGTTATATGTTAACATTCACACACCCTTGTTATAAAAAAAAATTCAGTAATTAATTTGCAGTAACTAGTGTCGCATGTCAAAAAGCTTAAAGTTGTGCTAAACAGAACAATGCAAACATACAATAGTGTCTGTTCTTAAGCTTTATATTCATAAAGAAAGCAGCATCAAAATGTGTCCATAGTGTCCTAAGAGTAGGACAATAAATGTGAAAGAAATGTATTTGTTGTGTCTTACTAATTTTTTTTAATGAAAGTGTGTTTTTTAGAGAAAAAAAAAGGAAATCACAACCCCTCTGGATGTACATTAAGCCCCTTGCAAAAAGAAAAAAGAAGGCTTCCTCTTATTCATGAATATCTGCGACACACACAAACATACTCAAATCCAAATTATATTCATGGTGTAACTTCAGGTTCTCAGGATAGAGCTGATTTGCTGCAGATGACATCTTATTTAACATGGGATTTCTCTATTGTTCTTTCTCCTCTGGGGCATCAGGGCACAAATCTGAAACACAGGCAGACAATTTACAAATTCTTTGTTTCTGTTGTGTGTCTGTTATTGATGACAGAGAGTAAATATCTCACCAGTGGTGTCTCCAAAGTGGAAATCCTGTGGGAAGTTGAGGCATGCAACCTGTTTCTTGAAAACCTCAAAATTAGCAGCATCCAGTGTCCCCAACTTTGCTGTAGGGCAGAGAGAAAGAGAGAAAGGTTTGTGCTAAAGCTCTATCCAGTCTGTGACTAGTAATATTTCAAAGCTAAGAGTTTATACACATCCGGGGAACTCACTGAACAGGTAGATGTTCCGGTTATTGATGTTTTCCTTGATGCCACTCTCCGTCACTGTGTCTGTCCAGAGCACACAGTCAGGGCAGGTGGCCAGGTGCCTCCCAACATGGACCTCAGCGATGGGGCAGTGGTGAACTATTGTAAAGAAACAGCAGATTACTCCATCAATATACACTTTACCATTTATTATAATTTAGAGTTAAAGCACATGGGGTGATACGTGTCAGAATATTACTTACATGTCACCTTGGTGTTGTTTCCAGACATCATGGTTTTAGTGCTCCCATAATGACATGTTCCATTCCTTGCAAGGAGAAGTGAACATATGAAGCAAACAAAATTTGCATTAAGTCTCACCTGCTCTCCTTTGATCTGCTTAAGATCAATGTATTAAGATTCAAAAATATAAAAGGTTACATATTGTCTCCCCAGCTGAGGGTCATAACATCACTATCAGATGTGATCGACAGTTCAATCCAGGAGCTGTTGATAGTTCTCAACTCTTCCAAGACTTTATTATTGTCTGCTGTTCCAGCATAGAATATCCATTTTCCAGCAAGCTAGAAACAGATGTACAAAATTAAGTATTTTTATGCAAAATCTTTCAATTTCAAACAAATTCAATTCCAGACACAGTTCTACAATCTCTTTGTATCTCTTACTAATCAGATCAGCATACGGTACATTTAAAAAACATGTTAGTTCAGTAATTGATAAAGTGCTGACAGTTAACATTAGTACAAATTATATTCAAGTAGGAGGTGATGTTTTCACTTTAGACATTCTTTAAGAAGGAAATGAATCAACTTTCAGTTTTTCGTAGTTCAAAAATGTCAGAAAACATTTTCAGAAGCTAAAGTGATTAAACAACACATGGCCCTTAAATTGAAGTACTGGTTCTAAATTATATTCAGATGTCTTCTATCTCTTTGTCTACTTTGGCATCTTCTGGATGTTTATACTTCTCAAACCACATATGCTCCTTATTTTGCTTTGAGTTTAATTTGCTTTGAGTTTAATTCTTTTCAAAAAGATAGAAATAAATCTAATCATGTAAAACTAGACTCTGCGCCATCCTGAATGGAAACACTGATTTAACGTACCTGGCTTCGATCCTCCAGAGGTGTAACCAGGTCTTCACAATCTGGATCTGATGCAGCAGTCAGAGAGCAGAGAGCCAAGAAAGCTACACATAACTGAATAAACATGATTAGAGGTAAAGTGACAGGCAACTGGTTACAGCAGCAAAATGAGACTGATGTTCTCCTGCAGGAAGGCCACCATGAAGACAAGCAGAGGGGTAGTTACATATATATGGGAGAGAGAGAGAGAGAGAGAGAGAGAGAGAGAGAGAGAGAGAGAGAGAGAGAGAGAGAGAGAGAGAGAGAGAGAGAGAGAGAGAGAGAGAGAGAGAGAGAGAGAGAGAGAGAGAGAGAGAGAGAGAGAGAGAGAGAGAGAGAGAGAGAGAGAGAGAGAGAGAGAGAGAGAGAGAGAGAGAGAGAGAGAGGAGAGAGAGAGAGAGAGAGAGAGAGAGAGAGAGAGAGAGGGTGTAGAGTTGGATAAGGACCCTAAGATGGGTGGACTAGAATATTTTTCTTTCTCTGTTAGTGAAATGGTGAGACTGACTCTTCAAACTGACCTCTACTGGGAGTAAAGATCATGTGTACATAAGATTTTTGTGATCTGGTCTAGGTTCCATTCACACCAATATTTGCGCTGCTGTTTTAACAATAATGAGGTTGCATGTAAGCTGTTAAGCAGTTTTGCTGTGCTGACTGCGTGGCTCATTAAAGCTTCCTGAAGTCGTTCTCTCTCCCTTGCACTTGATTTAGTTATAATACAGTAGCTGCATTATAACTACAGATCAGGGATCCTCTGAGACAAGCAAAATTTTAACATTCCCTTGTCTTTGAGTGAAAACACTGTCACTGCACAGATTCCTCAAAACTCTGATTGTTACGACAATCCACATGTGTTTGGCTCCAGAATGGCAGCATCTTTTGCAATAAACTGCAAAAGAAACATTTTATACTAAAAATGAATTTTTAACACTTCTATCCCATATGTGTATGATAAATACAAAAGTAATACTAAACATTATTTTTTCCAAAGCTCAGGGATGGAAAAAGGAGCTTGGATTTTGGGATAAATCTGCCTAGTGAAACCTCACCTGGAAGTTGTTTTCCCTGCAATAGTAGATACAGTCGGATCCAGTTTTAGTTTTTTAATGTGTATAGTCTAAATATATTTGCTGTATTTAATAGATGGATGAATGGATTTATTTGTTTTGCACTGTTCTCACTTATCTTACATCCCACAGCTGGTTATCTTAAGTTTGTAAAAAGACTCAAAAGCTCATGAATTTTTATTGTCTGTTACCTTACCTTTTCCCACTAGAATAAAACTTCTCTTTTAAAATCACAGCATTTACCAGACAGCAAGATAAACCTGCATGGATCCTTTTTGACTTTACCAGGTCAGATTCACCAGGCCAGTCTTCTGATTATCCCCGGCAACGCTCTGGCCACAAGCCCACCTCTCTAACCCACTGTTCCCACAGCTCTATAACAAAGTGGGTGGCAGCCATAATGGTGCCAGCAAACCATGAATTAAGTTCAGTTGCAAGAAATGGCTTTGGCATGTACACAATCTGTCTTTGTCCTGAACATCTGACACATCAGAGGCATCTCTGCACTGTACAACACAAGATGTGAAGAGCCATGACTCGTGATGAACATTAAACTGTCTCCACACACATTAAAAAAAACCCTGAAGTGACATCATTCATGCCCACACACACAATCCTCACAAATAAAGGGCTTACACTTTGACTAAGGGAAAAGAAGCTTTATACTAGCATATTCAAAACTCATGAAATACCTCTCTGTGTATTTACAAAAAACATAATACAAGAATAAAAAAAGAGAAATTTAATACATCACAAATGGAGTCCCACATAATGCCACAAAACAAGAAACATGATCAAATTTACAAATGCATGTTCATGTATTCCCACTTATGGCTTAAATCTAATGCAAAAACAAAATAAAAATATTTCTGTTCAGTTTGTGACGGTAAATCGTCAGTCCATCCCTCCCTTTTGCAATAATTGTCTTTATTTAAATAATAATATCAAATACGCATACAAGACAGAAGAGCTACATTTTGCAATGTACAGTTTGCAATAAGGGAGGGGAAAGGAGAATGTCGACAGGCATTTGAACCTTCTCGTACATGATGATAATACATCTTGGGCAGTGAAAAAAGTTGAAACCATTGATTAAAAACGAGCTTATTTTAGCTTTCTGTACAAACCAGCCTTTTAACATCACATTATGATCACAGTTTATCCGGATGACAATAAAGTATGAGTGACCAAAGTGATTTCATAAGCATGTCTTGCGGGTTATAATCCATATTGATCAATTGTATTTTAATAGGGGCTGCAAAGCATTAATGCATCAAATTGGACAAAGTTTTAAAAACAGGACTTGAGAGAGGCCTCAGCAAACCAAACCAAATTATCAAAAAAACTACAGTACATGCAGGATCAACATCCACTTTTGATACGATTTCCACGTTCCTAAAATTCTTTTACTCATCGTATCTCACACTTTGTCCAGTGGTTGTGTAAAATTCTACTCATCTGAGTAACAATATTGTGGCTATTAAAAAAAGAAGAGTTCACTTTGAATCATGCAGTATGTAGGATTTAGAGGAATATATTAGTAGAAATTTCATTGATTATTCATGACCCTATTTTCATTCATCTACAATCGGAAAACAAGGTTGGTTTCATTGGTATAAATCCTACATACAGTTAATGTCAAGGGTTGCTTCAAAGTTAAAAAGGAGGCAGGCTGTGCTAGAGGCCCTCTGGAATTATGTCTGAACTTTGATTTGCACAGGTGAGACGAGAGTGAAATATCTTAAATTCTTCAAATCTGGGATGAGATTGGAGATTATAAAACTTCTCAGCTGGCTAGCATAAACCGTAATTTTAGTGGTCCTCGGCAGAAACGGCTCAAACGTGAGGCTGGGTGAAGTGTCTCTGTGATGTCTCTCCATTTTCTATTCCAGTAATGGGAAAAGATTTCCCAAGAAAAGACAGAAGATATATCCCATGACAACCAGTTAGTTTAAATTGCATTATCAATCAAAAAGTGTATCTCTTCAATCCTTGAAAAGTTTAAGAATATCATAAATAACTTTGAGCTTTTGTTTTTGAGATACTTTTGGGTGTCATATGTAAAATGCAGAGACATCCATCTGTGACTGGAGTGTGTCTCGTACACACTATATGCAAATATACAAAGAATTCTCCTCTGGGTTGTTTCAATTTGGTTTCTCTGTACAGCCTCATAGTTGCAGAGGAAGAACTGATGAATGCAGCAGTCGCCACTTGGATCGGGATTTATAAAAAAAAAAAAAGAACAGGAGTAAAGAGACATGGATAAAAACCATGGCTCGGGGGGAAGGCATGTTTAGAGGAAGGAAGGGAGGAGCCTGGGGGCAACTGTCCTGACGAGGCAGGTAGTGGTGTTCAAAGAGTCACTGGCCTTGATGACATCACATTGTGTCTCTCTCTCTCTCTTCTTTTCACCCATCCACACCAGTTCACTAAGTGAATGGCCGACGTGCTTCTGGAGCCTTCACACACTCATTGTCATGTTTGGAGAATACTGCAAAGATCAGAAAAGGATGTGTTAAAATGAGATTCTTTTATACCAAGTCGTAAACCACAGTGAAGAACATGCATGTCTTCTTCACAGGTAGCAGTTTCTTTTGAAAACAGTCCCCTCATTTCTCTGTAATGTGTTTCATGGCATTCATTTGAAGCGTGTTGGTGCATTTCCTAAATCGTGCCCATGTGTTGCTGAAGTCATGAAGTAATTTCCCTAATCTGCTTGTGTATTGTGCAAAGCAAATGTGTGTCCTCACAAACAGAGCTTTTCACACCCAACATTCCATCATGATCATCTTCATCATCATCCCAAAGAGCAGATGACAACTGTCTTACACTTTCATTCTGAAAAGGGTTAAGAAAGTTTCCTCCCATCTCTCCGTCCTCTCTGGGGGTTCCAGGCTGGTTACTCATACTTAGGTTCCCAGGAGAGTTCTGAAAGAAAATGTATGTATACACACTTCCATAAAGACAAATGCATGACAAAGTATCTACAAAACACAAACAAACAAACAACTAACAGATGAGCAGTGGAGTAGAACTTAATCTTCACTCACCTTGGGGAGACTGTCCATATCACCTGACCCTGAGAGAATAAGGATAACACACATTTATCAAATGATTGCTTTTCTTTTAATTGTTGTTTTTTTTTTTTAAAAAAAAGGAGTTTATGGTCAATCAGTAGAACCAAGCACCCATTATTCCTGTACCTAATGATCCATTCATGTGATGGGGCTCCATTCCAGCCATTCCCCCTAACGGACCATCGCCACCTGCTCCCATTGGGAACTGAGGAGACCATATTGGAAACGATAAATATTCAAGCACAATCTCCATAACTCTCTGCAAATCGGGTAACTAAGACAGGAACATGTAGAGAACAACGTCTCACATTTGGCCGGCTTCCACCTGGAGGAACTGTGTTTATCATCGTGTACATGTTGTCTCCAGAGTTGGTAGAATCTGGCATAAAAATAGAGAAACAATGAATGGATAAAAGAGTTTACAGTATATATGCACACAAAACATTCATACACAGAGCCCACCTGCTGGACTTGGCATTATTGGGGTCCCAGGTGCACCCCCTCCACCTGGAGGACCCTGCAATTACAGTTTTGGTTTTCATAGTTTTAATTCAGGCACTGATAAATCACAGCAACAGAAGCTCAGGCTTACATACCACATAACTTCCTGGGGAAGCAGAAGAGTAAGGGGTCTGCAAACAAACACAAAAACAAAATCATGAAAGTAATGCAATGTGTCTTAAAAGTGTTTTTCGGGTGTTGGTGGGGGAGGGCTTACTGAGTTGGAATTTGGTGGATTTGGCCAGGGTCTACCCCCACCAGGTCCCCTGGAACACACACAAACACAAACTGTTGAGTTAGTTTTCTCTTTGTCCTCAATTCCTTTGAGAAAAGTTGGCAACAACAAGTTCTCCTGTAGTCCCAGAGTTGTGATGGGAACAAAACAAGACAGAGGAAAGTTGGCTCCTAGCTTCTCCAGACCTGTAGTTTAAGGGTAGACGGGGGGCATGTCAGTCATGTCAGACTGAGCTGGATTACATCATGTAGATACCACTCACATGTTCATTCCAGGCATCCCAGGACCAACCAGGGCATTGAGCGGGGGTCTCATCCCGCCTCCATAGTTCTAGAAAAACAAACCAAAGTACCCCAGAAATGTTAGCAAAAAATTAGCTATCAGAACGCTTATCACTTTGAAATCTTCCCATCCAATCATGTGTTCGCATACCTGAGGCCCTAACGGCACCATGCCTCTGGGTGGAGTCATCCGCTGCATTGGTCCTCCCATGTTTGGATGTCCTGAAACAAAGGTCAAAATACAATCAACCATCTGCTGGTTCCAAAGCACCCCTGTGCATTGGTGCAGCTGTATAGCGTTATAGTTTGCAGAAGACTGGATCCACAGATATAATTTTCATGTCATGCTTTAAGATATTGTGTACTGACTGACTACAAGAGCTGCGACATAATGTTTGTGTTTCTGTTTGGCCATATTGACTACCCCAGGGGTCATCAACCTGTGGCTCCGCAGCTGCATGCGTTTCTTTCATCCTTATCCACCATGTGGATTGGGAAACTAAAATATAAATATAAAACTGAAGTGTGCTTTATTTGTGTTACTTCATTTTTTTTATTGTAGTCGTTGTGATCTTGAAACATTAAAATACAATTATATTTTATTGTTTTCCATCACTCAAGATGTGTCACACTCGCCGAAAGACGACCCATTAACTAAGTAAAATAAATATTAATATTGTTAATTCATTTGAAAGAGACCTTCAATCCGGCATGCTTTTTTAATTATTATTTCAAAAGTTAAAAATGTGTTCATTATGTAAATAAAAGTTCACGGTTTCTGTAGCACTTCATGGATTTCATAAGCAACACACTATAGTTGTTTACACAAAGTGTAAATGTTTAAAAAAACAAAACAATATATACAGCGTTATGTTCATTATAGATGTCAAAAAGTATTTGCGGCTCCCAGTGTTTTTTCTTTTCTTTTCTATGGAAATGAGGGGTCCAAATGGTTGTTTGAATGTTAAAGGTTGGTGGCCCCTGGACTTTAAAAACTGATATGTGTTCACAAAACCCAATTGGAAGAGTTTGGCTTTAAACAGTGACTTGATGCGATTAAAAAGGGAGATGTGATGTACTATAACTGAGTACGAGGGAGGGGATGCAACATGACAGATACAACCCCTGATAAGTATAAAGAAGACTTTGGTTTGAAATCATGACAGTGCTGTGAGATGGCAGTGCCCCCATCGTGCGTATTTTAGTTTTATTTTGTGAGGAGATGCACTGTCAGCACACAATTAGTGGTGAACACAAGTGTGTTTGTGTGTACCTTGCTGTCTTGTGGGGTCCATTCCACTGGATAACATAGCCTGGCTCCCTGGGACTCCTCCAAGTCCCTGCAGACAGAAGAGGATCCATCGCCAACATTATTTTCAGTGATATGTACAGACACTGCAGGTTTCTGTGTGGTTCCTACCTGATTAGGTAATCTGAGGGGTGGTCTGGGTCCTCCAGGGTATCTGGGTGACATAAATGGCTGAAAACACAGAATGAATACAGATAAAATCACTCAGGGCTGTGAACACAATCTACTGTTTCTACATGACATGGTCAGGGGGTCAAGAATCGAAAACAGAATGAAAATAGAATGTAATCAACAGTGTTTCTCCATATTTATTTTTTTTACATTATTTGAAATGAATTAAACTACATGGAGCTCAATGGAAAATTTCTACTCTCCAAAACAGGGGTAAAAGAAAACAACTGTGTGTATCTTTGGGTTGAGGTTTGGGCTTGTTATCCTTTAACAACCGTTCCATGACAGCCGCGCTCTCTCATGCGGAAGCTGACCGCAATTGCACTGGATTGGATTTACAGCAGAAGAATGAGAAAATACGAGATGAGGTTTGTTAATGACGTAAGTGTGAGTTAACTGTGTGCATTTTGGTGGCATGTGTGCGAAGCTGTGAGATGGTTTCCACTTGTCCTCAGCACAGACAGTAGCAATGCTCTTGCTATGTCTGTTGAACTGATGCCAATGTGGCCAGAAAAGTCAGCCCGCAGCGATTGGGAAACAATACAGTAACTCACCACTAGGGGGCAATAGTCCACTTGTATTGATCAGGCCACTTTAATTACCCTACTCTCTGCTCCAGCTGTGCTGAACATCAGTAGCAAAAGAAAACATCTGCAATACGTGACTTCTGTTTTAACAGGATTGCAAAAACCTTTTTTTTAAAATAACTGATCACGAGACTTTAATGTATTAAATGAATAAATTAAACAAATGAATGAATGAGGGAAAACATGCAATGCTTTTTCTGAAATCATCTCCATGTATCTATGCAGTAAAGATGAATCTACTGTGGGCATTCTATGGAATTATCTAGTCCAAACAGTTGGTTATTTTATGGAATTTAAATGCAGAACTGGCCATCTGATAATTGTTGCAATTCTTTAACAGATCTTCAAAGTCTTCAAAGAAAGGCTGATCGTCGGAGGGAGATGGAAGAGGCTGTTTGAAAGCTGCTAAGTTTTTTTTCTTTGAAAGCGCAGCTGAGAAATGCCTTTGGAGGCTATTGATCTGTGTGTCAGATACGAGAGTCTGAGTTTGACTGATAATGACGATTAATCAATGCACAACTGGCAGACTCCTTCTGATGCAGAACAGAGACATCTGGGACAAAGCATCAAATGTGACTTTTTGTTTGTGAGAGAATTATTTCCCCCATCAGACCCTTTTTCTGACTGTTCTGAGAAACGCATTCCGATTATATACATATAAAGGTAGCGTATGGTAATGCATACAGTCAGTGAGTGAGTTATTTGAAGAACCGCTTCATTAAAGCTATCGTTCCTAATGTATTTGTATATTTGAAACATTTCTTTTCTTGTGTGGACTATCTCTTAGTAAGCCGATGGACATGACTGAATCAAAGTTTCATTCAACCATCTTTGCAGCTTCTAATAAGCCTTCCCAATCATTTTATTTGTTCTGACAAAAATGAAGGGATGTCCTACCTGCCTATGGCCTCGGCTACACTGTTACATCGCTACCAAACTAGGTAAACAGGAGTGGCTGAAAAAGTCCATCGATGATTTCATAAATGTAACATGCTAACTTATCTCTGAGGAAGAAAACAGCAGCGATCGAAGTTATTGGCATTTATTAAAATAATGTGTGGTGGCAGCAGACAGTACCACTCCAGAATGATGTATGTTTAAGTGTCTGTGGTCTTAATTCGAGTTGTTTATTTATGTATTCATTACATCAAACAAGACGAGGAAGCGCGTGGAGCTTTGTGAGTACTGGCTAATTCATATGTAGCTTTTCCAATGAATGCTTTTAATTACTTATTCCCATAAGCTCTGTGCCACTTACCTGAAAGAAACCTGGGGGGACAGGTCCCACTGGCATGCCCTCCCCTGGTGGGAGATTCCCGAGAACAGGACTGGGAGCTGCTGCTGCACTCTGGGAAATGCAAACACTCATGAGTACACATTCAAGGAAGGAGAGTATAAATTGCAACACAGTCTAGTCTGCAGACACTCAAATCCTCTTTACTCAGCTGTGTGGCTACACGTCCAGTGTGTGGGAATTAAGAGCATTCGTTTAATGCACTATATTTTTGTTAGGTTTGAATAAGCCTTCTACTGTGTGTTATACATATAGGCATATCTTATATATAGTACAACTTACTTCCACAGCATAATGCTGCTTTTACATACAACATACTGTGAGATTATTCATTCAGAACCCACAGTTAAGCATTAAACCTCCCATTAAAACAAAAAGCAGTTCATACCAGGTGCAACTTGACCAGCAGTAAAATAAGCTGAATTAAAAGATAAATAAGATAAACAAAAAAAGCATCCCATGGGTCCCCCCCCCCCCCGTCTCACTCGCTGTTTCTCCCCCAGTGAGGTATTTCCTGTTCATGCAGATGCCCTGCTATGCCGGCCCAGGTTTATTTTTATACCGTATGTTTTTTGTTGTGCTTGTCCTAGACAGGCGGCGGTGGCACATTTCAGCATAGCTTCAGTCTGCTTCCTGTGGCATTGTACTGGCCCGGTGTTA
This sequence comes from Antennarius striatus, assembly GCF_040054535.1. NCBI lineage: Eukaryota > Metazoa > Chordata > Actinopteri > Lophiiformes > Antennariidae > Antennarius > Antennarius striatus. The sequence continues at coordinate 23,440,674 of NC_090778.1, forward strand.
CCCACCCAGCACTGCCCTCTTCCTCATCCTCATGAGGCAATACAGACCAGACAACATGCAGTACTGGACAGTGTGCAACCACGTATGTATGGTTGGCTTTATGTGCTTACTGTTCATACACAGTCTGCCCAGCATCGGTGTGTGTCTGCCCACTCTGTTCTATTTCCTGATCTCCCTTCTCACTTACTCTCCCAGCTGGGTTTAAAGAGCACCAGTGAAATTCACAGCCTCTGAAGTTTCCGCCAGCTGACTTTTTAGGTCAGACAAGAACAAGGTTTAATCAGAGACGAGATAAAAGCCGAAGTGACGAAACTCCCGCATCCTCCTCCTCATCGTCTCCACCCTGCCACCCTCACCATTCCCTCATCCTTCCTCATTCCTCTTCATATCATCCAATCATTAATTTTCAGCAACAGGGAGCAGGGTGCAGCTTTTTGGTTCCAAATTGTCCCGCAAACACATCTCATATTCGTCTCAGCTCATCTGAATGGATAGATAGATATTGTATTTTTATGGTTCAGATGTGACAGACAGATTGGTTTATATGATTGGTTCGTCTGAGTCGACAACATCGAGAACAGCATCATGTGCGACTTTTCTCCTTTGTTTTCATCTGCTGTCTCACCCTGGATAAACCAGAATGCCTTTACTGCCTGCCAAGAGGTCTGCTGAGTTTACCTTCATGCATAGAGCGAAAAAAAGAGGACAAAGTACATGGTCTGTGTGTGTGTGTGTGTGTGCATGTGTGTGAGTGTGTGTATGTACTGTATGTCTGTGCATATATAAGGTAGTGAGTGTGGAGCAGAAGAACTACCTGACCTGCTGACAGAGCAATATTTTCCAAATACAGCAACTAAGAAAAAAACCCCAAACAAAACAACAACGGGATATATTCCTACCCCCAAAAACCAGCTCCATTCTCCACCCACGGATTACACAAACAACACTGGGAACACAAACACTGGGAACAATGCAAAGTGCTCTGGCACTGACAGTCTCGAGTCCTGATTATGAAAAATCTGCTTGACTCAAATGAGATTAGAAAATCAGAATGAATCCAGTTGAGAGGGAAGCACAAAGCCTCTTTAAAGACAGCATGTGAATCTGGTTCCCAGTTTGCTGCTCAGCTAAAGGACTCACAGAGTTTGGGTCATGAAGCCTGTGGAACATCTGTACAGTATCCATAGCAGGACTATGAGTAGCATGAGGATATAGCTAACCAGACTCAAGTTATGTGATTTACCTGCTTGTCCTTCTCAGGATAATAAGATATTTGCTGAGTTGTTAAAAATAAGATTCACTGTTTCTTTATATTGGAGTTAAATGCCAAACATCTTTTTGTCACCATGGACATCAACAGAAGAAGAAAGAAGCTTCAAGCAAGAAAATACTCTGATGCCTAATGCTCATACAGAGGCAACTTGTGGTCTTCATGCTCCTTGTATTTCAATTAAACGAGATTCAAATTATTATTTTTTTTGTGTGATCTTAAGAGGTGCTCCTGGAGGTGTTCCTTTGGATAGTCCAGGGCTACCTAATATCATAGACAGACAGGCAAGGGGTACCAATTTATCAATCTCACTTAAAAAAATTAGAATTAGCTTGCTTTTGAAAATTTCCAGTGCAGGGACCCTCCTCAAATGGGATTCACTCAACTCAACAAGTGTCCATCCTCCTTCATCTCACTATTACTATCGTCATCCTCTTATAATTTCATTTCAAATATTATGTGCAGGTTCTGAAACAAGAAAATTAGTTCCATCATTAACTACAGATTAGTTCCCCAGGTCATGTGACCATCCTCCAAATATCATTTTCAGGAAATGTTCACTATGAAAAAGGCTTCATTGCGGCACGAATGAATAAAAGAAAAAGCACACCTCCCATCACCATCTCCGCTTATTGATGGAGGTATGATATATTAACTTCTCTATAGTTCTACATTGACAACTCAAGGGAACAGTTTAACACGCTGATGTGCTCAAACCAATAACCAACTATACCCATTCAATGAACTCCAGTATGCATTTGTTTATGGCTTTTAATAATGATGTAGACTGTGTATATGAAGTTGTATGTGTGTGTGTGTGTGTGTGTGTGTGTGTGTGTGTGTGTCTGTGTGTGTCTGTGTGTGTGTGTGTGTGCGCGCGCGTGTGTTTGTGTGTGTTGGCGACAATGCATGCACAACCAGGAAGTCAGTGTTTGCCATTGGTTGTCATTCATAGGCGACTTTGAATCGCACTCTGAATTAGATGTGGAGAATTCCTGTGAGCCGGTTCTGTTTGAATACTGATTCACAGCCAAGCTCCACATATTCCAGCACTTAACCTTTGTAAATATCAAAATCACACAGACTGTTATCCAGTTCATCATTTACACTTCTCACACGAGTGCTTGCAGTGTTCTGATGAGGCCAAGAGAGAGGAACAATGAAAAACTGCGCTGATTGTTCTGCACACTGATGCGTTGCTTCGTACTACGCTTTGTGTGACAGTAAGCACCAGTGATGTCTTATTTAGTCAGTACAACATTAAAAAAATGGTAAAAACAAGAATCTCTTCCTGTCATAATGTCATGTACTGTATATCTGTGTAACATTTTCTTAAGTGGTAAGGAATAACCATGGTAACGTGCACCAACAAGTAGCAAAGGTCAATTTGTGTGTTTGAATTTATTTTCGAAGTGTGATGTCCATTTGTCGATGCGTAGGTTCAGACTAGCTACTACAAAATAGAAAAGTTGTCCATCTGAACAGACACACATTACTGACACACAGCCATATTTCCTTATCTTATCACACATGGTTTTCTTCGCAGCTGACAGAGTTGAGTGCTGACAGAGTTGTTGAACTGTTATGGACGAAACACAAAAGCATACAGGTACACGTAGGTTCCAACATTGTATGCTGAAGGATCAAAACATGCTGTGATTCCTGGAGAACACACACAAAGCTGGAGTGCAATTACACCACAGTTCTCTACTTTACCAAGTCACCAGACTTTTCTCAAACTACATTCACGGTACATTAATCCCATCAGACTTAAGGGCTCAGTAATACATGATGAGATAACTCTCATCCCCATACGTTGACCCGCTCGTATTCCTCTATAATGTGCATGTGTGATGCATCCCTACATTGTGTGCGTGAAAGTGGGGAGTCACTTTCATTCAATACTTCAGAGACAGAGACACTCGGGGATCCGTGAGAGGAATCTCAAACGGCTGTCTGAGTCTATCTCCTCTCTCTCTCTCTCTCCCTCCGTCTCCCTCGCTATCTCAACCTGCATCAGTCATCTGCTTTCTCCACCTCTCTGTCTCTTTCAGGCACACATTTCCTCTCAGACAAATCAGCTCTGTCTCATTTCTTTGTCTTTATATCCCATTTCATAACGATGCGTTTCTATGACATGCCTGGAAGCAGTTTTAAAGGACAGGGCTGGGGATATTCTATATTTTTCTTTTTGTCAACAAATGCCAAAGATTTCTCTTTTTACTGCTGTTCACAAATGAGATATAAACAGATATCCACATGAGACATATCATATTTCTTCATCATGTTAAGTGTTATATCAAATCAATAGATACTGCAACTGGCCTATATATACTGTATATATGGGCTTGATATGCGGATAATACAAGTATGCTGGCATTTATGTGACAGCATCCAACAAAAGCAATGTGCACACCTTTTTGAAGACCAAACCTTTAAAAAAAGGATAACATTGCACAGAAGTTATTAAAAATGTATATTTTTGATAGGAACTATTGATTTGGGCTTGAGCACCAAAATCAAGAAAGTGTAACCGGTCTTATTATTGGTTTTGGCTATTTATAGGCCAACACTTATCTTATGAGGTGCCACATGTACAAAACCAACATGTTTCTTTTGGAATGGATTTACTCTATAAGTTGACTCTTCGATGAGGCTGATGGTCAACAAACACCAGCCTGTCTTTTGATTTACTATTTTCATTGTTTAAGATTCTCAGTATTTTTGTACTTTGATGTCAAAAAGAAAGAAAATACGGTTGTTTAAATTGCTGAAGCCTGACTTACTGTGTTCAGATGTTTTTTTTTTGAGGGACAACAAATCCTTCAGAACTCAAAGATATCTACCTAAAGAACACAGAACAACTAATAATTCTTAGACCTGAAAAGTCAGAATGACAGAATATTTAGTCATTCTGTCTGGAATGACAGAGCATTCTGTGTCATTGTCCCCAAGAACATGAACAATTAATGCGTTATCTACACAGTTGGACATTACCTTTGTGTCAGTCAACTAATCAATTAATTTCTTTCAGTTTTATTTTTCTAATCTAATGCTGGAACTATAATTGGGCTGAAAATATTTTACCTTGACTATTCAATTGCAGCAAAGAGTGACAGAAATGAAAAAAAACCCCCAGCAAGTATAGAAGACAGGAAAGTCCCTCATTGGGTGTCATTGGAGAGCTGTTGGGTGGGTTGGGTGGGCGCAGTTAAGGGTGTGGAAGGGTTACCAGTGAGTCTCAAGGCCACCCACAGGATATATTTATGACAGCCCACACAAGATGGAACTCTGTCCCTCCTCCCTCTCCCTTTCCCCCCACTCTATCCATCCTCTCAAATGCCATTAGTCCACATCCTGAACAAGGGAGGGGAGGGCAGTGGTGGGTGCGTACACACCTACATGGAAAACACACATTCTCATGTGCACATTAAAGTGTGAGAGCAACAACAAGAAGATTGATTTCTGCATTAGAGTATATGCATAGAATAGAAGTCAGTGCCTAACAGAAGCATGGCAACAATATATCTACATCTACAATGAAGAGAATGCAGGAAGCACACAGAGACAGATATACAAAACGAAATGTTAAGTGGAGAAGAGACCTTAAAGACCCCCCCCCCCCCCATTGGACTATAAATACACAAAGAAATGTTAAATGTGTATGCATCCACGGCTGGAAATAGTTCCTGAGAAAGAGACTACTTACATTTTGGGCAGCTTTGACATTACTGAGATATTTTTAAAAATGACATTACACATTTACAAGTCCATCATGGAGTACCAGTCAGGCTCCGGAATTCTTCACAAATTTAAGGAGTCCGAAAGAGAAATTCCAGGATAAAAAAAAGCATCTGTTTTCTTTGCATGTATTAATAATCTATATCTATTCGGTCCTCCAGGAAGATGTTGTTCTGCACATTGCAGTCTAGTACCCAGGCTCTCATACTCTAGCATTACAGGTGAAATAGCAGAACAAAAGTAATCTATGATAATAGGTAGGGCCAGATCAGGTATATGGCAGACGGGGGTGGGGGGGTGGGGTTGGGGGATTTGTCTTCTATCACTGATGCCCTGTAAACATCTGTGAGGGCAAGGGGAGCTGTGCTTTATGTGAGGTTGAGCTGAAGGCTGATATACAGGTCAGATACACATGGAGGGCTGACAATGATGGTGGGGAGCTGCACGTCTTCCATGGTTCACTGACACTGGGAGAGATAAGGGAGACACTGAACACAGAGGTTGAAGATTTAAAAGCTTGAGGTGAAGAGGATGTCATGCTCTTTTCAATGTAAATACAAACTATTGATCCTCCTGAAATCCATAGATTTTTAAGATGTCTGAAACCAAATTGATCCGAGTCTTTTTAAAACACATCATGGTACAACACGTTCACATTCTGCGTCTGGTGTTGCCTTCTTTCTAGAGGCTAGAAGATCAGACACATATCTTTATCTCTGCCAACTCATAAGCTCATACAACAGTACAACAGTAAAGAGCCCATTACACACACACACACACACAGACACACACAGACACACACACACACACACACACACACACACACACACACACGCACGCACCAAAACACACACGGGTTAGTTGGGGTCAAAGAGATAATGTGCTGGTCAGATCATGTCAGCATTCTCACTACGGCCTCGCGCTCTCTCCATGCACTCTGCCACGACTTCTGTAGCTCGGCCTCTGGATCACTCGCTGTAATCTTTTACGCACACACGAGATCTGTAAGATTGGGTCTGTGTAAACCTTTGCAGCCAATCTACAGTTTCCTTCCAGGTCTGGCCAGGGGAAGAATGAAAGACAGTCTCCTGTGGTTAGGTATATACACATAGATGCCTCTGACTGAGCCCCTAGATGTCATTATCAACAATAAGAACTAAAAGCTCCTCTGTAAGTTACAGCTCTGCTAGAGCTCCTCCACTTTTTTGCCTTTAGTTAACCTCCACTCTACACTGTGCATTCCACTTTGACTCTTCCCACTACAGAACTGCCAGATGTACATATGTCAACATCACATTAACACACCAGCTCAGCATGTCCAAACATGCATGTGACATGACTCAGCGTAGCACGCCAGTGGAAAACAAAAGCTCCTCAGGGACCAGAGCTCTCCACACAATAGGCCAGCTGAAGAGGAAGGAAGATGATAAGACACATGAAGAGGAATGCAGAAGGACAGAGAACAGGGAGATAGATAGACAAAAGGAATAGAGAAGAGGAGAAAAATGTTGTGGAAAAGAGGATGAATCAGTGTAAAGATTGAGGAGGATAAGCAGAGGAGAGATAACTGGGAGAAACAGTCAGGGGAGTTTTCTGAAAGAAATCTAGGTACAGCGCATTCAGGCATACAGTCGGTGTTCCACAGTCAAAATTTCCATCTCTCTCTCTCTCTCCAACTGTCGGAGATGCTGTGACCGTCTTCGTCACTGCTCAACCTCTAGTAAATCCCATTCTTTTCCTTCTGTTCACTCCCTCTGCACTCCGCTCGATGTTCATTGCCATGGCAATGATGTTACAGTGAGTCACCTCCACATTTCCCTCCTCCTCAGCACTGCCAAGAAGAAACAAGAGGGAGAGACAGAGAGTGAAGAGAGCGAGACTGAGGAAGACAGCGAGAGTAAAGCAGAGGGAGAGAGAGAGAGAGAGAGAGAGAGAGAGAGAGAGAGAGAGAGAGAGAGAGAGAGAGAGAGAGAGAGAGAGAGAGAGAGAGAGGAGAGAGAGAGAGAGAGAGAGAAGAAAGGGCTCTGTTTCCCTGGAAACAGACTGGGGGTCTCTCCAACCCCCATTGGTTCTCAACTGGTTGGAATCAGCTTGTTACCCACAATGCAAGAAGCCAACGGATTCTCTGTTTCTAGGTTGTTTCTGGCCCCTCTGTTTTTGTCTTTATCCAAGTCATATATGCATGCACAATCACACACACACACAGGTCAAAACTCAAGTTTGTATTTCACGCGACTAAACTGAGTCCTTCATTCTTAGGTGTATTTTGTGTTAATCCACAGTCAGACAATAAAGCATCAGTCCCTAGCTGATGAGATAGTTTGTTTTTTATTATTACCACTGACAGGAATGAATGTCCACTCATTTCTGCACAGATGAAATAGTCACAGTACTTTGTTGTCACCATCATTTCCTGATAAATTATAGTAATGTGTGTAATGTCCCACAGGAAAACATGTAAATAATTAAAGGAACTAACTAATCATCAGTTTATAATTAGTTCCTGTAATAGGTAGCATTATCTTAAAAGGGCCTCATGCAGCTGGTGGTAATTGCTACGATATGCATTAAAGATTTGGAAAAACAAGTTTTAGATGGTACGGTTAGAACAAAGGTTGGAAAAGTTTAGAAAAGAGTTAGAAAAGCTCTTCACAAGACATCCAGGGGAAAGAAGGTTCCACAGGCAATAATGGAATTATCTTCTCAGTATTTCTTATAGAAGTTTTTTCTTTAAATTTTAGTTTAATAGGGGCAATTTGGCAAAGAATTCTATTATTGTGCAATACTTTGCATACAGAAAAATTCATTCACATATTTTTCAATCCTGTAGTGTTTTTGGTCTCTTGTTTAGCCTCTGTGTTTCATTATTGTTGCAGAACGTTACTTTACATTCAAAGTGACTCGGCTGTAGGTCACAACTAGTTTCAGATTAAAACAGACCCTGTGCCAAGAAGACTTCAGAACCTAGAAAACACATTTGTGTCCAAGTGTGTGTCCTTCTCCCCAGACAGGTGCTGTTTTCAGCTCAACCCCAGGGTCCCGTCCATGCATAATATGGATGCCCTTGTTTTTCGTTTTTCTTGGATATCAAAACACTGATAACGTTTCCGAATGTGGATGAGTGAAGTGGATGAGTGTTTTATGTGTTTTCAAATGTGTGTGTATCATTTGGCTGCACTCTAAAGACACAATATGTGTGCTGCTGTTCAACTGAGTGGTGTGAATACAAAGATACACCAGCATGAGACGGAGCATTTTTATCAAAGACGGTTGCTCTTGGCATGCCTCTTGATCTCTTCTTCCCAATGTGCCTGCTATCTCCCACAGCGATGCCACATGACGATACCAAGCTCCTTTCGCTGCTGCCTTTCTGTTGCATATTTTGTGTTTTCTGTCTGCTGTAGGTAATCCACTTCTCTAAAGGAATTATGATTTTCACAATAAAAAGCAGAGATTTTTATTACAGCTTGAGAGGGACCACCCTGGGATGCCATGTAAAGTCTTCCTGGTAAAAAAAAAAAAGCTTATGAGAGCATTAAAACATACATTTTTAAATAATTTTTTTAAAACTTGGACTTGAAAATTTTTGAATATTACACCTCGTCGTCTATCTGAACATAAAGACAATATTAAAAGGAAGAAAAAAATTTTTTTTTAATTTGAAAACTATCACCACATTAAATCCACTACAGGCGTCAAAAGTATGTTCACACCATTTTCTGACAAATTGATCAAATAGATAAAAATATTTCACATTAAGATACAGGTTTTCAGTTGAACACAGTAAGATTAACTAGAAACCGTTAACAGATATACTGTAGTTTACAGGATATTTCAGAACACTGTCCTGTAACAGTGACACTGTGGTGCAGTGGGTAGCGCTGTCGCTGCACGGCAAGGCGGTTCCCGGTTTGAGTCTCGCTCTGTTTGGAGTTTACATGTTCTCCCTGTGTCTGCGTGGGTTCTCTCCGGGTTCTCCGGCTTCCTCCCACCTCCAAAAGCATGCGCTTCAGGCGGATAGCCCGTAGGTGTGAGTGCGTACGCGCATACTTGTTTGTCTCTATGTAACTCCGTGGTCCACTGGCGTCGTGCCCGGAGTGTCCCCTGCGTCACGCCCCCAGTCGGCTGGTATAGAAAATGAATGAATATCCTGTAACAGTGCTGTATCACTGCATTCATTGCGTAATATAGACTACAATATTGTTGCCTACAGGAAGTCACTTCATTCAGCTTTTTGGGACTCTTTGCCGTTTCTTTTGAACTTTCCTCTGTCAGGATCCATCACGTATTCAAACACGGATAAAACATAGAGAATAATAACTGAAAAACTGTGATAAAAGTAATTCTACGTATTCAGACTTTTACAACCACCTGTAAATTTCATTTATCATCAATTTTTTTTTTATTCCCACTCATTTATAAACCATGACAAATTCTTCAACCAAAACTTGTTTCGGTTAATAAGCACATTCTTATCTAGAAGCTGCACAGCACATCCAGTACAACTGTCTTACACTGATAATCTCATGAAATCAGGGGCGAGATAACTTTCTCAGTGGAGCTGTTTTTCATCAGTTCTCCCAAACTCCTCCAAGTTTTGAGAACACTTCAGACCTTCTCTGGCCAAATCTGCCTCTCCGACCTTTTGACTCTCTTCCAGATCTTGACAGAATAACAAACTGAGGAAAACATGAGCAAATGCAATGGACGTAAAACAATTTAAGTATCACAAACAATACAGAGTTGCACACCAATGCATTTAACACAATTGATATAGACCTATTGACATTTAAACTGCATGTCAGGAGCACTTTTGGTATGCTCAATTTTGTTTTTACAAGTCTTACACAAGATTAAAATCCAATCATGGTGAGATTTTACAAAAGCGGTGTGCTGTAAATGGCTTCATATTAGTAATTACTGCAAATTTTCAAAGCCACTACATTATTACAAAAAGCCTAAAAATGAACTCCATGACGAGATGTCTCACACTTCAAGTGGAGAAAAGCGACAGAGCAACCGACTTTTGTAATTTACAATAGGGTCATTTCCTGGCCAAGCATAAGAAGTTAAAAATAACTTGCTTTTATGAGTGCATGGCCCGTTGCAAATGGAAACTACTCATTTAGCATCAACAACACAATTTATAAAGCACTTAACAGAACTGTAAACTGCCTTTCTGATGCCTGAAAAGCCTCGACTGAGGATGCCAATCAATATCATTGCATTTCTCTTCACTTTGTTCATCACTCATTTCTTTCTTTCCCTTTTAACATTAGATTAGTGGATTAATGTCTTGGAAGACTATCCTCACTCGCTGGTCTGGTGATATGATCGACATATACACACCACATTGCCATGTGCAAATCATTACATGCATGCAGCAGGCATTAACAAGACATCGTTTCTTCAAATCAGATTTAATCGAAGCCCATCGTTTTTACAGTAAATCAAACAAAGATGATCTTGCAAAGCAGGTCAAAAGCTTCACCACAAACCTGTAAATTCTGAATGCAAAACAATCCAAAGATGACTCCAATGAGCTCCAGTGCCTGCCTCTCCTGTATCAATTAGGACTTCACCCAGTAATTACCTATCTAAAAATAATTATCATTGAAATGTCTGATTAAAATCTCCATTAGTCTCAAAGTAGAAAAAGCGAGAGACACCAGCATCAGATTAAGGAGTGCTACTTTGTCACCGTAGTTGTCCCCTCATTTTGCTTTAATTGAGCAGTAGATATGTGGATAGTACCTCTGATTGGATCCGAGCAGCAGCACTGTATTGAAAGAGTTGATTGAAAGTGACCTTGGTCTAATTACAATTGGTCTAATTATAATTCTCTGATTACATCTCTGCAGGAAATGTAAGAAGACAATGTTGGTGGTGGCCCCTGCTAATGACATTAAGATTCTGAATTATTCCTGAATTCAATTGATTCACATCAGATAAGAAGAAACAGCAAGACACCACTGTTGTCATCTTCACTCTGGTTATATTTAATTACTGTAGCTGTATTTTGTTTGGTTTTTGGTGTAGAGAAATGTTTGGGATGAATAAATGATTCAAAAAAGCATGTTAGTGTCTGTTTTCCCCCCAGCTGTTTGCCTCATCTCCTCTTTCTATCCATTCCCTGTTTTTCTCCAACTCTCTCCTTTCTGTCTGTCTCCCAGAACTGAGGTCGTCCTGCCCTCCATCTCCCTTCCTCTTAGCCAGGATGACATCATCACATCGCAGCCTTGTCCTTGGGAGTGCCTATTCATCACCCTGATCATCATCGGCAGCATCAGCAGCATTACCTGTGTATGCACACACACATATACACAAGCACATACACCCAGCACAAAAAAAAAGATAAAAGAAGAGTGATCCACCCACCCCCACCCCCCTCATCAGTTTAGCAGGGTTGCAAGCCAAAAGGAAGGAGGGAGTGGATCACAGAGAAAAGGAGGGTTCATCCTGCTTGGGTAGGCAGAAACCCCTGACCTGTACACTTTAAACAATACATCTCAATAAACCACAGTAGAGACAAATCTGATGAGTCAGACTTCAGGCTACAGAGGGAAAACAACAACATAAAAATGCAGGAGAGATACCACCCACCCCCTTGGCCCCCTCTCCTGGACTTCCACTCTCTTAGTCACCAGCTAATCTAAAACTTAAAGAGCTTTGGCGAAGCTCAATGTATTCTGTTTACTGGATGGAGCATGACTAAATCAACCCATGCCTCCATGTGCAGGAATTCTAACAATACTGAAGTGGAGCCCCCACTGAGAAAACAGGGCAATAAACAATGTTTCCACCAACCAGACCACACCGTCTGATTGCACATGTAGGCATCAGTGTAACATGCTCGCAATCCTTCAGGCCAAAGTGTGTGTGAAAGAGGCATTTTACAGATGCTGTGCCCGGGTAAAATACATGTAGTAGCAGACACCACAAATCATTATTATATTCTCTACACTTTATCACACAGCCAATGAATGTCACAACAAGCATTCAATTAAACGCCACTTCTGATCAAAGATTTGTGAGCAGATAAAACCCGTTTACAAGGCTGTAAAGACAAGCTGCATATGATAAACCAGAAGCGTTCGGCGCATCCTTCCTGGATTAGATACGAATCGCAGCTTCATGGCCTAAATTGTCAGCTGTTCTTATCAGCTCTAAATCCTCATCCTCTGTTTTTATTTGTGCCTGTAGACAAATTGTCGTTATCAAAAACCAGTAGCAAAAACAATTCAAAGACATTCCCATCATTTATATGGTTCCCTGCATGATCCATTGAGCCATAACGATCAGAATATATTAAAAAATATGTATACAGTAATATATATATATATATATATATATATATATATATATATATATATATATATATATATATATATATATATATAATATAAAAAATACACGCACAAGTGAGAGAATCCTGAATTGGTTGGATCATTTAATCTTTTTAACATCAGCTGGAAGTTCTCTTCATCAATATTAATACAGGAGACCCAAAGTGTTCAATATTAAACTAGATAGCGCTCAGAGAGGGCAACCCTCCGACGAGGCAGCTCAGTTTCCCCATTATGTCATTGCATCTAAAAGCAACAGTCCCACGAGGGATCCTCATATTTTGACTCATGTACTATGATTCCTCGGCGATGAATGTCAACAACTAGAATTTGGAATGACGTTCAATATTTATTCGAAAATAAGGCTTTCTTAAGGATCTTACTCAAACTTTTGAATGTCAAGACAAATTTGACATCTTACTGCCATTTAATCTTAGCTGTGAGTACAGTAGCATCACCATGTGTCATCTGTGAGCCCTGTAAATTTACACATTTGATGTGCGGCAATGATATCGGAAATGTCATTGCCATGCATCCATCTGAGCATTGTAAGCACCAAGTTAGAATTCCTTCTAACTTCCAAATCAAAATGATCCCAAAACAGTAAAGAATTCTGATCCAGATGACAAACCTGAGCAGCATGAAATCTGATTGTCAATTCGGCCACAACTCCTAAACAATTCAACAAAATCCATTTGTAATTTCTGGAGTAAAAACATACAGGCCCTTTCTGAGTAGAATTAATAAAAGAAAATCCATGACAACCTACAGTAAATGTAAAAAACCAAAAAAAACCAAAAACACAAACACAAACATTAATTACCCAGCGTAAACTACTCAGCCAATCGCTGCCACTGAATGAAAGGGTCAACAAAACAAAACCAGTTCAGACTCACATAGTCATGGAAGGCCTTGGCCTCACTGGAGTGTTCACATGTGTCTCTTCTCTCTGGGGCGGCACAGTACAGGTCCCAGAAAACACTGTAACACAGACAGGAAGCGAGAGAGACAAATGATGAGCACGGAGAACTGTTGAAGGTGAGAACATCAGATGTGAAATCAGCATCTTACGGAAGCTTTTAGGAACAATTAATGAGGTAAGGGCGAGAAGACGGAAGATAATCATATTATTATATGCAGTTAATAATGATGTGAAGGAAAAAAGCAACTTTTATTATTAGTTGTGAAAACACTCACCACCACCATGAGTGGAGGAACCCCGGTGGTTCTCCTAATGTGATATTCTTCTCCCATCGGATCTGGACAGAAGGAGAGAGGGAGTGAGAGAGACAGAGAGAAATATATTAATGTAAAAAAAAAAATCCAGCATCTGAATTATCTGAATTACAAGGTTAGAGAGGGTGCAAGGGAATTCTTATATCACATCCCATTATGTAATTGTATTACAGTTCTCAGGCCATGTATTCTGAAGTGGATAAGTGAGTACTGTATATGTGTGCCGGAAAAGCCCGTCTATTCACGAGTATATGAAAGAGTGTGCACAAGTGTGTGTGTGTGTGTGTGTGAGAGAGAGTGTTTACTGAGTCAAGGGATATGCAGTGATCAGAGACGTGTACCAGCCTGAGGAGGCCAATCAAGCCTTTGTACAACCCCCACATCCTTCAGTCTGCTCCTCTCCCACATTTTTTGTCCTTCTTCTCCCAGTGTTCATTCGCTCTGTACTTTCCTCTAACCTTCCTTTACATCTGCGTATACTGCAGCCCTCTTTTCTTTACATTTTAAGTACCCTTGTTGTGATGTTATAGCAAGCATAGCTTACTTCCACAGCCCGAAACCTTATTTTTGCAGAATAAGAAGGAGACTTTAATGATAAAACTGATCGATTCTTAACTTCGTATCCAGTCTGGATTGGATATACTGGGAGTTGAGGGGAACGCTGGTGTCTCGGTCTTGCTATATTAGATTTGGTGAATGGGATGGTAACTAAAGGGGCTTTTGATCACTACCTATTCACATACTGTCTGATCATTATATCTGAACTCTAAATGTTTCCATGAGCCAACAACATAAAGACACATCTGCAAACTGTTCAGGGGACACCTTGAAAGATATTTATGACTCCTTGACGATTGGATAATAAAGTGATTTAAAATTACTCATCGCAATATAAAGCCAATGGGTGAGCACAACCATGAAGCAAGGGGAGAAAACCACTTCCTTGGAAGGAAGCCTGGAAGCAAGGACATGTTCTAGACATAAAGTATGAGAAATTCTCATTCAACTGAGGTGCCGTCTTTAGCTCTGGTATCAAGTCCAAATAATATATTCATGGCTCCGACAAAGAAGGGTGGGGGAAGAGGGATTTCAGGCACTATCTCACATTTTGATGCCGTAGAAGCTGTCAAGGTCAGATACTAACATGGTTCTGACATCATGCACTGTGAGGACGTCTCATGTCGGCCCACAGTGTCGAATGATGTGCGGATTTATGCACTGACAGACGCACATGCCTCTGACATGAGCGGCGATCGTTGGCAACAGTCAGGCATCTCCTATCAGACCGTGTTGCCATTGTTTAGTCTGCTTCTCCCCTCTATAAACACACTTACATCATTTTCTCTAACTTTTCCAGCTATCTCACAATCATCCTTTTAATTTCTTTCGCAGGGGAGTTTCATACGGGTAAAAGAACACGACTGTTGTACCACCTGCTCTACACGCAGCATGAAAAAAATGCGCTAAACTAACAGGAGCAACTGAATCGCTGCACTTTCAATCAGAGCGTCCTGACCTCAGCTGCACATCAGACACACTGACTTTCTGAAGGAATGCTTCGCTTTGAAGTTTTTTCGGGGGTCAGGAACAGCCACTCTTTGTTTATCCCATATGCTTTCAGTCTAAGTTGGCTGCTCTCGTAAAGACATGGGTTAACTTGAAACTTTATAGGTAGCCAGCAATTTCCATACACACCATGGCAAAGAAGGATTTGCTCCCTCATAATTGCGCAAATGGTACAAAAAAGATGCAGAATGGGCATGACATCCCTCATTTCTCATGTTTAATAGGCTGTAACTCCGTCCAAATATGACTGCAGGCAGTTCAGGCCAGGACAACTTTTCCGTGTCATCTTTTCTTCCGCCTTCATCTGGAAAACATAGATGAAAACAGCGTCGACTGCACCCGCATATCCTGCCTCCTTGCGGTCTACGATCCTGGACGATTCATTCATTCACCTTTACCGTGCCACGGAGAGATCCCTTAACTGTGATTACTGACAGATGTTGGCTTTGTTCCGCAGGAGCTGTTCTCATTGCAACGTGGAAGGAGATTTAGGGGAAAAAAAATACTTTAACAGTTCCCTTTCTACTCATGTGAATAAATGTCAAAGTAACTTGTGTTTAACCTTTTTTACTCCCGCCGTTTATACTGTTTTCAGGTTTGAGTGTATTAAAAGTATTTGAGCAATCGATTTTGTTTGAGAGGGTCGGGAGGTTTTGTTTTCTTGATATTAGGAGCTGTCTGTCTTCGATTTGGTATTTAAGTTGAGGTATTCAGGACTAATTTCTGGGCTCTTGTTTGCTGAGCCTGAGGAGACACTGTACACAGATGTGGATGGTGAAAAGTAGATAACAGGCCATGTTTTACTCCACCCCACTAATCCAGACAGATTAGTGGTGGTGTGTGTGTGTGTGTGTGTGTGTGTGTTCTGTGTGTGTGTGTGTGTGTGTGTGTGCGCGTGTGTGTGTGTGTGTGTCTGTGAGCTCATTCATGCACGCCCATGTCTATTATATACAAGCGGATGTGTTTATACTTGTTGCTAATGTGCTCCCTCACTTGAATACGACACCCCCCTATTTTTTTTTTCATTTTTTACATCTGTGGAAGAAACAGAAAGTGATTTGGCAGTGAGGGAAAGGTGTCGGAGTGTGAGTGTGTGTCAATGTGTGTATGTGTGTGTGAACATGTTCACGACACACTAACCTAAAGCGACGTTAACCGGTGCCAGCTGATGATGTAACCTTTTCCATCCCACCTTTCTTTGTTCTCTTACCCGGCCTGTCGTACAACAGCCACTGGCTTCAAGATTGTAATTTACTGTCCTTTGAGCAAATTGTCAGATTCACCCGACCTCATTTTCACCCCATCACCTTTTTACATCTGCAGAATTAAAGTGAGCACAAGCTCACTTCACAGGGAGAGCGGCGAGGGGGATAAATCACAAAGGGAAAGCGGGTGGACTCGGAATGATATTAAGAGAGATCAACCGCTGAGCTGGTCAGAGAATGATGTCAGCCCAAGACGTCAGCTCTGTGCTGTAACTCTCTGTGTGTTCCAGCCTCTGACATGCAACACTGATGTTAAAAAGCCCGTGTGCTGCTCCCGACCTGTTGGATCAGCACTGTAATTTCAGGCTAATTAAATTAGCAACTACACTTACAGTACAAGACACATTGCTTGAGGGTCAGTCCTGACATCAGAGTGGACAAATAAACTTCATGAGTCATTCTCACCAAACGCACAAAACACATACACACAAAAATACACGCTTTGAGACTTACCTCTGACAGAAAAGTCTGTGCTGACTTCTGAGCTCCTACATGCAGCAGGTACTCGTACACATATAGCGCTAACCTGAACATAAAAATAAAGAAAAAAGTGGGAGGAAATGAATCAGTTTGTTCAGCAACATTTTGACAGCAGGTGATGTAAGACGAGCAAAAACACAGGGTCAAAATCTTTAAAAAGTGGATTATACACTTAAAAGTTTGTTGTATAAATGTTTCTCCTCCATCTCTGTCCAACTTCGGGGCAAGAAACAAATGCTATGGGACCAAAGATAATTATACTTCCTACACCGCGCTCACTGAAAATCCCTATTTAAGAGGAGGGATTGCCTATAAATAAAGACGAAGGAACCTACGCGTGGATGCAAATTGCCAAGCAGCCATAAGTCGCAATGTTGAATGATGTGTGAGGGCGTCATAGAAAGACACACACCAGTTCAGGAGACGCTAATCAAGCTTCGAAATGCCAAACCGACAAGTAAACCATCAAATTCACTGAATGCTAAATATAAAATCTGTGAAGAACAAACACAGTAATAACAGTTGCCTTGGTGCGACCACATTCAAAACATCTCTCCCCCTTCCCTCAAATTCTCCTTAGACGTCCTCCAACAGCTTTGTTGACAGGGAGAAAAAATTAAAGGCTTGATTTGTTAATCCATTCTCCTCCCAGTGTCTCTGTGTCAGTGCTAACAACAGCTTACAGCAAGGTTTTGTGTGTCCATGTGTGTATATATACTGTATATGTATATATATAACATTGATCCGCAGAAGATCAAAAGTAGATCACACTGACTCCAAACAGGCACCTTATGGGGAGAAGAGTGTGATGACGTGAAGCCACTTTACACAAATAACAAAATTTGTGTCCATCAATTTAGCAAAAAGAGCGATGACAGGTAAATTTGTGCTTTATCGTCACGTTTGCCTTAAAATCAATATTAACCAGTTTGGGCCTGATAGGTGAGATTCCTAAGCTGCTGCCTCAGCATTCTACAAACAGTCTTCAGAGGACGGATAGAGCCTGGCGTGCCAAGCTTTATTGGGATCTAAGGAGGGTGAACTCAGCAAATTGTTGGTAAAGATTGGTCATTCAGAGCTATAACTTTAAATTAATCTGGTAATTGCTGATTAATCTGGATTTCAGGCAGGTGTTTTGTGGATTACACAAAAAATACTTTTTCATCTAAATCTGTTTGGACTTGTGGACGAAGGGAGTTTTGTTGTCTTTCTGTTTGATTCATCATATATACAGTACTGCATTTCCATGACCTGTGGAGTAAATATGAGCCCCTGATCTTTGTCCTGCATGTAGAAAATCCAGGTAAAACTTTGCTCATACTTGTACTCATATTGTTATAAACACAGGTCAGCAGGAGCAGAGAAGAAATGACCGCTTTCTTATTTCCCCCTTGCCTCTTTGGGTTTCTGTAACCTGATAAAACACCAGCTTTGACCCAGAGCTTGTTGTGTGTTTGTGTGTATATGCCTCAGGTTGTGTATCATCAGATTTGAAAGATGGTCACAGTAGGACGGCAGCTGTCCTAGACTCCCCTCATCTCTCCACAACTCCCCCCACTGTTGAAAGGTGCTACTAGCTCGCTGCAGCCCATCCCGGCTACGCTTTATCGAGGTAAAAATAAACTCCCCAGACAGCCCTGTCTGCCTGTCTGAAGATGATGGACTGCACACCTTTCTGCTCTGCACACAGGTACTCAGTCTCCTTGCACCCCTCCTCTATTTCCATCTCTTTTCTTGATCACTTTCATACTGCATCTCCGATCTTCCTCCTCCTCTCTGCATTTATAGCCTTGATGGCACTGCCTTCATCTTGCACTTTTTTTTTATTTTTTGGTAAGAGGCCATGTTTATTTAATGATAAAAGAATGCAGGAAAGCAACAGAAACCCCCCTTCCTACCTTCTTCCCATCCCTGCCTCTCTCTGCTCCCCTAGTGGCAGAGGAGCAATGTTTAACCAAAGAGATAGAGACAGAATATTTGACAGGGACAAGGTTAACAGAACAGTGAGAGACTTGAGAAATTTCTTGACACCTCGGCCTCTGAACATGAATAAAAGATGTGCACGCATTTTTTTTTTAACAACTTAAGAACATTTCTAGGAACTTGTTTGGTTGCTCTGTTCTGCATCATCTTCCAGTCAACCTGAGTAAACGCGCAGCGACTGGAACATCAATTTAGAACTATTCATTACTCCTGAAAGATCTCATTTATCCCCAATTAATTAATTCCCACAAATGATGTCAAACTTGATGGACAGGGTGAACGAATGCGGTGTGTAAAATTGTCCTCGTGCGCTGGCTTGCATCCAGGCATCTATTTCTATACAGAAAAGCGGCCTCACTCAGTGTCAATCTTTGATGCGGACTGAAAGGTTTGACCTGTGATTGATTTCACAGAAGCTTTAAGATGTGACCATTGATCCCGATGTAGAGAAAAGGTCAAAGAGGAAACATGAAAGTGGACGCATGAGCGGACCAGTGGTGAGAAACGGCGAATGAATGCAACAAGGAAACATTGGAGGCCATCAGAGGTGAGGATGTTTCACCTTCAGGTGTAAAAAAAAAAATTAATGAAGGAAAAACGAACGAGGAAACAATAATGCGAGAGATGCACCAATCTCTCCTTCCTGCATCTCATATTTATTTAACACACACTGAGAGGAGGCACAGTTGAATTAAGACAGATAAGCAGACAGCAGAGCAGCAACAGACTGAGCTTTGATATCACCAATATCTATTGAACTTCAACTTAAAACTGCTAATTTCCTCAAAGACAAGTGTTCAGCTTTGAAAACAAGAAATCCTCTCTTGTTGCTCTCCCTTTGTTCAGCCGAGGCACTGATGAAAAAAAATAAAATAAAGAACAACACACTTGTGGACTTGACTGAGTTGCAGCATGAACACACTCCAAAGAGATGATGTTTGAGGATTTGAGAATGGGGGGATGGTTCAAGGTGAAGAATCTCATAATGTCACACAATAAAGAGAAAGAATTACAAAAACACTCTTGTCCTTAAACAAATTGTCACTTTAAAAACATCTCTGCTTGAGGACTTGAGGTGAGAATGCTCAATTCAAGACATCCAATGCATTTCTAATACTTTTGACTTCATATTAATCCATTTAAATTAAAAGTATTTTAGTGTTTGCCCTTGCTGTCAGACACACCCCATAAAATTGGAGACATTTTTCATCTACTGCCTGTCGACAACGGCAATTTGCATTGTAAATAACACCCATTTTACATTAATCACAAATGTTAGCAGGATGATTGAAGAGATCAGGCGCCTCCCATTTTACTTCCTCTTCCTATGTGCTTCGTGTGTGTGTGAGTACGAATGTGCGTGCGCCTGTCAATTGGGGTGGTGGTGAGTGGGCACAAGTGGAGAGGGTGGAGCAGTGAGGGGAAGCTGGAGATCCACACCTGACCTTGTTCTCCTTCAGATTCAAGTGGTTTTGTCTTCTGTGAATCACATTTAATTAAATTTGTATTTCAAAGGCCCCCGCGCCCCCTTATACCCCATAAATCTGCACCAGACAGCTTGAACAGTCAGACGCCGGGCTCAGTTTAATGAAGGCAGCAGGCGGAAACAGCGACTGGCTACTGTGTTGCCTACTGAGCCATACAGGAGAGGAGAGAATGGAGAGGGAGGTCGCTCGGAGCGCAACCATGACCTCAGCGGAATGTGAACCGTTTTTGCCAAGATCAGCATTGGGAGCGACCGGTAGATCACTGCTAATAAATTTACGGCCATGGCAATCAAAGTGCAGCAGAGCTTCGGCTCACAATAGCTTCAGTGATTGGATTTGCCAGTTACAGATTATCTCCAGATTACTTCACGCTAGTTAAAGATTGAATAAAGAAGTGATTATATTTATGATTTGAATTGGCATGTTAATCAATATGTGTTTACAAGATTTGCCATCATACTGACAGAGCCTAATTATGGTGGCGTGATGCTGCCATAATGATATGTTTTATTGTTGTCGAGTGAATACAGTTGGTTTGTTGGTCCCTTGAGTCAGTGGAGTTATAATATGCAGCTACTCTTTACTCCCACCCAGTAAGGCAGAAAAGGCAGAAAAATCCTTGTTTGAGCTAAAAAAAAGTCTTGGGTGTGGGAAGAGCCTGGAAATAGCCTCTATCCACGTCTCCTAAGCCATCAGTGGGAGAGTGATGTGGCAAGAAAAATGTTTCTTGTCCCCTTTTGGTGCATTTTATAAAATAATAATGAATCTAAACAGTGAGTCTTGCTTCTTGCCATCTGATGAATGAATTCTCTTTTACCTCCGTTTTGCTTTCCCCCAACCCCCTGAAGAAAACATCTGGCTCTTTAGCTCAGCTATCTTCTCCAGCTTGTTGCTGACTCGTCAGTGTGTCGTTTGGGGCTGGATTGATAGCAAGTATTGGGTATTAGAGCTTTCACACTGACAAACAGCTATAAATTAGGTTGATAAACAACCAGCGACGCTGTGATACAGTGGGATGACAACAGTCTGTTTGGGTATCTTTAAGTGGCCTCTTTTATATTATGTTGTTATTCTTTGGAACAGTGTACCACTGCAGTTATAAGTGCAGCTGTCATGATCAGGAAATTTCACCTGAGGAATAGTTGTCACAGAAATGATTGTGATTAATGATTTTATTGTCTTCCATTGTATCCACCGGGACAGCACAAGTGTTATAAAACACAGGCCTTCTCCAACTAATCAGACTGTTTTTTGCATTCCTATTGGTCCACAGACATGTTTGATGCTCACGTCATCGGATTCACAGCGAGAAGTTAAGTGCTTTGGTGGCGCAGAAGGCTAATTTAATCTGTACTTGTAGCAAAATAAGCGGAACCAGATGACATCACGAATGAGAGCCAGACGAACATCAAATGGTGGAGAGTGATGTGGAAATAGATGGTAATATGACATTTCTGTTTCAGCCAAATGGCTTACATGGAAATGATTGTAATGATTCCGCAAAATATTTGCTTTTAGCTCAGATAATGTGGTGAAAATGTAATACAGTGCGCCCTCGTTATTCGCGGTTAATGCGTTCTAGAAATCACACGCGAATAACGATTTCCGCGATATAGCGACAAACTATTTTATTATTTACGGTAATTTAAACATTTATGAACCCTCCACATACTAATATTAAACCACCTTCTATCTGTATTACATTTTTCCACAATCTTATCGACTGTTTAAAGCACTTTTGTGTCTCATGGAAATCCGAGACTCAAGGAATGTAGCGCACTTCTGGATGTTGTCAGCCAACAGAATGCGCGTACAGTATCACGTGACTGCCTGCCAAAAATCTGCAATGACATGAAGTCAAATGCGCGAAGGTGCACTGTAATTGCGACAAGCTTAGCGTAAAGTCCAATAGCTGCCTGTATCTTCTAATCCAAATGGAGACGGACAGTTATTACTGTACGTGAATATCTGTATAGATAGCAATATATATCAGTGAGTCTAAAGCAGCTTTAAAACCGAACCAACATTACATTTAAAAATGAAAAAGATGGCCTTTTAGGGCTATTAAACACCTCTTAGTGACATGAGTTACATTTACAGTGACGGTCAATCTAAATGAGGCGTCTCTGGAGAGTGTGCTTTGCGGGTCAATGCTATTCAACCCATGTGACATTTAATGGGAATATTCTTAAATGTGACTGATCATGAAGTGAAAATTATTTAACCAACTAATAGAGTTTTTAAGAAGAAGAAAAAGAAAAAGAAAAAGAAGAAGAAGCAGTAGTAGTAGTTGCAGTAGTAGTAGTAGTACTAGTAGTAAACATATAGTTTTTTTAAAAAGTGTTACATAGACTTTTAATAAGTGGTCCAAATTATTTTTTACTCCTTAAGTAAAATTTGAGTTGTGGATAGCTAAACAGAAAAAAGAACAAAGGTAAAATCTAAAAAAAAATCCAAGACAGCGACCCCCCCTCCACCGACGATTCCACCATGGAGGAAAATTATAGAAAAAGACAGAAAATGAGAGAAAGAGAGAAAGAGATGGGGGCGACAGGAGTCTAACAGAGAGAGATGAAAGATTCTCTGGAAGAGAAGATAGTGGAGAAGAGGGATTAGACTGACGAAAAAAAAAAGAGCAGATGAGGATGGAGGTGATGGGTGTGAGCGGATGAGCCCTGAGATGAATACCCGTGAGATCTGTAAACTTTCATATTCTAATGTTGAAGAATCTCACTGAGCGTAGTCTCAGTTAGTAGAGCACCCTGCTGTGACCTCCTTCTGCAAATTAACACAAAACCCAGCAATGAAAACAGGCGGGCTAAGCTAGACTTGATTGCCACTGTTCTTTAAGAGAAAAACCAAACGACTGCACGCTGTGCTGAAAACACAAAATACAGCAAGGACAGAATGAAAGATGCATAAGCATCCTATGCTTTGGAGTATGCGCTGAATTTCATTATATTTTTTATTAATGAATTTCAATGAGTTCTGCGTGAAAGGTAATAACAATGGAGAAGTAATCCTAGATTGAACTAAGTCACAGTGAGGAAGTTGAAATACTGTAATTATCTCCTGGATGTGCTTACGTACGACAGACTAAATTGCTGCCTTAAATCTCTTGCTTTGTGTGTTCACAGTAAAGAATAATTTTGGTAAAAGTGGCACTGTGAGGAATTTACTGAGTGTTACTTTTTTTCTTTGAAGGGCTTCGCTTTCAAGAAGATGGAACACTTTACAGCATAAAAAGGCAATGAGAAGAAATAAAGCAAATCCTTTAAATTTCCCAAGAAAATGGCACCTTACGATAAATTAGACACGTAGTAAACTGCAGTTGGTTAAAGCTCATAAAGTTTAGTGGGAGCATCATTTTTAATGTACCTGTGTTTAGTTGTAACGTATCTCATCGTGACGTGATCGTCATCGTCTTTTCCTGTCATGTTACATGAATTTCAAGCAATTATGATGACGCAATACAAGCAAGGGGGTCACAGTGGCATAGGGTAGCCTGACAGAAAACAGACGCCTCAGAGATAGGATCATTGTCATCATCATCTTCTCTGCCAGTTTACACTCCACCATCCAACACACACCACATGTGGATCAAGACAATATTGGCAGCAGGAGCCCTGAGCAAGAGAGAGGGACCCCGACATAAAAAGAGTGCAGACATGTAGCTGCTGCCCCCAATGAGGACAGGCTTGTGTGCAACAGTCAAACACTTTCCCTGATTAATCAAGACCAGCAGCAGGGCTTTACATGCCATTAAGAGTCATGCTAAATGACTTCACTTCATTCATTACAAGTGGAGCATCCTCAGTGGGTAGAGGGGGCAACGCTTGCCAGACAGAAAGGCAGACAAGTGAATTCCACAAGGGAGATGGTGGTAGGGCAGCGATGAGGGTGGCGGGGGCACTACGAGAAGATAAACAATGACAAATATAGACCCATTACAATACTGAATAATTCATCTTATACAGAGGGCTTCAGGAAAACAACAGGGAAAAAACATCCCAAACAACCATGGGGTATGTGGAACCTTTGTACACAAAGAGTATCTTCAAAACAAAGCTACCTTTGTTTGGGAAAGTCAACCGGATATATGATCAAATCATGTGAAAAATGAGGTTCCAGTGGACTAATCCTGGATGCATTTTCACTAAGCAGAAATATTGTTTTAATGACTTTTCAGGTAAGTTGATGTTTGCAGCAATGAGCAGATAATTTTGCATGAGCTCTTCTTTTCACTCCTCTACAAGACTAGAATCCGCAAACATCCTGAGAGATGTCCGGCAAAGGCCATCTGCATAACTGGAAATGCCGAAAAAAATTTAAAAAGCAAGAAAAAAGATGGTTTGTGCAACCCAGTGTTACACACTGAAAGCATCAAGGGATAGACAAAAATGGGTTATTTAGTAGTCAACATACTGTATATAAGATGGAGCAATGGAGCATAAGACGATGAGATAAAGATCAGTAGTAAGAAGGGAACTAGAGAGGAGGAAGAAAAAAAAGAAAAGATCAAGAATGAAAGGGAGACAGAGGAAGAGATAGATGGAAAGGAGGGAGAGTAAATGATTAATGAAAGGAGCTGGGAAGTGCATCGAGGGGAGTTCAGGACAAGGCAGAATAGAAGTGAAGCTGCATTTGGTGAGCGATTCTGTAGGACTAAAAAAAAAAAACCCTGCTGTGACACACCTCAATCATGTGGCATGCCTGAGTAAGAAACACAGCGTTACCCACACGCATCCCCAGAACATTAGATCTGCTTGAGAGCAACTAAACATGATGTGAGAACAAGCAGCTGCAATGCAGTTTGTGGACATGATAGTTTCTCCTCGTCTCATTTATAAATACAAAAATGAGTCTGGTGAGTCTCTGGCATGTTTTTTTGTCGTTATTCACCAAATAGAGCGTTCTTCCGCGTAAAACAACAACCGCAAGCGCATCACAAATATATCAAATTGCAGAAAAGAAAACAGTACGATGGCGTATTATTTAAGAGTGACAACGCTTCCATTAGACTCCTTAGATTTATGGTGATACATGCTCAACTTGCAGTGTGCTGTAGCTCCACCGCCGTCTGCTCACTGATGCATTTCTAATTGGTGTTTTTGCTGATGGTCACAATTTAAATCTATATTGTCCATTACCCCTATACTGCATCCTCTGGGGTCTCTCTCTAATGGCTCCTACTAAAGGCAGAGCCCTCCTATTGAGATATTCATATTCTCCCCGACGCTGCACGGCCGCCACGCAGACTTCAGCTACAGGTTTCGTACACAGTTGAGAGATGGGGAGGAGCGGCGAAAAGTTCACTTCAGCTTTGAAGATTAACAAAACGCGAGTCATAATCTGGCATAGCAGGAGCCTGAGGACAGACGCTCACGCTCATATACACGGCGCTTTATCTGCTCATGTTCCCCGTGACGTCTCTGCAGAAGTGGTCTCACACGCCGCTTTGCTGAGCAAATGTTTGTCCCAAGGTTTATCCCTCTCACTTCCAAAACACAAAGCAAAGTCCTTTTGTGTAGCATTTGGACACATGACGGTCCCAAAGGTTCCAATACCGGCTTCGCAAAGATCAGTGGAAATGGCTGACTTCAGAAGAGTTTGAGAACAGCCACACAGACAAAAACTTCTTGACAAGATACAGTAAGATGCTACATGAAGACATCAGTCCACCAGCATCACAGGAAAATGATGTCAACCAGCGTTTTTATGCTGTGCGCCATTGAATCAGAAGACAAATACATTAAGGGGAAATGTTGTTATAGCAACCGTAATACATATGCTAAACTTTGCATGCAGCTGGAAACTTCAGGAATTTTTTTTCCCTTTGCAAAGGGAGGAATTTGCCAGTAGAACGGTGAAATGTCATGCATAGTAATATAAGTCAAAGGAATGAAGAATGAAGCTCATATCCTCACGGAGAGGAAGACTCCTGCGTTCTTTGGCTCACAGTGCAGACCTTGTGTTTATTTTTCATTAACTAGAGATCGCAGAATCCCCACACACACACACACACACACACACCCTCCACACCCTCCCCGCTGTTGGGACGGTCTAATGCAAGTTGAAAATAAAAGCTGCAAAACAGGCCCCTGAAAGACAAACATTAAAACAGCATAGATGTTTGAGTCATAATTTTTTAAACAGATGAGCAGGAACAACAATGCTCACTCCTTGCTTTTTTGGTATATTAACACATTTGGTTGAGGGTTTGTTTGGTTTTTTTGCTTTTAGGAGAGTTGTTGAATAATGTCATAGCCTGAGCCACACAGTGAATGGAGACTGATAACAAGCAGGCTGATCAAGATACTCTGACCACAAGTTCAACTGTAGCTACAATCCTTTACCCTGCGTTGTACGAACAACACAGCATGCGTCTCAAGACCCCACCCAGACCTGGTTATCAACAAAAATGCTGGACATGACGTACAGCAGATAGATAAAACACGCTGTCTGAAGGAAAGAGCCGAGACAAAAATGATCTTGGATTGAAGTGAACTGTTGAAATGACTAATTGTAATTATAACAATCATAATAAAGAACTCATGTGTACCTACAACCTCTGTTGTAGTAACGTCTGGAAAGAAGAAAAAATAAACTGAAATAAACCTTAAGTTAAATTAAATATAAAACAACTGCTTCTACCTGGAGACAAAATTCAAAATGGAATTAGAAGTGGTTATTGCCAGAATCTATTCTACCATTTTAGGGAGACAATTATCAATCTTCATTTCATCAGTAACAAATGCTGCAACTATTTTCTGGTTGTTCGGAGGTGATCGACGATCATCAGATTTCTTGTTTTGTTGTTAGACAACAGATGTCTGTCGACTCAAAACAGTGAAGTGAAATTTTATATTTAAAATGAAATATTCCAGGATCATACCAAGATTGTTGATCAGTTCATCATTTTGGTGTGTATATAACCTAAAATACCATCTGATTTCAGAGGGGAGTTGGGGGGGTTGGGTGGATGCTACGCTGACTAATGGCAGCTCTGGCAGGATATAAACCCCACTCGCATATTGAAAACAGCAAATTAGTGTGGCTGCAATTAAGACTGGAGGAGACAATACAATAAAAAAGGAAGCCTGATACAGACCCAATCAGACAGAGTGAAACAGCTCTTGTTCTTTCAGCGGTCCACAGATCCTGCTGTCTCACACAGCAGACAACAATGCCCAAGGCTGAGATAACAGGAAATGCCAGCTTATCAGAGAGAAGGAGAAGCAGACAGAGATGGCAGGAGAGCCTGATGTCTGTTGTTTACATACATGTTTCAGTTACTTTCTACAAGTGAGATCTGTTTGTAAAAAAAAACCCAGTGAAGTTAGAAAATCAAGTGAAAGTGGAGGTAAATCCATCATTTCCTTAATTTGAGTTCCATTTCACCGGCTTTGATTTGCTGAGATTGAGTCACCTCTGGTAGGAAGTTTGTTTAATTTCACAGCTGAAAGAACAGCAATGATTTTCAGGAGTGTTTTCCATGTTCAACTTTCTTTACAAGCTATTACAGTAAATCTTTCAGTGCAACAAAGCCATAAAGCCCAGAATATTAAACAACTATTTACAGGAAAAACTTAGAGTTTAGTAATTATACAAGGGTAATTTTTGTATTAATTTAAAGTCTATTACAAACTTTCAGAAGTTAAAGAATTGTGGATGTAGAGGTGAGGCTAAGAAAACGCTCCTTGGAAAATACAGCGGACAAAATTTTAGCGGTGTGTGTGTGTGTGTGTGATATAAAACAAACACCTAGGTTGTAACTAAATAAGTATAAATCACTAAATGCATTTTCTTTGGTTGTTTTAGATGTTTTGATTTTTTCAGTCATATTTTGGAGAAAACTTTGAGTTATGGCATTGCTGAAATGCACTTAACTGATAAACTGGCTTTGAAACTCCTTGTTACAGTGGAATAACTTGTTACGGTTATCGGCTAAGCTTTCTGATGAATTGTAATTATTATGTTGTTATAATTGTCTGATTCATCGTTTTGACACATATGAACAAATACACACACAAAAAAATCCTCAGTTGTATTTAATATGTTTTGTAGGTCTAATATTTTGTATATAATGAGGAAAAATATATCAAATGTGTATTTTCTGGATGTTGTGCACATATTTTTCACAAGAAGGTATTTCTTTGGCTATCAAACACACCTCTCTCATTGTCACTCTCTAATATTTAACTTCACACACACAAAACACACACACAGTGCCAAACACACACACAGAGATAGCATGAAAGGTTTTCCAGCTCCCAGTTTGGTTGACACCTTCCGTCATACAGAAGCATGCAAGACTCTTTGTGCTGGTCTCGTCTCCCACCTGCTCTGCAGACCATCCGGCTCGCTGTCATTGTTCGGCTCGCACAATGCAAAATTCCACAATCAGTGGCAACTCCCGCAAAACCAGAGGGAGAGAAGTAGATGACTGGGATGACGGCACTGCTCTAATCTTACAGGATTAGAATTCCTTTCTACGGGATCTAATTGGCCTCTATTCTTTTGAACAACAAAGCCTTGAGATGAGATAAAAACGGACACAGATGAAGGCAATCTAGAGCAATTTAGGGAAGAATGTGGGGCCATTAAGCCCTTCACAGAGGCTCCAGCGGAAGTATAAATAAATGACTACATTCAGAGAAATAAATCTTGCTTTGACACAGGGTTGTGTATATTAGCAGAAAAAAATGTATGCATTGTGATGCCTGTAAATAAAAAGCTTTTTTTTAAAAAGACACTTGGAAAAAACACTTGGAAAAGACAAAAATGTGCCAGACGTACTTGATCCCAGATCCCAACACTGATAAAGCCATTGTTGCCCTGCTCCGCATCATGTTCAGTCATTTATCCTTCCAGCTCCTTTGGGGCCGAAAAAAAGCCTTTAGTGGACCTTAAAATGGTGTGTGTGTGTGTGTGTGTGTGTGTGTGTACATGTCTACAGATTCAAATACCCATACATACACACACACACGCACGCACACGCACACACACGCACACACACGCACACATACACATATATATTATATGTGGTTAGCGCTGCTGCCTCACAACACGGCGGACCCGGGTTCGAGTCCCGCCCTGTGCGGAGTTCGCATGCTCTCCCCGTGTCTGCGTGGGTTCTCTCCGGGTTCTCCGGCTTCCTCCCACCTCCAAAAGCATGCGCTTCAGGTTGATTGGCCGGTCCCAAATTGACCATAGGAGTGAGTGTGTGTGTGTATGATTGTTTGTTTCTGTGTGGCTCCGCGGTACACTGGCGTCGTGCCCGGAGTGTCCCCCCGCCTCACGCCCTGAGACTGCCAGGATAGGCACTGGCTACCCCGCGACCTGCGTTGGCGGATT
The DNA here is from genome assembly GCF_040054535.1 of Antennarius striatus. Taxonomy (NCBI): domain Eukaryota; kingdom Metazoa; phylum Chordata; class Actinopteri; order Lophiiformes; family Antennariidae; genus Antennarius; species Antennarius striatus. The sequence goes on from NC_090778.1 coordinate 23,470,405, forward strand.
AAGCGGGTTGGAAAATGAATGAATGAATGAATATGCATACTGTATACAGATAGTCTTCAAGTTGAAAACATTCAACTTATGAACATTTATAGGTACGAACACCTGCGCCATATCTGGCACAACCCTTGCCATGCAGCACTGCTGTTGGTCAGGAGTTCCCTGAAGTGTCGTCTTCTTCTTTTCCTCAAAAACGTAATTATAAGGGGCAAAAAGTTTCCGTGCGCACACTAATCTGAATTCAAACCAATCGCATGAATCACGAGTGACACTTAGAACCGTAGATATTGGAACTATACGTGTGTACTTTAATATGATTATGTTTTCATTATTATTTATTGTAAAGTAACATCATATTATGTGCTTTTAAAGGTTTTCCAGTGGTTTTACAATTCCAGAATTTGGAAAGATGTAGAGTAAAATGACAAAAACGTTTTTTATTTTATTCAATTTTTTGTTTTGTGCATTATTTTTTAAACCGATCATATTCGATATACATATATGTACATATATTATATATATACTGTATTTATATCTATATGTATATATATTTGTGTGTGTGTGTGTGTGTGTATATATATATATATACAGTACAGTATATATATACATACATAGATACATATACAGTGGGCCCCTGTTCCTCGCGGGTAATGCATTCCAGGAATCACACGCTATTAACGAATTCGGTGATAGAACAATGAACTATTAATCTAATTATTTATGGTAATTTAAACGTTTATTAACCCTCCCCATACTGATATTAAACCACCTTCTATCTGAATTACCTTTTCCAACACTCTTATCGACTGGGTAAAGCAGTTTTATGTCTCACGTAAGTCCGAGACTCACAAAACATAGAGCACTCCCGGATGCTGTCAGCCAATAGAATGCACGTACAGTATCACGTACCAAAATCACGTACCAGTATCACGTACCAGTACCAGTACCAGTACCAGTACCAGCACGTACCAGTATCACGTACCTACCAAAAATCCACGATGAGGTGAAGTCGCGAGCGTTAAAGCATGGATGTGCGAGGGCGCACTGTATGTACATATGTATATACTGTTAATACATACAGTACATATACATCCATATATACATACAGTACCTTATATGTATATAAATATATATATATATATACACACATACACACACACACACACACACACATTCATATACAGTATATATAAATGTATACTGTGTGTGTGTGTGTGTGTATATATATATATATATATATATATATATATATATATAAAAGAGAGAAAGTGCGAGACAGAGACTCTGAAGCAGTCCCTAAGCCTGGCCGTCATGCATGCTTAACCTTGCGCTAGCGCCTGTGAAATGCAGCTTGCATATCAATGACTGAGGAATATCAGCAGAGAGGCCTCCAACCAGCCTACACTGTGCTCAGTAGCAGAATCCGCAATTGCACTGTGGCAAGTTAGACAACACTGGGAGGAGAAGAAGAGAGAGACACAGCAGACCTATTTTGATGTGAGTAAATATGAATAAAGGGTAGGTGCATGACATAAATAAATTATTATGTCAAAAATGATGGTTTGGACAAATAAAAATGGGGAAATCAGTGAAATAAAAGCTGTAAAGCTTTGGGCATTAGTGGACCGAGCAGACAGTGAATGTCGGTTCCACCCACTGTGTTTGTTCTTGGCTGACGCTCTCAGGTTACAGGGAACGCTTTGACGGAGCGTCCCTGCCTACCATGTTGTGGTTCAGAGAAAAGTTGTACATATTTGGTTTCACCAGGGGCAACACAAAAAAACTTTGACAAAACCACAAGTGCAACCGCTAACAACAGCCACAGTTAACAAAGCACACTATCAAGTTCCCCTCTTGTCAGAAGAGGAGAGGAGAGGAGAGGAGAGGAGAGGAGAGGAGAGGAGAGGAGAGGAGAGGAGAGGAGAGGTGGTATGTCTCCAATTAAAACAGAAGCATTCAGGGACACCCATGGGATCCTAAGGGACCAGCACCGGGTGATAAACTCACTCTTCCGTAGCATCCATCTTTTCAAGGGAGAGATAAATGACTTTCAGGATGATGTGCCCTCCCCTCCTCTCTTCCCCTTTTTTATCCCCACATACTATCTGATGCAGACGGAGACCCGTTGTCACGTCAATCCTTCCCAAGGACCCCGAGACATCGTGTGAGGGTGCCTTCTCCAGGATTGACACGCCATTCTCCTTCTTCTCCTGCGTCGATCAGACGCCGTCTCCCCACCACCTCAAACAGCTCAATAAGAGGCCGCTGCTTTGATAGCAGTTCTGTGGCAACTTACATCTCTGGCAGAGCGGATAAGAGAGACGAGGAGGGATGCCAGCAGATAAAAGAGGACTTTTAACAGCCTCTATGTGTTCAGCAGGTTAAAAAATGTTTTCTATCACGGCCTTGTCAGACTGTCATCATCACTTTGGTTTGAAGACAGCTGTGAACACCCAGAGCTCAATTTCTTTTCAAATGTTCTTTCTAATGCCTGACTTATGATAATCTAAAAGGTGCGCGAGGATTAAATACATTGGTAGCTGCTCTAAATCAACGTCTTGTAGTGTCCACCAACGAGGGCAAAAGGCGACAGTAGAGACACTTCTCTGGTTCTGGGGGTTGTTCTCATGCGTCCCATGAGAGCTGGAGAGGTTAGAAGTTGTGTAATGATCATGAAATGTTGTAGATCAACAAGACAAACAGATGGAGGTTGATAGTGAGGGATGAAACATATGGGGAAAGTGCTTTAAGCAGACAGCTCAGATGGGCTTCCTCTCTTACACGTGCAGAAGGTTCTGCTTTGACCCAAAGCAGCCAGGAGGAGATGAAGAAACACACAGCGAGACACTTTTACATCGTCCTGTCGACTTAAATAGGGAGGAGTTGAGCTTAGATAAAGCTGTGTGGAGTGAGGGGTTTCTCACCGGGGCTTTTTACACCCTCACTGGATTTAAGCCAGCAGAACCAGGTGTGGCCACTTACCAGTGGAAGTGATCCACAGAGAGCGAGATGCCTGTATAGCACAGAGGTTCCAACACACGGCCATTATGAAGCATTAGACCATGAGCTCCTGCAGGATATCACCCGACCTCCTGCGACCCGGACACAAAAATACTTTTCCTCTTGACCTTTTCTCTTTTTTTGCCTGTCTTTTTCTTCTCAACTGGAACTGTAAATGTATTTTCCACCTTTAAAGATTCAATACTCATTTTGTCAGCCGAGTTGAGCAGCAACGTATGTTAATCCTCTGGCTATACCGTTTGCTTCATGTTCTAACAAATGATCTCTCTCTCTCTCTCTCTCTCTCTCTCTCTCTCTCTAATGAGAGCACCTCAAGGACGCTGAGATGTAGCAAACAAACAAGAACCTCATAAATTACATTCATCAAGTGGCGGCTGGCACCAATCAGACCCTCTGCAGAGTCAACGCCGGGCATTATAAGCACAGAGTATATGTGTACGAGTGAGGGAGATGTCGCTCTGTTTCTATTGTAGTTCTCCCGTAATGCGTCTCACTGTCAGTGCCAGTGTGGCAGCGTGAATTGCTTCTGTCGGATAAACACTCCCAGCATGCACTGCTTTGCCTCAGTCTGCGCAGTGCTGCATTGGCAACCTCCTGGCAGGATTGAGGTGTCTCAGTTTAGAAGTAGCTGTGTGTGCGCGTGTGTGTGCGTAAGTCTGTATAGAATGATGATCCGCACCAGAAATGCTTGAGTCTGCACTAGATTCATGAGTGGCAGACTGAATGTCAGCTCCGATGGACTTTTCTCAACTGCAAGTTTTACAGTTTGGAATTATTGATCTGATAAGTGAAAACTCCATAAAACACAGGCTGTACTGTCTAGTCATAACGTCCACATTCAAGCTGGATCGGGAGCAAACAGTGGAAAGCAACACAACCTATAGGCGTGTGTGTTATAACCATTTTGTTTGTTCCATGAATCATTAAAATGAAAAAAGAAAAAGAAACAAAGGAATGTTTGCCATGTGCTGCAATGCAACTGACTCTGAACCACAATCCCAGAACTATGTGGAATGTGTCCTCTAACTGCCAGGGACTGAAACCTACACTAGTTGAACAACTGCAGTACACAGCCAGTGGTCGTGTACTGTCACTCCCAATCAGCATCAAGTGCAGACCGTTACTCAGGTGGAGGGAGGGAAGGAGAGAGAGAAAGAGGGAGAGGGAAAGATAGAGAGCTGCACTTTGTTGCTGCCTGAAACCCTGAGTCTTCTCATAAGCACTTCCTATCTGCACCTGACACAAAGACGACTTATTGTATCAGGGATTTAATAACCCTCAAAATGATGCCATAAGATATAAAGAGCGTCATCCTAACTTGGGGTTGAGGCCACTCTTCACATCTCTTCTGTTTTAAATCTTGAGAAACATCCATCCATCTTTTTTTCTATAAGTGCTTACCCTTTCCAAGACTGTTTTGTTTTTTGGGGAGAGGGTGTCTGAGAGAAGAAGCTGTCAGTTCATCATAAAAGTAATGCATATAGAAACCATTCAAGCTAAATTTCAATGTAGAATCATCGGGTCACCTTGATGACATGTCTTTGGACTGGCAGAGGACGTCATATCACCAGGAGGAAGGGACCTCAGCTGCTCGCCTTCCTTAAACGAACAGTTGAACGACTAAACATGATCTCACGTACGCCTCATGGTGTCCAGCCAGGCTCACAGTTTGAATTTTATTTGCACGTTTTTCCTAATCATATCACATTACCAACAGTTCATGGCTGGAACTACTTTTGTTAGTAGTACCAGTCAGAACCAAGGATGGCGAGGCCCGGAACATCATTCCAATTAGATGAATTTCTCTTTACTTTTGAAAAAAAATTTTTTTTAAAGAACTTTGGCGAACAAATACAATTCCTAACATTGAGCTTTTCAGAGGTACATTGTCTCAAGTCTGGCTCATCTGACCTGAAGCTTCTGTATGGCGTGATATTATCAGAGGTAAGAGGGACAATATGTTTTTGTTTATCAAAGTATTTTTATGATTTGCGTAACAGAATCCACTAAAACATCTGTACCTCATTCATCTGTTTCTCATTATTGCGTATCCTCCTGTACAAGTGGTACGGATTAAATGAACAACATTTATAAGTGATCACAGCTTTGAAGCCACTTCTTCAGGGGATTTCATGAAATGTGTGTAAAGACAGTCACATTTGCAAATAAAGAAAGACACACAATTTGGAGATAAGTCGCGTATGGGGGACAACTATAATGACTTAAAACGAAATAATGTCCTGCACAATTTGTTAACAATTTGTTACAGAATGAGAATCATTTTTTATTTGTGAGTTTTATGAATTGAGCCTGCATATAATGCAATGCAGATTATCGTCTGAGAATTGAAACGAGAAAAAAAATAGCTGATAATTGAGAACTGTGGATGCAAATATGGGAAATGTCCACATAATGTGTGAAGACAGACAACATAGGTTTGATTTATTCTGTTTCCTGATACATCATGATGCAAATCCGCAACTTTATATAGAATTTAATTCTTGAAAGTGTCACTATTATCCTGGTATTTCTTTTATCTCCATGCATGCAAAGTGCAATACAACATAGAAAAATCATCCAGACATTTGAAATTAAAACCAGGTGACATGAAAAACACCTCAAACTATGTTTAAATCACGGACTCACAATCACACACACACACACACACACACACACACATACACACACACACACACACACACCAGTGAACAGAGATGCATAGAGGTTAGATGCATTTACAGCTCCTCTACATCTAAATGGGCGAGACGCCAGAGCCCTGTGTCTGCGTGGGTCCATTCTGAGGTCAATACTACAACACTGTAAACTAATGATGCAGCAAATTCCCTCAGTCCCCTTCTCCTCCTTTTCCCTCAGTCTGTTGTTGCCCTCTGTCTCTCCCACTCTGATCCCCTGCTGTGCTGCAGAATTGAGAAACAACTACAGGCTCGGCAGCGCCGGGGCCTGCTCTGCTTCTCTGATGCACACCGCTGATAAACAAGGGTGCTTGTTAAGAGACAAATGAAACTCAGCCGTCCCTGATATTTGCCTTCGACTGCATTTTCATGAGGTGTTTTCTTGTTCTTTTGACATGACCGTGACATTTACAGCCCAGGTGACATTACTCGAGCCTCGAAATACAAATACAGAGGACAAAGTGAGCTGAAGATGTGGAAGCGTGACTTCAATGTGGTGCCAAAGTTTAAGATATAAAAGGTATGAACTTCAGAGTCGGAAACAAAGATCCCACTTGTTTTGACGTGCGACAACTGAGGCATGAAAGGCTAAAAACCTTTAAGCGAAAACGCTAAGTAAGCTGTTATCTTAACAAAAAAGAATCACCTGTATAAGCCCCCCAAAAACTGTCTGCCTAATGATTCATTTACCAAAAGATTTTAAATACTGTATTCACACCTGAAATATTGAAAGTCCTTCTCAATAACCAAAAGGAACAAAAAAAAGAAACTTAAGGTAGATATTTTCTTCAAAGACAGCCGGTAATCTGCTTTCTGCCATAATCACACAGCATGCCTAAAAATGAAAATTGAGTTCTATTCATCACAAGTTAATTGAGCTGCTCTACAAACTAAAAGGGGACTTCTGAATAAAATCTCTACAGAAAAAGTATCTATCAGATCTAAATCTGAAAGCACACACTCTCTTTCTAACACACACACACACACACACACACACACACACACACACACACACACACACACACACACACACACACACACACACGAGCCTGGAGGAAGCTCTCTGTCTCTGTCAGTGAATGCAATAAGTCAGCAACGGGGCCACGCTGTTCGGTCCTATCCTTCCTATCCTTTTGATATCGATCGGGGATAAAGAATGGGGCTCAAGGGATGGAGCTGAATGGTCAATCCCACTGTTGACAAACATGGATGAACAGGATTCAAATGACACAATAAATAAGTAGCAGTGGCTGAGAGAGGAGGGGGACAAATCTAGTCTTTCAAGGATGACTTATCAGGTCTCATAGCTTTACATTTGAATGCTGATAGTCTATTTTTCCTCTGTATATTTATGCCCTTATAAAACTCCCCCTTTCCAGTCACAT